>NC_086448.1:469052794-469416127 GCF_028390025.1 Pseudophryne corroboree
GCACTCATACATCCCGCACGCCGACATACTCATACATCCTGCATGCTGACGCACTCATATATCCCGCATGCTGACGCACTCATACATCCTGCACGCTGACGCACTCATACATCCCGCACGCTGGGGGGCGACACACAGGGGATGACACATAGGGCGCAGGGGACTGGACGGGGTGGCAACACACAGGGCACAGGGGACCATACAGGGGGCAACAAGCAGGGCACAGGGGACTGTAAAGGTGGGACCGACACGCAGGGCACAGGAGTCTGTATGGGGGGGCAACATGCAGGGCACCGGGGTCTGTATGGAGGGGGGCGACATGCAGGGCGCAGTGGACTACTGGGGGCGACATGCAGGGGACTTATGGGGGGTCAACACGCAGGGGGCTGTACGGGGGGCGACACGCAGGACGCAGGGGACTGTATGGGGGACGACATGCAGGGCACAGGGGACTGTATGGGGAGGTGACATGCAGGGCACAAGGGCTGTATGGGTGGGGGCGATGCGCAGGGGACTACCAGAATGAGCCACAAGCCGGAGACTGTTTGGGGGCCACACACATTGGGAGGGGTGACACACAGGGCGCAGGGGACTGTACTGAGGGGGGCAACACACAGGGGACTGTACTGAGGGGGGCGACACACAGGGGACTGCAAGGAGGGGGCGGCACACAGAACAAAGCAGACTGTAAGGGGGGGTAACACACCTAGTGCAGGGGACTGCAAGGGTGGGCAACATGCTTGGGACTGTACAGAGGGGCAACATGCAGGGCTCAGGGGACTGTATGGGGGTCGACACGCAGGGCACAGGGGACTGTATGGGTGAGAGTGACACGCATGGGAACTACCGGGGTGAGCCACAATCAGAAGACTGTTTGGGGGGCCACACACATGGAGGAGGGGTCAACACATAGGGCGCAGGGGACTGCAAGGAGGGGGCGACACACAGGACGCAGCGGACTGTAAGGAGGGGGCGACTCACAAGGCGTATGGAACTGTAAAGGGGGGCAACATGCAGGGCACAAGGGACTGTAATGCGGGGCAACACCCAGGGAACTGTACAGTGGGGTGACTTGTCACAATCTGGGGAGCACTCACCTGGTGAGAAGGAGCAGGAACAGGTATGGAGGAACCAGCTAAGGAGGCTGCAGAGAGGACCAGTCCGGCAGCAACAGCTAGGAAGGGCTTCGGTGAAGTCTGACAATGCATTCAGCTGTACCCGCATCCATTTGGTGAGGGGAGGCAAACACCCAGGCTAGCGGCAGATGCAGGGCTGGCAGAATGATCTAGGCGGGCGGCGGTAGCGGGCACACACACAAGGGCAGTGACTGGAGGAAGGGGGCGGGAGCAGCTTTTGCTGAGCTCCGGGGCCACCCTGCGGGGCACCAGCGGCTTTTGCTGAGGTCCGGGGCCACACTGCGGGGCACGTCACTGGTGCACCGTGCAGGCAGTGTATGGGGAAAGGCGTAATCAGCTCTGCCGCTGTGGGTGTCAAGGGAGTGCTGGACCTGATGCTGGGGGCCGGGGCCGTGGCTGCAGAGGAAGTTCCGGAGGGCAGGGGGACAGCCCATAGCCACGCATGCAGGGCGCAGGGGAGTACCATGGCTGCAGAGCCATGGCTGCATGCAGGGCGCAGGGTTGTACGGTCACTGGTGCACCATGCAGGCAGTGTCTGGGGGAAGGAGCATAGGCATGCGCAGCTTATTTTATTAGGGTGTGCACTGCCAGAGGGGCTTGTCTAGCACTATTTTACATTCTCTCAGTAAAATCACATGGCTTAATCCAATTTATCCCTAGTTCCCAATAGTACATGTAGATATAATACACCCCAGAAAAATAAAATTAATAAAATGAAGCATAATGGCGAGACCACTGGCCAGTATTCCACTCTTGCATAACCCTGAGCCCCAGCTGCCACTGCGCCCTGTAGCTGCTTACACTTCCCCAACCTATCCCTGACCCAGTGGCAGAACTAGAGAGTGGTGGGCCTAACTGCATATGCATTCTCTTGCACCCCAGCACCTACACCCTGATTTTGAGTGGGACACTCTGAAAAGTATGTGAGATTTAGGGGGGCGAACATTTGAGTTATTCACATTATGTCACACAGTATGAGCCGAAATTCACATTATGCCACACAGTATGAGCTAAAATTCACATTATGCCACACAGTATGAGCCAAAATTCACATTATGCCGCACAGTATGAGACGAAATTGACATTATGCCACACAGTATGAGCCAACATTCACATTATGCCACACAGTCTGAGACGAAATTGACATTATGCCACACAGTTTGAGCTGAAATTCACATTATGCCACAAGGCATGAGCCGAAATTCAGAATATGCCACACGGTATGAGCCGAAATTCACATTACGCCACAACGTATGAGCCGAAATTCACAATATGCCACACTGTATGAGCCGAATTTCACAATATGCCACACTGTATGAGCCACAATCCACATTATGCCAGAAGGCATGAGCCGAAATTCACATTATGCCACACGGTATGAGCCGAAATTCACATTACGCCACAAGGCATGAGCCGAAATTAAGAATATGCTACAAGGTATGAGCTGAAATTCACAATATGCCACACAATATGAGCTGAACTTCACATTATGCCACAAGGCATGAGCCGAAATTCACATTATGCCACAAGGCATGAGCCGAAATTTACAATATGCCACACGGTATGAACCGAAATTCACATTATGCCACAAGGCATGAGCCGAAATTCAGAATATGCCACAAGGTACAGTATGAGCCGAAATTCACAATATGCCACACGGTATGAGCCGAAATTCACAATATGCCACACGGTATGAGCCAAAATTCACAATATGCCACACGGTATGAGCCGAAATTCACATTATGCAAATGGTATGAGCCAAAATTCACATTATGTCACACGGTATGAACAGAAATTCATTTTCTAGTTTTCATATTCGGAGGATGACACTGGGGTGAGACAGAGGGTGACAGCCATGAGGTTACACTGGGGTGATGCCGTCGGAGAAAGGCAGAGGGTGACATGTAGTGGGAGACAGAGGGTGATACTGGGGTAACACAGTGGGTGACAGGCAAATGGTAACACTGGGAACATGTAGTGGGTGACAGGCAAATGGTAACACTGGGGACATGTAGTGGGTGACAGGTAGAGAGAGTGACAGCCATGAGGGTAGCACAGGGGTGAGGCAGTGGGAGAAAGGCAGAGGGTGACACTGAGGATACTTAGTAGATGACAGGCAGAGGGTGACACTGGGGACATGTAGTGGGGACAGGCAGAGAGGGTGACACTGGGGTGAGGCAATGGGAGATAGACAGAGGGGCACACTATGGACAAGTAATGGGTGACATGCATAGGGAGACACTAGTGATACGTACTGGGTGACATGGAGGAAGGTTGGGGGTGCAGCAGATGGGCATTTGGAGCTGTGAGGGGAGAGTGGGGCATGTGTGGGCAGCAAGTATTGAGAATGCTCCTAATGAAAAAGCTGAGAGAAGACCAGGTACCCTGGCCACACCACATCCATTAAGGTGGAGACCTGACAGACACGGGGAAGAGCCATTATGAAGCAGAGAGTTGGGTAAGTGGGACAAAACTTGGCTGTGGGCGGCTACTCTCTCCAGTATCACCAGCTGGCTCAGCTCCGCCGACACCTTGCCCTGCAGACGCTCTGAGTCCTGGCCCCTCAGCAGCTCTTTCAGTGTGCACTCTACTCCATCCATCACCTCCGCGGGTCCCGCAACCATGGCATCCTGTAAACAGAATCTGTCAAACAAGTCACGTCACACAAACGCAGGGGCCGCTGGGGGGAGTACAGACGGCACCTGCAGAGTAGAAACTTGCCCGCTTCTCCATGATCCTTAGTGGACCTGTTTCACCACGACTGTGGAGCTGGTATATGTAATAGGCTAACACTGAGGGGTACCTGACATTAGGGAATGCCTGTGCAATACCCCCTATGCGCACGCCTATGCGTAGAATGCATACATATACATACACATAGAACATATACATTTAAACACACATATGGGTTTGGTATGCATGACAGCTGGATGGGATGCCGGCAGTCAAAATACCGACGCCAGCATCCAGAGGAATGAAATCCTGATGGGTGATTTAACTAATCTATCCTCTGTCCCCTACCCCCCTAAGTCTAACCCTAACCTCCCCTCTCAGTGCCTAACCCTAAACTCCACCCGGTGGTGCCTTATCTTAACCCCCCCTGTCCGCAGCCTAACCCTAACCGCCCACCTCCTGTAGCCTAACCCTACCCCCACCAGTGTCGGCTAAATCTACCCCCCCCCCTTCTCCGGCAGCAGTCAAAGCTCTGTGGCTATACTTACAATGGCCGGGATCCTAACACATACACGGACATGGAACACACACTGTACATATACACACAAATACAAAACATACATATACACATATATAGAACACATACACATACAGTACATATAAACACACACACAGAGAACACATACATATGCACATATATAGACTAGAGTATATACACAAACCCACTGACACCTGGAGGATGGAGCCTGGCGGTAGCTGCAGGAACCAGGAGCAGATCAGTGCTGGCAGTGCTGGGGGTCGTGCAGGGCACTTTTCATCATTAATCTCCGCCCACTAGCGGCTTATGCCGCGATTCATGGGTCGGTGGGGGAGGGGGCGAAGCCAATATGACACCATTCAAAGAGAAACATGTCATAATGGCTCTACCCCTCACCACCGACCTTCAAATCGCGGCATATAGCCGCGGGGGGGGCTTCAATCGCCGGGAGAGGGACCCACTTGAAAAAAAAACATACATTTCATCCATGGTGGGGGGAGCTCGCAGGTCCTTCCATTGCCCAAAGTTTAGTTGAGCCAGCTCTGGCATGCCCCTGGCCACTGCAAATGCCCTAGGCATTTGCCTATAGATAGGGCTGGCTCTGACTGCCCGCTTACGTTCTCCACTGCCACCTGTCAAGGGTAAGGGTTGCTGGACATTAGGGGGTGCCTGTGCGCACCAGGCACCCCCTGTGTGCACACCTATGGGAAGGAGTGATCAGCTCTGCCGCTGTGGGTGTCAAGTAAAGTGCTGGACCTGGTGCTGGGGGCCGTGGCTGCAGATGAAGCTCCGGAGGGCACTGGGACAGCCCATAGCTGCGTATGCCTGCAGGGGAGTACCGTGTCTGCAGTAGAAGCTCCGTGGGCAGGGGGACAGCCCATGGCCATCAGGCAGGAAGGAGGTGCAGAAGGGGGAGAGAATAGAGCACAGGCTGCGCCTCCTTTCTTTATGAGTTCACCTTCTCTGGAGCAGCAGCATCAGTCCGGCATGTGATCCGGATGAACTGCCCGGGGCTGTTGTATGCTTGTGCCTGGAGCACACAGAGGATGAAGGAAGCAGTGCTAAGCACTATTGAACTTCCCGCTCCTAGCTGACTGCGGTGATCACGTGATGTAAGAGCCGGCCCAGGCACCGCTCGAACTGGACAATTAAATCTAATTAATGTGAGCGGTGCCAGGGCTAGTTATTGTCACAGTGTGCCCCCAGTAGCCCCAAAACACCCCCCAGCCCCACTAAATTACTGAAGTGTAGGCAGTTCCCCTGTAGTTTACTGAATGAAAATGGGAGGCAGTGAAAAAGTCAGCCATGTTTGTGCTCTCATATGAAGCCTCTGTGAGTACACCCCCTGCTGGCGGCCACTGCTCAGCAGCAACAAATTGAAAAGCCCTATCTTTATAATGGGGCATATTTTACTTAATTAAAAAAAAAAACTATACCTTTCTGAAAAACCACAACCCCAAAAGGCACTACACTGGGACACGATCTATCTAATAAAACAAACCCCAAGTCTTAAATCGTCCTCTATCCTGAGTTATGCCTTCCCAAAAAAATTCTCATTCACTATATGAGAAAACGGTGTCAAAAAGCCAACCAGGAAGTCACAGAAAAAAACTGACAGTTGAAATTTTAGGTTACTCCCAATTTGTCATTTTTTAGTATTTTGCCATGAAATTTGGCATGCAGCAGCGTGTGACGATTCTACGCGTCCATGCCAAATTTCAGCTCAGTATGTCCAATCACTTTTGAGGTATAGCCCCTCAAACACCATGCCCCCATCTCAGAAGTTCCCTATGGGAGAATTCCGTTTGTTCGATTCAGCCTTAATATAAGGGCACGACCGTGCCCTTATAATATATATATATATATACACACAGTATCTCAGAAATGCCATATAATCAGTGATAACCAGTATATATGCTCAATAATATATGATTTCCTCCCTTTCAAATCAAGGGGATAACGTTGGCGTATCTAAATATATTTCGGGGTAAAAGATAAAACAACTTCCCTGACCCCTGATATATATCTATATATATATATATATATATGAACAGGGGGGTATGGCACTCCAATAAAACAACCAGTGAAACAGAATTTACAACAATGTTTTGATGCCTTTATTTAGAGTGCCATTTTCATTAGGTATTTTCAAACACTCTAAATCAATGCATTGAAACGTTGTTGTAACCGCCGCTACACTTGTTATTTTATTGGAGTGCCACACCTCCCTTTTCCTGTCCATCGTTCCATTGTGAAGGCAATGACTGTGCCAGGCTCATACATTCTCTCTCTCTCTCTCTCTACATATATATATATATATATATATATATATTGGCAAATGATCCTCACACTCTTATATAGCGGGTTCGGTTCTCTGAGAACCTAACCGTACCGAACTGTACGTCCCGTGCCCAGATGCGAGTCCGGCTCGGGACTTCCTGCCAGACTCGGAAACCAGAACGAGGCAAAATGTCATCATCGAGCTGTCGGATTGTCGTGGGTCTTGGATTCCATATAAGGAGCCACGCGTCACCTTATTTTCCCTCCGGCATTGGAGAGTGAAGCGAGATGACATGTCCGTCCTCACTCAGTGTCTGTGTGGGAAAGTGGGGTGGCGATTCCAGTGCTGTCTTGTGCTGCTCAGTCCAGTGTAGTGTTTTATGCTGCATCAGTCCAGTCACAGTGGTGGTGTCCTCTGCTGCCATATGTCCAGTGAAGTTGTATAAGTCCAGTGCAGTGGTGCTGTGTTGTCCTGCATCAGTACAGTGGTAGTGTCTTGAGCTGCATCAGTCCAGTCACAGTGGTGGTGTCCTCTGCTGCCATATGTCCAGTGCTGGTGTATAAGTCCAGTCCATTGCAGTGGTGCTGTGTTGTCCTGCATCAGTCCAGTGGTGTTGTCCCTCTGCTGCTGTATAAGTCCAGTGGTACTGCTGTATAAGTCCAGTGATACTGCTGTATATGTCCAGTGGTACTGCCATATAAATCCAGTCCAGTGATACTGCCGTATATGTCCAGTGGTACTGCTGTATATATGTCCAGTGATACTGCCATATTTTTCCAGTGGTACTGCTGTAAAAAGCCAGTGATACTGCCGGATATGTCCAGTGGTACTGCCATATAATTCCAGTGATACTGCCAAATATATCCAGTGGTACTTCCATATAAATCCAGAAGTACTGCCTTATAAATCCAGTCCAGTGATACTGCCATGTAAGTCCAGTTGTACTGCCATATAAATCCAGTGATACTGCCGTATAAGTCCAGTCCAGTGGTACTGCCGTATAAGTCCTACAATACTGCCATATAAGTCCAGTGATACTACCATATAAGTCCAGTGGTACTGCCATATAAATCCAATGGTACTGCCATATAAATCCAGTGATACTGCCAAATATGTCCAGTGATACTGCCGTATATGTCCAGTGGTACATCCATATAAGTCCAGTGATACTGCCATATAAGTCAAGTGTTACTGCCATATAAGTCCAGTGATACTGCCATATAAGTCCAGTAGCACTGACGTATAAATCCAGTCCAGTGGTACTGCCGTATAAGTCCAGTAATACTGCTGTATAAATCCAGTAATACTACCATATAAATCGAGTGGTACTGCTGTATAAATCCAGTGATACTGCCATATAAATCCAGTCCAGTGATACTGCTGTATATGTCCAGTGGTACTGCTGTATAAGTCCAGTGATACTGCCATATAAGTCCAGTCAAGTGGTACTGCCGCATAAATCCAGTGATACTGCCGTATAAGTCCAGTGATACTGCCATATATGTCCAGTGGTACTGCTGTATAAGTCCAGTGGTACTTCCATATAAGTCCAGTGATACTGCCATATATGTAAAGTGGTACTGCCGTATAACTCCAGTGATACTGCCATATAAGTCCAGTGGCACTGCCGTATAAATCCAGTCCAGTGGTACTGCCGTATAAGTCCAGTAATACTGCCGTATAAATCCAGTAATACTACCGTATAAATCGAGTGGTACTGCCGTATAAATCCAGTAATACTGCCGTATAAATCCAGTCCAGTGATACTGCTGTATATGTCCAGTGGTACTGCTATATAAGTCCAGTCCAGTGGTACTGGCGTTTAAATCCAGTGATACTGCCGTATAAGTCTAGTGATACTGCCATATATGTCCAGTGGTACTGCTGTATAAGTCCGGTGATACTGCCTTATAAGTCCAGTGGTACTGCCGTATTAGTCCCGTCCAGTGGTGCTACCATATAAGTTCAGTGGTGCTATCCTATGCTGTACATTATTTACTACAAACAAAGGGGTTATTAATATTTAATCCAAATAATTTTTACAGGGTTTGCCCTGTGTGTTGTAGAGGTATGCTCTCCTGTGCTGCATTATGTTATATAACTCCAGAAAAATAATGCAGAACAAAAATTTGGATGATAAAATAGGGAAAGATCAAGAACCACTTCCACCTACTGCTGTTGCTGCTGCCGCTGCTGTTGTTGCTGCTGGGAGTCACTCGTCATCCCAGAAGGGAATTCGGAAGACCACTTATAGTACTTCAACTAAGCAAATGACTGTCCAGCAGTCCTTTGCGAGGAAGATGAAATATGACAGCAGTCATCCTGTTGCAAAGCGGAAAACTAAGACCTTGACAACTATGTTGGTGTTAGATGTGCGTCTGGTATCCGCCATTAGTGCAATGGGACTGCAGTGCCACTCCTAGATGAGCTAGGTGTTTGTGCGCACACTTGTTTCGCTAAGCTCAGTCATACAGCTACCTCATTGCACCTTTTTTACTTCTTTGCATGATGTGTTGTTTGGGGCCTAGTTTTTTTTAAGAGCCATCCTGTCTGCCACTGCAGTGGCACTGATAGATGGGCTAGGTCTTTGTGCTGCACACTTGTGTTACTTAGCTTAGTCATACAGATACCTCATTGCACCTCTTTTAATTCTTTGCAGGATGTGCTGTTTGGGGCCTAGTTTTTTTAGGTGTCATCCTGTCTGCCACTGCAGTGCCACTCCTAGATGGGCCAGGTGTTTGTGCCACATAATTGTGTCACTTAGCTTAGTCATACAGCTACCTTATTGCACCTCTTTTACATCTTTGCATGATGTGCTGTTTTGGGACTAGTTTTTTTAAGTGCCATCCTGTCTGCCACTGCAGTGCTACTCCTAGATGGGCCAGGTGTTTGTGCCGCACACTTGTGTCGCTTAGCTTTGTCATACAGCTACCTCATTGCATCTCTTTTACTTCTTTGCATGATATGCTGTTTGGGGCCTAGTTCTTTTTAAGTGCCATCCTGTCTGCCACTGTAGTCCCACTCCTAGATGGGCAGGGTGTTTGTGCCGCACACTTGTGTCACTTAGCTTTGTCATACAGCTACCTCATTGCACCTCTTTTACTTCTTTGCATGATGTGCTGTTTGGGGACTATTTTTTTAAGTGCCATCCTGTCTGCCACTGCAGTGCCACTCCTATATGGGCCAGGTGTTTGTGCTGCACACTTGTGCCGTTTAGCTTAGTCATACAGCTACCTCATTGCACCTCTTTTACTTCTTTGCATGATGTGCTGTTTGGGGACTAGTTTTTTTTTAAGTGCCATCCTGTCTGCCACTGCAGTGCCACTCCTAGATGGGCCAGGTGTTTGTGCTGCACACTTGTGTCACTTAGCTTAGTCATACAGCTACCTCATTGAACCTCTTTTACTTCTTTGCATGATGTCTGTTTGGGGACTAGTTTTTTTAAGTGCCATCCTGTCTGCCACTGCAGTGCTACTCCTAGATGGGCCACACTTGTGTCACTTAGCTTAGTCATACAGCGACCTCATGCAACTTTTAGGCCTGAAAACAATTTGTGAGGTGTGAGGTGTTCAGAATAGACTGGAAATGAGTGGAAATGAATGTTATTGAGTTTAATAATACGTAAGATCAAAATTACCCCCAAATTCTGTAATTTTAGCTATTTTTATGCTTTTTTTCAAAAATCATCCAGATCCAAAACCAAAACCCGAAAGGGTGGTTTTGACAAAATCTATCTAGATCCAAAACACGAGTGGGGATGCAGATCAAAAACCAAAACACAAAACACGAAAAGTACCCGCCGCACATCTCTAGTTTAAATTAAACCTACAAAATAAAAATTATTAAACTACAACTAGTTTCAAATCTAAAGTACAGAGCCTAATCTTAATTTAGCTGTTCCAACAAATGAGATGTTGGCTGTAAAAACTTGATATATGATATTAAATACATCTACTGTAATGTAATTATAAAGTAACAGTATTATGTTTTATTTGGCATGATAGGCATATAGGGAAGCTTCATAGTTTGATGCTACTGCTTCTTTTTATGTTATTGCCATGGCTGATGGTTGTCCAACTGAGACACCCACCTGCTGTGGTGAGATTCTGCCGATGTGTGCACAAAGACACACTATCAGCACCAGGGGCGGATTGAGATGCCAAGATCCTTGGACAGTTTTCTGCTTGGCAGTCCCTTGACCCGCCCAACAGTGACGGCGGGCCCTGGCCAACACTGCCCGTGCCGGATGACTTGCTTCCGGGTTCTGCATCCACTGCGGAATGCAAACCAGAAGAATCTGGCTCCAGTCCTTACCCTCCAACTTTACCTGTAGCAGATCTTGATCCTCCCACAACACAATGACAGTTGCCTGGAACATGGAGCAGCCCATGACTGCTCAGGTTTGTTCAAACTGAAATCCAAATTGCAGTTCAAAATAAAGCAGCCAGTATATACCATGCACAGAAACAATATAACCAACCCAAATCTAAATCTCTCTGCACATGTTACATCTACCCCACCTATAGTGCAACATGGTTTTGCCCATTAGTGTGTTTTTTTTTGTTTGCTAGCAAACCTGAATAACACCCTATGGCCCTCATTCCTAGTTGTTCGCTCGCAAGCTGCTTTTAGCAGCATTGCACACGCTAAGCCGCCGCCTACTGGGAGTGAATCTTAGCTTAGCAAAATTGCGAACGAAAGATTCTCAAAATTGCGAATAGAAATTTCTAAGCAGTTTCTGAGTAGCTTGACACTTACTCTGCCACTGCGATCAGTTCAGTCAGTTTCGTTCCTGGTTTGACGTCACAAACACACCCAGCGTTCGCCCAGACACTCCCCCGTTTCTCCAGCCACTCCCGCGTTTTTCCCAGAAACGGCAGCGTTTTTTCACACACACCCATAAAACGGCCAGTTTCCGCCCAGAAACACCCACTTCCTGTCAATCACACTACGATCACCAGAACGAAGAGAAAACCTTGTAATGCCGTGAGTAAAATACCAAACTTCTTAGCAAATTTACTTGGCGCAGTCGCAGTGCGAACATTGCGCATGCACAGTTTGTGGAAAATTGCTCCGATGCGATGAAAAAGAATGAGCGAACAACTCGGAATGAGGGCCTATGTGTTTCCAGTACAGTGCGTCAGCACAGAATCTGTCATTACACCTATGCTGCATACAACACAGAGGGAGGACAGCACAGAGTGTTTCAAGCACAGTACAAAGACTGATTAGTGCACATAAGTCGCATAGTTATATTTGCAAGCAGCATGAATTCAGGGCTACACACCCATAATGGGGTTTATTCAAGCCTAGATGATGCAGAGAGGGCCATAATCACTCTTAGTTTGAGTGTGGAGCAAGATGTTTATTCTATTATACATGAGAAGATGTCAGCTTAAGACACATGGACATCACTGCAGGCAGCATACAAGGATGGAGGTCTCATGAGGAGAATACATTTAAGACATGTTGTATAACAATAATTTAGATGAATGCAGAAGTATGAGTTGTTATAGAGGCAAAATTATGTCTGTATCTCAGCAACCAAGGTCTTTTTGGAGTGCAAATTCTGTAGATTGAAACAGAGGTTGTTACAGTGATGCTACAAAACTTGATGCTTGAGTTTAACTTGTTGTGGGCATTGGAAATAAATCTCAAGGAAATATAACCACAGACACAGTTGAGCAAACTTATTACAGTTTCAAGAAAATGTGTCCTATGAAAACGTCAAAACAAGATAGGTAACAGAGCATTTGAGGGCAAGCAGAAAAGTGTGAATCCTATGCAAAGCAAGAAATGCAATGGTAAAGATGAATCAACCTTGAGTGTTACAGACAGCCATAAGAAAGATTGTTGGTATATAGATTTGGGTGCAATAATAGGATTTAGCTGCAATGAGGAATGGTTCACCAAATAAAACAAATGTGATCTATCACCATTAAATGGATTGGTAACCAAGTGATTACAGTTACAAAAGTTGGAACAATGAATACTTGCTTAAAAATTCTAACAAGAGCAAAAGTCATAGATATCTAAGACATGCTTTTTGTACTAGAAATGGGTACAAATATAACTGTCATAAGTGTCCTAGAACAGTGAGGCCACAGATTCCACTTCACTAAAAGAAAGTGTATAGTGAGAAAAAGAAAAAACAACAGGAGTCAGCAATTGCACATCCTTGATAAACAGCACTAATAAACAATGATGACAAGTGAGTAGCAGTCACTAGAACTCTGGCATAAAAGTTTTGGTCACCTTGGATACAGCGGTGGTGAAAAGCTACAGAACAGGATGGTCACAGGAATGTCAGTGACTAACACAGAGAAAACAATATGTGAGAACTCCAAAGTAATTAAATAAAGTTACATAAATAAAGTTTTCTACCATTTCAGTAAGTATAGCTACAGAACAATGCTACAGAATAAATGTCAACATATAACATCAAGCGCCAGAATAAAGGAAAACTTCTCTTGGGTGCGGAAGGTTCTGTAGAGGATGATACTTTCTATTTCACAGTTGATGGTTTCTCCTTCCACTCTCAATATGGATGGTACATGTAAAGAAATATAACAATACAATAGTGTAGTATGTCTATAACAGGTGGTGTTACACCCGAGTGGTAGATCCTGAAGTTAGGGAATAGTGCAGATCCTTCACCATGGCTCTAAAAACTTTCCTTTCACTTAGATGATTAATTTCAGGTATGCATACCCCAACTCACAGGCAAGATGTTTTTTTCAAACATGTAAAGGTATCTTTAACCGGATATATTAAATCCCCCAGAAAACTGTCTTTAGCGGGCGTACCCCAACTCACAGCAAATGACGATATATAAAACACATAAAAGGTTTATTTTCTGAAGTGACAAGAGATGACAGCGTACCTCAACTCATCTCTTGTCACTTCAGAAAAGGAACCTTTTATGTGTTTTATATATCGTCATTTGCTGTGAGTTGGGGTACGCCCGCTAAAGACAGTTTTCAGGGGGATTTAATATATCCGGTTAAAGATACCTTTACATGTTTGAAAAAAACATCTTGCCTGTGAGTTGGGGTATGCATACCTGAAATTAATCATCTAAGTGAAAGGAAAGTTTTTAGAGCCATGGTGAAGGATCTGCACTATTCCCTAACTTCAGGATCTACCACTCGGGTGTAACACCACCTGTTATAGACATACTACACTATTGTATTGTTATATTTCTTTACATGTACCATCCATATTGAGAGTGGAAGGAGAAACCATCAACTGTGAAATAGAAAGTATCATCCTCTACAGAACCTTCCGCACCCAAGGGAAGTTTTCCTTTATTCTGGCGCTTGATGTTATATGTTGACATTTATTCTGTATCATTGGTCATTTGTTTGGAGAGTGGTGTTCTCTCTGTTGTTATACATTACTCAGCAGCCAGGGGCGCCTAAGATAGATCCAATCCGTCTTTTTGTTCCTAGATAGCTACAAAACAACTTGAGATAGTAAATTCAGATGTAAGTGGTCCAATGGAAGTAAGTCAGTAAGTGGATACACATACTTTGTGACAAAGTTACGTCACACGGAGCCGCTCCGAAAAAATGATGACCACCTGACTTCTCAGCCAGGCTGCACTGCCAGGGGTCAACCTTAGATCTAATGCTTCCACAATCTAATTGCGGATGCATTGGAGGGTGGCCTGATTCATGCTGGTCGGCCTTGCCCTGTGCTGGGCAGCCCACAGTATGTGCGGAGATGAATGCAGATCTGACTGCATATGCATCCATCTGCATTCATCTCTAAATATCTACCTTAGACTTCAGTTTGTGACATACTGCATACCAATAGAGAAAAGACAAAATGCGGATACAAAATCAGTAAGGTATTTCATGCTTGGCTATTGCCATGAAAGCAAAGGCTACAGATTAAGGAATCCAGATACCTAAAAGCTAGTCAAGTCTAGAGATGTTATATTCAAAGAAATAGTGCAAGTTGAAGAAAAGTTAGAAGTTGATACTAAGAACAAGTACAGTACAGTATGTGTTAATGGACATGACAGCAGTTGGAGATATATCTGAAGTTAAACCGAGGAGGAGATCATCTGCAAGACCAAAGATTGACAAACCACCTAAGAGATATGATGAAGAATTCGCAAACATCTTCATCACCAGTGTACATGTAACATTGAGCATGGCTGTACCTGCTATCTATAAATAAGCCAACACCACTGGTTAAGTAACTGGGCTGTTCATAGTTTGAGCCATTTACTTGTATGTACCTATAAAAATCTGCAATATCAATACAGTATCTGCACACATCACTTCCAACACTTGCCTCCTTATGTTAATGCAAGTATTAGCCCATATATGCCAAAAACCCATGCATCTGCATGTTAAAGCCTATCTTACCCATTAATGCTATGTCCATTGCCGAAACCATCATAATTAGTATCTGGATTTTCACCCACCCTTTGCTGAGTATCAAAGATCCATGGAAAATAGGAGTCAAAATTCCATTTGCATGCAGAGATTGAGCCCAGAAGCCAGCCTACACACCCAAAAACTTACACAGCACTCACACAAGATGGATCCGTGCATTTACAAGGTTGGCACCCAGTTCCTGCCTGTAGACCCTTATTTTATAGAAAGTGTTAGTCAGTCAATGGATGGATCAATCACTACTCCCTAGTGAACTCCTTTTGTGTACATATGCCTGATCCAGCACATGTACAGTCACCATGCCTGATCCAGCACATGTACATTCACCGTGCCTGATCCAGCACATGTACAGTCACCATGCCTGATCCAGCACATGTACAGACACCATGCCTGATCCAGCACATGTACATTCACCGTGCCTGATCCAGCACATGTACAGTCACCATGCCTGATCCAGCACATGTACAGTCACCATGCCTGATCCAGCACATGTACAGTCACCATGCCTGATCCAGCACATGTACAGTCACCATGCCTGATCCAGCACATGTACAGTCACCATGCCTGATCCAGCACATGTACAGATACCATGCCTGATCCAGCACATGTACAGACACCACTCCTGATCCAGCACATGTACAGACACCATGCCTGATCCAGCACATGTACAGTCACCATGCCTGATCCAGCACATGTACAGTCACCATGCCTGATCCAGCACATGTACAGTCACCATGCCTGATCCAGCACATGTACAGTCACCATGCCTGATCCAGCACATGTACAGTCACCATGCCTGATCCAGCACATGTACAGACACCATGCCTGATCCAGCACATGAACAGACACCATGCCTGATCCAGCACATGTACAGTCACCATGCCTGATCCAGCACATGTACAGTCACCATGCCTGATCCAGCACATGTACAGTCACCATGCCTGATCCAGCACATGTACAGTCACCATGCCTGATCCAGCACATGTACAGACACCATGCCTGATCCAGCACATGAACAGACACCATGCCTGATCCAGCACATGTACAGACACCATGCCTGATCCAGCACATGAACAGACACCATGCCTGATCCAGCACATGTACAGTCACCATGCCTGATCCAGCACATGTACAGTCACCATGCCTGATCCAGCACATGTACAGATACCATGCCTGATCCAGCACATGTACAGTCACCATGCCTGATCCAGCACATGTACAGACACCATGCCTGATCCAGCACATGTACAGTCACCATGCCTGATCCAGCACATGTACAGTCACCATGCCTGATCCAGCACATGTACAGTCACCATGCCTGATCCAGCACATGTACAGTCACCATGCCTGATCCAGCACATGTACAGTCACCATGCCTGATCCAGCACATGTTCAGACACCATGCCTGATCCAGCACATGTACAGATACCATGCCTGATCCAGCACATGTACAGATACCATGCCTGATCCAGCACATGTACAGTCACCATGCCTGATCCAGCACACGTACAGACACCATGCCTGATCCAGCACATGTACAGACACCATGCCTGATCCAGCACATGTACAGTCACCATGCCTGATCCAGCACATGTACAGTCACCATTTTCTTATTTTTGCACATGCGCCGTATGCTTAAATTCACAAGATTCATCTGCAGTCCCACTTGTGTCTGACTTAGTGCTAGGCCCATCATGTATATGTCAGAAGTCTAATTAATAATGGACTTCAACTGCATTTTTCTAGTTAAATATTGAGTTTAAGAGAATGAGGTGATAATTTAGGGCCTGATTTGATTTAGTAACTAATATAATCGCAGCTGTGTTTTTTTTTACTCAGCTACTATGCTAAAATCTGCCAATGCCACAACCTCACGGAAGTGTGCTGAGATGCCCACCGGCATCATTGTAGATTCCAACAACTGCATACAAACATGCATTATTGGCTGCATATCCTTTGATAATCCAAAGAATGCCCATGGGTTCTGAAAATGCTTTCACCAATTCATCTGTGTACAGGATGGCAGGTGTAGGCTTAGACAACCCCCAAAAAGTGTCATGACTCATCAGTATTTTTGGTGCCACTGCCCATTATCTCCCCCAAATGATCCCCAACAGTCAATTAGTTTGCAAAGAAATCATGGCATGTCAGTTGGCTAATAATCGTCAACTCCATAAATATTTGCATTGTGACCATCAGCGTGATCTAATAGAGTCAGAGATCCCCAGAGGTGAATTATGCTGATTGAACTTGGATGTTTTTTTATAATGTTTTTCCATAATACTAGGTAATTTATTGGCTGACACAGTTTTTGTAAATATTCAAAATTGTATACTACATTATGCTAAAACAATTTACCTGTGTTTGTATTTAAAGTTGTTTGCATTCTCTGATTGTTATGACCACTGTTGTCTTTTTTTCATTAAATTCATAAAACATTTTACAGTTGCTCATGATGTTATTTTTATTTTGTTTTAATGTGTGTGCATACTTTAAGGGTTTAAAAATATAATGAAAAAAGTGCACAAATGGGCCTTTTGTATCACATATTGAGTATGTATGTGTTTTTGTATAATTATGTCCAATTTATTGTCTCATATTATAGTGTGCATGGATTTTACACACAACATTGGCATCTCTGATGTGATATATTGTATACTGTATTACATCTTTTGAAGTGAAAAACTGTTTTGAATTCCTTTCCAGGGGCTCCATTAATCATTAAAAAAGGTGCAACCGGTATATTTATTTAAGTATTACTCTATCTTGCTGTATTCACTATTAAATACCGTCTATTCCAGTGTTGTGTTTCTCCTCTATGGTGTTCTCTCCTCTTTTGCCAACAGCCCAGAACTGTCACCAAAGGGTTATTGTCAAATGTGGAAAAAACTATCCGCCTGCACTATATATTGAAATACACGGTAGGGCTAAGAATCCAATAATTCCAACTATATAATATAGTTTAATAAAAAAATAATATTATATTTGACCGGTCATAAACAATAAAAAAATCACATTTCAAATTTCATATTTAATAATACTACGGAGTTGGAGTCGAATTACTGTGTGCACAGAAATATATAAAAATATAGGAAAAAAATGTCAATTTATGAACTGCAATATTGCTTTAAAAGGCCATAATCTCAGTGCAGGGCTAGCATAACACCAAGAAATTGATTACTTCCAACATGGATAAACTTTAGCATAGTTCCTTGATGACTTGCCGCCACTGATATAGTAATGCAGTATATTTAGCTGCTCCACATAGGAGCATTACGTGTGGGCTCCACAGGGCAATTAGCAAAGGAGAGTCCTGGTATCGTGAGAGGTAGGTTCTGGCTGCGGGGTCCGGCACTTTGCTGGCGCCTGTAGATTTGTGTTACTCCCGTCCTCAATGTAATATGAGTCCCATCCTCTATGTGCTGCATGCACCGGTATGCGGTCTCTCTCCCTGCGGCTCCTGATGGACTAGTAGTCAGCAAGGTAATGTCCAATGCAGGGGTCCAATACTTCTGACACGTTTCACTCCTTTTTAAGGTGCTTTATTGTCAAATGTATATGGTATATGCGGCATTAGTCTGCACATGTGCATAACGCTTTAGCCTTGCAAGGATACAGAAAAGCTTTGCAGAAGCTGGAAATACTTTTCTGGGTCCCCATAGCCTTCAGTTTAGTCCAAGATTAATAATTTGAGGTAAAACAGCATTAATCTTAACTTACTGCTTTATGATCTATAGCAGCAGTTCCCAAACCTGGTCCTCAAGGACATCCAACAGTTCATGTTTTCCGGGTCACCTAGCAGTTCCACAGGTTTACTCACTGACACATGTAAAAGATCCACAGGTGGAGCTAATTATTTCACTTGTGATTCTGTGAGGAGACCTGGAAAACATGAACTGATTGGTGGAGGACCTTGAGGACCGAGTTTGGAACCACTGATCTATAGTAGCAGCATCACATTCCCAATTCTCATAAGCTATTCAGCTTTTCTTGGGGGCTGACTCTTATTGGAACCTGTCATAAAGCAAGAACCTTTTGTAAAACGTTCTTGACAATTTTCATTTTCACATTGCAAACCTATGCAAAATTTATCACATCTGCATTAAAAATGAGGACTGTGGAAATCAGAGCCCTAGAAGCATTAGGGGTCCTTTAAAAATGTGGCTATGGGGCCAAAAGAGGTCTAGGTATGCGTTTTTACATTTCTTAGTCCTGTGCTTTGTATAGTACATTTTAAGTTACACAACAGTCATCTAGCCAGTTTATACTGTATTTAATGAAAATGTATGCTTTCAAAGCCAGTGCTGTACTCTGGGGTGTTTCTGAGTATCCGGATCCACCACCCAATTCCCCTGATTTACAAAATATTTTTTTAGACTCTCACAGTTGCTTGTCAGAAATGAAAAACTTACCATGCGCAGCCACTGCAGGGTCCAGTTGCCCTGTTAGCCTGCAGTGGGCATCCACCAAGCATAGTGTTTGGATGTCTACACATGAATTGGTGAATTGCTAGAGATATCCATCAATCAGAGCACATGAATCTATAAAACATGAGAGACAGCAAATTTGAATGCAGGTCAGCCGAGGTATGTACAGTAAGTATATTAATAATTTCATTTTGTAACCCAACATTAAGGAATTTTAACAGAAGGGAGGGAGTAGGGGCTAAAATATTTTATTTTGGTGTGCTGCATATTTGGGGTATGTTTTTCAATGGGGGGAGTGGTAGGGGTGGGCTAGAGCTGGTCCATGATTTGTAATGAGTGAGGGAGTGGGAGGAGGGTTACAGACTTGGGGAATTATTTTTCATGAGAGATATGGATTCAAATCTAAGTCCTAATTGTTAATGAGGTGAGGGTTTTATCTAGAGTGCAATTTTTAAGGTGAAAGTTCAAGTTGTATTATGATATTTAATGATATTTCATTAGGGAGGGATGAGCAGATTTGTGGAAAGATTTTCATGAGTAAGGGGAGGCATTTTTGTGGTATGGTATGTGGTATGATTTTTAATGTAGGAGGATGAGTCAGATGTGAGGGATGAGTCATAGGCATAGAGTCTGAGTCTAATTTGGGTTATGATTATTAATGAGGGACTGATTTTTGGTATGTAATTTAATAAGGTTGGTCAAAGTGAAGGCAAGATATTTGTTCTGTCATATCCAAACAGTATAACCCTCTTTTACAAATCCTGTGATTGTTTCTGAAAATGTCTTGTGTTTCTCTTTGCAACTAAATGAACTACAGTACTATTTGTAAATAGATTGTTCTCTTAAAATCATTTGTATCACTGTGCAGTAAAAGTAGCTCATGTCCATATATAAAACACATAGACAAAGTAGCATCCAGCACTCGCCCACAGCATAATGTTTAAGAACGTTAATACATTTCAGCACTGCTAGCTTTCAGATGCACTCCACTCCAGCGTCTACAGTAAATCAATCATTATTAGAAACATGCAAGATTACAAAATTAACCTGTTTTGGAAAATTCTTTTCTCATAAATCACATTGAATTCCTTAATATATTTTTAGTTTCAATCATGTTCCTCATTTATCTTTTCTCCTTTGAGCTGCACATTTATTTCCATTAGGATCTCTGGGTAATAATAATCAGACTTAAAATCCTTACACCATTTGTGCATCCTTTAAATTTGCTCTTGTTCAATTTTTTTTATATCAATTTTAAGGTAAGCTCTAAATAAACACTCACATGCAAGTGCTAAATTACAATCCTATACAGTCATGTAGTGCAGTAGTTTTATTGTTATCCAGCTATACTTACTATGTATCTATCTAAAGCATTTCTGTAAAACTGTATTATCCACAAATCCGCATTGTAGCCTTACCCATTACTGTACATATAATACATAACCTTAATACAAAGTGCATAGCTTTGCCTTTTTATAGTATAGCAAAATATCTCGAAGTACACTATTATAAAATGAATGCATAAGTGCTGGTAACTGCAGCAATATTAGTTTTGATATTTGAATATATTAAATAGTCTTGTCTTGTATTTACATGAAAAAAAAATTATGTTGGTTAGAGGTACAGCATGCAGTATGTATATCAGATTCAGGTCATAGATTATGGAAATGTGTTGATTAGTGTAGAGGGTAGAATGAACAGTGTGTGGAATCAATGATTCTGTGGTTAGCATGTACTGTAACTTGAACATTGTAAAGCAATGTATAGTATTCATCAAAGTAATAACTGGAGTCTGCTCAAGATATTAACCTCTTTGTAATATGATTTATTTCCTGCAAATGTAAGGTGCTTTGAGTACCTTTGCAGAAAAGTGTTAAATAATAATAATAATAATAATAATAATAATAATAATAATAATAATAATTTACCAACTGTTTTCTATCACACTGTTAATCATTTATCAAAGAATTCTTAGGGGTAAATTTACTTGTGTTTTGTCTAAGTTTGTCTGAGTTTAAATATCCTTTGAGTAGACCAACATTTTCAGCATTTCTAACTAATTGTTGGATAAACTTTGTGCAATGTAATAAGCAGGGACGGGTTAAGGGAGGGGCAACACAGGAGCCCCCACACACTGTGTTTTCAATTGTATGAGTCTCCCTTTGGTAGCTCAGCTGTTCACTAACAACAGCCGCCAATGAGCTCCTGCATAGTCAGTCTCGTGGGATAGTAATGGGAAATACCAGACACTGATGACGCAGAGCCTGGACCATTAATACCTTCAAAACAGGGGTGATATGTCCCCATTTTGAAGCATGGTGCCAGGTGCCACCCTCACTCCACCCCACCAAGCACTGCAGTATATCAATCATGCTGTGGCTGACAGTGAACTGTGAGCGGCATTGCAAGACCCATTCTGACATGCACAAAATGGGTCTTTTGCCTGCGCAGACCTCAAACATCGTATTTGTATTCAAACCATTGCATTTACATGCAAATATAAAGTAGGCCCTTTATCTCTAGTGTCCATCACCTATTTTAATTTATTTACACCTGCTTAAAGCACATACTGATAACTACACTACGCCCCCATCTAGAATTATTTAAGATTTTCTGAAAATACAGTATGTGAAAATATGTAATAGTTTTTGAATAATCTGCACATTGATAAAACATAATATGCTATATTTTGTGCAATTAATATTGCAAACTTTAAATGGAATATTCAACATTGTATTTGTTTTTTTCCTATTGAGCAGTTAAAATACAGAAATGAGTCTCTGGATGTTATTGATTTGTGAATTTGTGAGCTGTTAACTAAATTATTTATATATGTTCCCCAAAAAGCTTAGACTTTTCACTAATTCATTAAGTACATTATGTTTAGAAGCAAAAGAAAAACTTAATCTACATCATAATAGCTCAGATAATTGAAACATCAGATATTGGAAGTTGAGAAAGTACAAAGCAATATACTGAAACAATTACTGATTTTTAATTTTTTAACAAAACAATATTAAAATCAATGGTAATATTATATTCAAAAGTTAAAACGCTAAGCAAATGAGTCATCAATGAATACAGCAGTAATTATAACATTTATGATAAAACATGCAAGCTTCTTCATACTATAAATGAGGCTGTATGACTACTATAATTTTCTGTTAAGTTCATAAAGTATTTTAGGTTTTAAAAAATGACAATTGCAGCAAATTCATGTTTAGTGTGAAACTAAAAGAAACAAAGTTTTGGGACAAGTGTGTATTGATGTTAATTAAACAGGGGTATACTTTTTGGTACATATTAACAAGTTGTCTTCATTTTTGAAAAGTATTGATCCTTAACATATACAAATAAATGTAAAAGCCTGTGAACTGCAGGCTTTAGTGGGTTCCTGGCAAGCCTGCCTGATGGTTTAAAGTAGCATTCATTTAAAAGGCAAAACCAGGTTACCATAGATTTTTCAGACCAGGCTTCAATAGGTGCTTTGACTTTTAGGACAACTATTGGAGAATGTTTTCTGTGGACATAGCTTTCACACAAAACTGCTTCTCCAGGCCTACATACATTGTGCTATCTCCACTAGTGTACGGTTTGCTCGTTCACGAACACCATTTTGCTCAGGAGTATAGGAACTGGTTTATCCATGCTCTATTCCAATTTTCCCTAGAAATGTTCCACCTATTTGTTGAGATAATCTCCCTCATTATTAGATCTTAGAACTTCGAGTGTACAGCCTGTTTAATTTTCTTTACTTTACTTTTCTGTCACTTCTAATTTCGCTTTTATGATGGACACTGGTGCCATTTTTCTGAAGTTATCTTTGAATCTCTCAAAATATCTGTATCCACTAACAGACTTTACTTCCATTGGACCACACACTTCTGAATGTACTATCTCAAGTGGTCCTGTAGCTCTATTTGTTGACTTTGAACATGACTGAGAAGTCATTTTCCCAAATGTGCAGCTCTCACACATAGGTTTGTCATGTTAGTAACTGAAATTCCTGTGACCATTCCATTCTGTAGCTTTTGAACACTATCATATCAGAGGTTACCAAATCTTCTGTGCCAGGGTTCCAAAGACTGTCAATCACTTGACATCACTGTGTAGCAGTGCAGGGTTCAGGCAGATTGCAGCTTGTGATTGTCTCTTGTATACAGTAGTTTTGCAAGTAATGGGACAATGGTTTTGTGGGTTATAGCATCATTGGTCTCTAGAGCTAAGGAGTTGAAGTCTATCATCACTTTTTCGCTCATACACAGTCACAAGATGCATAGTAATAGTACTGGTTGCCACCTTGGTGAGGGAATGAGAAATCATCCCGAAAGAGCCGTATTGGAGACTTTGCAGTAGCTCTCTGACTCCATTTTGTGTGTTCAATTGATAACAGGAATAAGAGGAATTTCAGAAAGGTTTTGTTTCAAAGAAAGTTATTTTCAGGCAGGAATATACCCAATGCAGCATAATTCCTTTTTAATTAGCATGATTCACTTTAACTAGTTAGAACCACAAGATATGTGCTTATACTAAGATGAATATTTGAAAAAATGTGGACCAATTATATTTTGCAGATGTTCATTTTCAAATGCATTTCAATTATATTTTGCAGGTGTTCATTGTCAAATGTATCTTGTCCAAGGCCAATGAATATCTTTGTAAACTATAAAAAAATTACTTCTTGTCAATTAGCATGAATTATGCTTTCTAAAAGAATGTACTTATTTTGATAAATAAATTAGGCAATACTGCTCTCTATTGTTGAATTATGTAATGCACATGCAATGTTTCAAACTAATTGTTGGCACGTACAGTTTTAAATCAGATAAAAAAGTGAACTATATAATCTTTTTTACATGGAAACATACAAATCCCTGTGTGTCCACATCTGTATGATGATCTGAAGACCTACACTGGTCGATGTTATTCTGTGAATTGAGTGGTGACCAAAGTCCCAGATTTATCATATTTTAACAGATTTTACTTAATGATTGTCAACACAGATCATTAGAGAAACATTAGTAGCATTAGGATTCATGTAGAATTGATGCTAAAACAATATGTGTCCTATTCCTCCTCAATTTACTCTTCTTTTTATTGTGCATGCCACCAAAAAATATTATGCATTCTTACGGATGCCAGTTGAGATTAATTTTGCATTTATAAAACAGTGCACTATAGTTGATGAGAGGGGGTTTGTGGCTGTTAGAAGTATGATCAAATTGCACTAGATTTGTGTTTCAACAAAATTCATTCCATGCTGTCCACAAGAAAGATGAATATCTGCCTGTTTGTAGGCTGATGCCTAACACATAATGCAAAATGCAAAGTGATGATAACAGTTGTGGGTGCTTCTGATTGGTCAAATGCATCTGAATCACTCCCACTTCTGGTAAAACTACAGTAATGGTTGTGCTGCAATCAATTCACATTAATAGAGTGATGTCTTCTTAAGGGGAAGTTGATGAATGTATGGATTGATCTGAATGTAATAAAATGTTTTTTTGTCTTTTAATAGCGGTCTAATTTCCTTTGACATGGTTAATACAGTCTTAATGTAGCTTTATACTGTAATTAATAACATATTGTTTACATGTTCTATTTTGTAATATGGAAAGCAAAAAAAGTATTGTCTTGGTTGGGGCACTCACCCACTAAATGAACAGATCATCTGTATAAAACTTAACTTTTAATAATAATAAATACAAAATGCCATCTCAATGAGAGTACATGTAAAATACAAAAATATACACAAATATAGTACTGAAAAGTACTTTATAAAAACCTTGGACCAAGCATAAATTCTCACTTGCTGAAAATAACAGGATTATACACAATTGGGAAAACTTATAAAATCACAATGTGTAAATGCTGAGTATTATGATAATGTTAGAAAATACTAAGGATCAAACAAAGTTATTTGGGTAATAGCCCAAGATCAGTATTATAATACCTTGATAAATTATGATACCAATATGCTAATCTTGATTATTATGGTATTCCAGGAAAATAGTCAACACCAAACAAATTATTTAGCACATTAATCCAGCATCAATGTTTAAATAAAGTAATTATTAGACCAGATTATCCTGGTGTTAAAAGGCAGGAAAATGGTTGACACCAATTAATTATCACAATATGAAAATAAAGGTAGCAGATATTGTTGTATTATCAGACAAAGGTCAAATACAACTCATATGTCCTAAGGTGACAAAAAGTGCAAAGATAATGGTACAAATTAATTGTGTTTGAGTCACGTTTATGTAACCAGCCCCTCATAGTCAGCAGGAATACTCATTTAAAATTTAACAATCACAGGTATAAATGGACACAATATATGTGAGTCTCCTGGTAATTCAGTAATTGCGAGAGGAAACTCAACATCATATCATATTTACATATCAGGAGAAAAAAGTATTCAGCAACTCCTGTTAAAGGTATCAAGAAATAATATAGGGACAAAAATTCCATTATAGGGAACTCTCTTCTATAGACGGTAATTGGCTGCTGTTTATATTTTGAAACAGTGGATGGTAAATGAGCAGAACACTGTCTCTTAGTGGGTTCTGAGTTAGGAAAATGGACATCTGTTGTTGCACTTCACCCCTCCTCAGGTATTTTATATGGTAATTCAGACCTGAAGCATGGGGGTCCAGTGCAATGAAAGTGTCTGGAATAAGATGAATAAATAGCAGCAAGAGTACAATGAAAAGTTATCTGAGGGAATTCCTAAATGCTGCTGCTTCCCTTTATTTCCAGAGCCCCACAAATGAATATGGGTGAGCATGATACAAAGGTTTATTAAGTATTGAGGCAGTCTAGACTTCCGTTTCCGGCATGGTGGAGTAAGCAGCAGCTCCTGTGTGCTCCTCCGTTGCTGCCAGATTCCCAGCTCGTACCAGGCATACTTTGCACCCCAGCCTCTCCATTGACAAGGTGCTCACCCACTACCTGATCCCCACCCGACCCGTTTGTGCTGTGCGCGCTGATAAGTCGCGCTCCGGAGACGGCCTGTGCTGCCGTTCACCCACCCACCCGTGAGCTATCCACGCTGTCCGTGCTGTCCGCGTTGATAAGGCGCACTCCGGAGGCAGCTTGTGTCTCTGCCAGCACGCCCGCTCGTCCCGTAAGCTGTATGCGCTGTACACACTGATAAGGCACATGCCGGAGACGGCCTGCGCTGCTGCGGGCGGCTACCCCTTGTGATCCAGCAGTCGAGGTTTACACTGGACCCGGCACCCGCTGCATGCTCTGCTCTACATGTGAAGTTTTAACGGAGTGCAATTTAACCCTTACCTCACTCAGTGTAGCCTCCCTGCACGTGCTGCTGAGATATTTGCTGGGCCCAGCACCATCCACTCAATCTAAATCATCAGTGCTTTCCCCAGTGCTGTTCCTAACATAATACTACATCATCCCTGCACAAAATGGAAAAATTCCTGGGTCTTCGACCATGTCTAAGATCCCGCCACCAGCGCTGCCTCCCAGGCAGGAAAAACGCCACGCAGACCAGTCCTCCACAACAAGCGCCGACTCCAGCCCTGTGAAACCGGTTGCCAAGAAACAAGTTAAAGCAGCCTCTGACGACTCACAATTCCAGGTGCATGATGATACTGATTCCCCCACTACTTCCCTGACTTATAGAGATATGGTGACTGCCATTCATGACACTATGGCCCCTCTGCTACAGAAAGCGGTCGGAGATATCACTGTCCAACTGCAGCAACTCTCTAGCAGGGTATTAAATACCGAAATCAGTTTAGGGGTGGCTATGGATGATGTTGAAAAACTGAAATCCACTGTGGGGCGCTTGGAGAAGGACAATAAACACCTCCTTGATAAAATGGACAATATTGAAAACCGTACACACAGGTGTAACCTACGCATAATAGGTTTACCCGAATTATTTAAGGGCCCGAGACTGGAAAATTTTGTACGTAACACGCTGCCAAAATTGCTCCACATTGAGGATGAGTGTGCTGACATGGTGATTGAACAGGTTCATAGAATGGGAGACCAGGCACGTGCAAGCTCTAAGAGGCACTTTCTCCATAAAAATGCCATTTGGAAGGCTTCTCGCAAGATAGACCTCCAGTGGGAAGGTTCCACTTTGCGGATTTTTCAGGACTACTATGCGGAACTCTTCCATCTTCGCAAGGCCTTTAACCCCGTTTGCACCTTCCTGGTGCAAAACAAACGTAAATTTGCTATGATGTATCCAGCTCGACTAAGGATCTTTCGGGGATCCTCTTTTACTGACTTCACCACCCCTGGAGACGCTGAGGCCTATCTTAAAGAGTAGGATGAATATCTTACAAGCGATATCTTTGACGCCCCAGAGGGATGACTCCCCCCCCCTTTTGTTCCTTCACAAGATCCTATTACGACCCTTATGTGCTCAATTACATTGAGCTTGTCTGGCCGTGCAAAGTTATGTCATTTTGCCATACTCTTCTTGTTATAGTGCTCATTCCATGAGCTTGATCTGTGTTTTTTCTTCCAGTTTTGTTATCTCACTGTTGCTGGCGGTAACGGAGCAGCCCCGCCCTTCTGTTGATTCTATATGGTTATCACCACCAACTGTTTTTGCTTCACCCGAAGTCCTTTTGTTGCTACTTACATTATCTGTGTAATGTATGTCTCATTACTCTTATATTTGCTGTCTATTTTTCTCTCTCTCACTTTTCTTTTGTTTGTACCCCCGGTCGTGCTCTTCTTACCTCGTGTTTTACCCTCCCCCCCCCCCCCCGATCCCACCCCACCTCTTTAGGGATGCTTTGTTTTACCTTGCTTTGCCTTCGCCAGATGGAGTTTCTTTATTTTCTATGGTATGGCTACGGTTAGGATATGCACTTTTAATGTAGGAGGTATTAACACACCAGCTAAGAGGCGGAATATATTATCTTACATGAACAAACACTGTATTGATATTGCATGTTTACAAGTGACGCACCTGGTTCTACAGGAAACAAAAAAATTGCAGATGCTGAATTGGTCCTTATTAGGTGCAGCGTCGCTTAATTCTAAATCATGCGGAGTTGCAATTTTAGTGAGACGATCTCTTCCCATTGAAGTTTTGACAGTAGATGCTGACCCAGACGGCAGATATGTCATTGTACAGGTTAAACTGGGTTGTAAACTTTCCCACATATGTAATATATACGCCCCAAATATTTATAAAAAACATTCTTCACTTCACTTATGGCTAAATTGTACGACTGCGACATCTCATCCTTAATTCTATGTGGTGACTTTAATTTGGTCTCCTCCCTATATCTGGATAAATCCCAACATACCAGGAACTCTAGGCCCCTTCCCAAATTAGGTGTTCCGTGGCTTGCCAAGAGACTTAATCTAGTGGATACCTGGCGAGCTTTAAACCCTACCGAAAAGGAATACTCATGTCTTTCTATGGCTCATAACACTTGGTCCCGTATTGACTACATCTTGATCGCTTCCCTGCTTTTCCCTAATATCTGCCAAGCAACCATTGAACCGATTTCTATATCGGATCATGGAATGGTTTGGACCGAACTGACTTACTCAATGGAAAAATCTTCTCCTCCTTTGTGGAAATTTCCTTCCCATTTAGCAACATCAGATGGCTTTCAACATAAATGTGATGATGCATGGGAGAATTTTCGATTAGACAACTCTCCATATGAATCAACTAATCCTTCCCTTTTCTGGCAAACTGCTAAGACGGTATTGAGGGGTGAAGTGATCTTCTATTATTCACACCTCAAGAAATCTCTTAATCAGGCATACCTGGAATCACAAGCCGCCTTATCCACAGCTTACCAGACTTTTAAATTACATCCCTCCACTGAAAATAAAACAACTTACCTTCTGGCCAAATCTACTTTTAATGATCTTCTGCAGTTGACAGGAGACAAATACAAGTTCAATGTGAGCTATAAGTTTCATCGTTTTGGGAACAAGACGGGTAAACTTCTTACTTCACTGTTACAGGGAACTAGAAAACCGATAGTGGTCCATCCCCTACAAAAAAGTCAGATGGCTCCCTTTCCATTTCTAATGCACAAACTGCGGCCATTATGCGTGAGTATTATGTATCCTTATATTCTTCCCCAGATCCGAAAGATACTCTTACGTCTCATGATGCTTACCCCACCCACCCCACCCCCAATTCTGGGACACATTGCCCTTGCCCCAAGTTGCTACTGAATTAATCTCCTCTTTAACATCTCCCATTACACTCTCAGAAATCTTAGGGACTATAAAATGACTTAAACAAGGTAAAGCCCCAGGGCCAGACGGATACACGAACAAATTTTATAAACAAATGTCCCCTAAGATAGGTTGACTTTGCACTCTGTATTTAACAAAAATTCTGACCGAGGGGATCCTTCCAGATAGATTTACAGACGCAGTGATCAAAGTCCTACATAAATCAGGCCGAAACCTTTCCTTACCGGGCTCATATAGGCCTATATATAAATGTGGACTTCAAAATTTTTACCTCTATCCTAGCTCAAAGGTTAAAACCAATTATGCCGCTTCTTGTTCACAAGGACCAGACCGGTTTCATAACTGGTCGCCACTCGGTTGTAAACCTCAGGCGGGTCCTCTCGGTCATCCAGCATGCTAATTCGAATTCCTCTGATACTTCTCCCCCTGCTCTCATATTATCTATTGATGCAGAAAAGGCCTTTGACCTTTTACTGTGGCCCTTCCTCTTTAAAACCCTACATAATTTCGGTTTTCCTGATATCTTTATTTCAATTCTACGCATCTTATATTCCTCACCTTCTTCTTCTATTTCCTGTAACGGTCTTCTCTCTTCCCCCTTCATATTGCAAAGGGGGACGAGACAGGGCTGCCCCCTTTCCCCCCTCCTTTTTGATCTCTCGATTGAACCCCTAGCAATAGCTATACGTAACTCACCTCATATACATGGAATTACCATTGACTCGCAGATTTTGAAAATTGCATTGTTTGCTGATGATACCCTTTTATTCTTAACAAATCCAGAGCAATCATTACCTTCCTTATTACAATTGATATACTCCTTTAGGAAAATAGCCGGTTACAGAATTAATCTTAATAAATTGGAACGCTTGCTATTGGGTAATCCGTCCCCATCCCTACTCTCCCACCCAGATATTGCTACTTTTAAAGTGACACATTCCCACTTTAAATATTTAGGTATAAATGTCTGCTCTGATCTATCTAATCTTTACAGAATTAATTATTCCCCCGTTATAGACAATTTAGCCCTCAAATTAGACTCTTGGAAGGATTTACCTCTGTCTCTTTTAGGCAGACTTGAAGTGATTAAGTGCATTATTTTCCCCAAGCTATTTTATTTTATACAAATGCTCCCTATTTCATTAACCCATTCTGATACTCTCAAGCTTGAGGCACTCTTTTCGAGGTTTCTTTGGCAAGGTGAAAGACCACGAATAGCCAGACAGAAATTAAAGTCTCCTAAAGCAAATGGCGGCTTTGCAGCTCCTGATGTCCAGGCATATTCCCTAGCAGTTCATTTTCGATATATTGCTGACTGGCTCCTTTGCTCATCACAATATATTGATTATGACTTAGAAGTAGCGATATTTTCCCCATACGCTCCTAGTGCACTCCTGCACTTGCACCCGACTCGGATACCTGCACCAATAAAAAGCCATATATTATTCAGAGACACCTTTTCCGCATGGTTAGCTATTAACAAACTATGTCACCGTGATCCCAGCTTTTCCCAATATATTCCATTATGGGGAAACCCAACATTCCCACCCTCGTTGCTTAATGCCACATACCAACTATGGAAAGAGAAGGGTCTCGATTCCTTTCAGAAAGTTTTTGATCCTGGAGGAACTCTATACTCCTTTCCGGATCTCTGCCAAAAATTTTACTAATCTCCACGTCATATGTATATGTATTTCCAGGTGCGTCACTTTGTACTCTCCTATGGTACTCGGCCCCAAAGGGGAGATCCCAATGACGTGAACTCAACCTCTCATGCTATTGATGCTCTCCTACGTTCTTTTCAGGTACGTCCATATAAAGTGAAATATGCGCACTCTATTTTGCTATCTTGTCTGCCTACCGTACAATGGGATAACTTATTCTCTAAATGGAGAGCTGATATACCTACCTTGTCAGACATTGCTGATCTCTAACATCCTTGTGAAAGATCCCTTAAATTTTTATCCTCAGCGTGTTTTCAAGAAGTTCACTTGAGATTTCTGCACAGAGCATACATCTCTCCCTCTCAATGAGCTCATATGGTCCCCTCAGAATCTGGTGAATGTCACAAATGTGGGAAGTCCTCAGCAACATTTATACATTGTGTGTGGGAGTGTAGAAAAATTAAGCGTTTTTGGTGTAAACTTCTCGCTTATATTAACAGATTACTATCCTCGCATGTACTCCCGGATCAGTTGGCCTGTCTTGCTTAAAACTTTGCAAACTGGCAGATTACTCCGAAACATTTTTCCATTCTTAGTGTAATTCTTACGCTTGGCAGAAAATGTATACTGATTAAATGGGTTAAACGTTCTGCCCCCTCCATTACTGAAGTTCAACAAAAACTATTGCAATTGATGTACTATGATAGAAAAACAGTGTTAATATCGCCCTCTTTTAGCACACGGAAATTTTGCCTCAAATGGAGCCCTGTCCTAGACACTTTACCTTTCTCTACCAAACAGCATATCTTAAGTACTCTTGACTGCTCTTTGGCCTCCTATGAGTCATATGCATATGATTAAATGATCTCACTGCTATCTTTTATAAGTATGTATTTAACTGATATCCTCTCTCTGGCACTCTAGTAAGGTAGATTGAGTGTTATGGGCTGGCCCCATCACTCATCTTCATCCCGCCCCCACCCCCCTCACCCTTCTTTTCCTCTTGTGTTTCCCCATTTCCCACTACTACTTTATCTTGCTGTCCTCTTTGATTTTTCTCTTTATTGGTAAGTACGGTATGGGTGTACTGGTTATACAATGCTAACTGTATAGGTATGGGTCTGTCACCCCTTTCTAATCTTGGTATATTTGTAGTTAGATATAGTTTACAGCCGGTTTGCTTTGATACGATTTTACACCTAGGGTTTTTCCAGCTATTTTAAGATTTGATGTGTATCATAGACCTTTTCTATACCAAGATGTCTTCGCATTAGATTGAGCTACCCTAGACTGTATTTGAATTTATATACTTACTATGTTCAGTATTGCCATGCACTCGTCAATGTTTGATTATTTTTCTGTTTATTTCTGTATGACTGAAAAACTTTCAATAAACATAATTGTAAAAAAAAAAAAAGTATTGAGGCAGTCTCTGTATAAATGCAGTGAGTAATCACTGACCCCTGTTGTCTGTATGACAGGTATGACAGTGCAGTGATCATATGGGTCAGCGATGCCACAGGTGCCATGAAAAAAAATAAAAAAATACCTGTTTAGAGAATTGCTGAAAGGAGGGCTGGTGCCAAAGACTGATGCATGCACAAACCGCAGCTCTGGAGCCAAACAGCTGTTTCACCCAAGTGTTTTCTCAATGGTGGGCCTGCTTTAATGGGATGCCCTTCAATTACAAATAGGAGGACCAGCCAATCATCCAGAGGGTGCTGTCTACAATTTAAATGGTGATTCATAGATTGTAAGCTCCTTGGACCAGGACCATCTTCTCACAGTCCTCATCTCTTGTACTTCAATTATAGCTTTCTCCTAGTCGGCAACTGTCTATACCTGCATCTCCTCTTGCCCCCAGACATTCATCTCTTCTAATGTCTGCCCGCTCCTAGTAGCATGCCAGTTACTTCTTTGTGTTAGGAACTCTAGTACTATTTGTGTGAACCCCTAGAGCCAGTGAGAGGGGGTATTCTAACAATAACAGCGCCCGCTGTTCCCTTAGTACACAACACGTACACCAGTACTTAAGTTTCCACCTGAATTTAAACCTATAGCAGTAGGGGCTAAACTAGTGACCATGAGACACAAAATGGGATTCACACACTGGAGCACAGAGGGTAAGGTCAGATCGGGGTTAGGATCTCAGCCATGGCAGGTGAGGCACTGCAAAATGGAACATGGTACTGAGTAAATAACTTGCAGGCACAGTACAGGATGGTATGCGAACACAGTGCAGTTGGTATGCCTCTGCAGGCTGAGAGTGGGTACACTAAATAGGTTGGCTTACTCTAGGGAAGAAGGTGGACACAGGCAGAACAAGGACTTGGACATGAGTAGGCAGTAAATGCAGCAGAGTATCCACATGACAGGATCAGTATGCAGACAGGGACCAGCACCTTTAAAAGGCAGGCACAAGCTATATCTGGCAGGGCATAACAAGAGTGACAGGCTTTTATGAGATCCTTTACCCAATCAGCACTGACAGGGGAGGAAGGATCCTTAATGAACAACTAGGTACAGCTGCAGCACTGCATGTTTACACACAACCCCGCTGTCGGAGTGCAATCCCAGCTCTCCTCGTGGCTGCCCAGCATCTTGGTTGCCTAGCGACCATTGGGGAACAGCTGATCAGGATCCGGCAGTGACGTGATGTGCAATGACTGGTACCCATCAGAGAGACGAGCCACCGCTGCGGTATTGTGCACCAGGAATTGTGGTGCTAATTGTTACCTTTGCCATATTGTCCAATTTTCTGGCTGGCTCCTCTGGGAGGAGGCAGCCAGGTCGGTTTTGAGGTGGGGCAAGTCACGGCATATGAAGGGGGGGGGGCGAGTCAGCAGGTGTGATGATGTCAAAGGGTAAAGTGAGGGTGTGTCAGTGAAATTGTGTCATTGTGGCCACTCTACCATGGGGCCGGGCGTGCCACCTGATTTTTTAGGGAACCTTCTTGACAATCTGGGAGAGTAGGCAAATATGACCTGTTCTCTATTTTTGTTTTTCAGTTACTGTAATGTTAAGTTCTATATACCCTGTATTGTTCTAATGTGTGCCATATGTGCGGCACTGCAAACCACTTGCGGTGCCTTATAAATTAAATGTAATAATAATAATAATAATAATAATAATAATAGCTAAATAAAGTATGTGGCAGGCTTACATCCAATAGTCAGAGCTACCCTAGTTACATGGTCTGCAGAGACTGCATCATTCAGGAGAAAGCATGAATCAGAGGGTCTATTAATGTGTGACTGACAGGGACTGCATCCAGTGGGGAATCCCCTGAGTAAACTAATGTTGTGTTGTATATCATAATTGAGTAGATCCATTTCTTAAAAGGGAAGATATCAATGCTAGGTAGAAATAAGGTGATAGAATTGACCTGCAGAAGATATAGAAATATTCTGCAGCACATACTGTAGGTAATACTAAATATTCTGTTTTGTGTATTAATGATATACGTTCATTTTAGCATTTATTGCAACCACCATGTATGGCTATATGTAAGTCCTTGTATGAATGGCTTCAGATATTTGATTGCAGATTGTAGGAAATGTTTGCCATGAAAACCTGTATGTAATAATTGGACAATCTCTTTTTTATGTAAATAACTTAGTGAAGCAGTTTCTGTGATATTTAGCATTGACAAAATCTACTAGTTGAATAATGAACAATTGTAAACAGACAGAAATGTTCATTTAGAAAATGCTGTGTTCACACTAGAGATTAAAATCACCATGTAAAAAAAAATAAGAACAGTATACTCTGGATTATAATAATAATTTCTGCAGAAAAAATACCATGTGTTACCGAGAAGCCAAACTCAAAATAATTGAAATGCATGTACTTTTCAGAGAAGCAAAATAAATCCTAATTTTTGCCTTTGTCACCTGATATACTCCATATGGTTGCAATTATATATTATACTAGTTTAGTCATTTGGAGAGTCAGCTGTTTTTCTAATTTCATCCTCCAGAGATAGAAAGACATATGGCTAAATAAGAAGAATAGTTGTTATAACATTGGCCAAGTGCTCTGGGCTTCACTTAGCAGCACTGTAATACTTGATATTTTACATTTATAGAGGTGAAACAAATAATATGTGTATTTCCCAAATATCTTTTCCAGAAAGGAAATTATATACACTTTATTCTGTTATTCCCTTAGCACAAAATCATGAACTATGAATATATGTGTATACTACATGTATGTGATTAGCTATATGTCTGTCTGTCTATCTATCTATTATTTCAGGAGCAGCTGCACCAAAAATATATTGTAGTTGGTGGAGTTAATGGACAGACATAATACCATTTAAAGCTTAAAAACATATAGGATAATATATATACAAGAAAGATGCAATTAGCATAACAGGGAAATGACATGTGTGTAATAGTTTGTGCTGTCCACTGTTATTAAAAAGTAGACTCCACTACAAATAAGTTTTGGTGATATGCCAGCCGGATAGACTTAACCAGGAGTTTGTATTTATTGTAGTGCACAGTTTCTGTACAGCTGCACTCAGTAGCGTATCTTGCTATGGGCACATGGGATTTTTGCCAGGGGCGCAGCCTTCCGGTGGGGGCCGGCGCCATCCGGGGGGCGCCGCGCCATGGCAAGATCCACTACTGTTTGTCAATGTCCCCCGGTGCTGTGCGGCGCTGTGAAGGAAACTAGACGGGTTATGCTACCCATCTAGTTTCCCTTCGTGGAGAAGACCTTTGCTGTGCAGTGCACTATGACATCAGCGTGCACCGCACAGCATTGTGGGACTGGCACATAGACGCTAGGGGTCATATTTGACCTCTAGTGTCTATGCTGTGCTATGGGAGAGACGGCATGACGTCTCTCCCATAGATCTGAGGAGCGGCGCCGGTGGAGGTCAGCAGCGGTCGGGAATCAGGAGCAGGGATAGTAAGTACTAATTAATTTTTTTTTGTTGTAAGGGGCACAACTCTACAGGGGGCACAACTCTACAGGGGGCATAACTGACCACACCCCTGTATGAAGCCACGCCCCTATTTTCACCTGGGGTGCCACAAGGGCTAGAACCGGCCCTGGCTGTACTCACAGTTATGTACACAAGCAGTGGTAATGGAGTAGAGCATACAGCATGTATGTAACACTCACCTTTCAAATATATACTACAGCATATCTAGTCAGTTACATTTCTTATTGCACAGGTTCTCTACTTAAGTCAGAATGGTGAAAAAAGGTAACTCCTTTTCAGGCATAAAATTTCAAGGATGGTAAAATAAAGTCTTTATTGAATGAAAGAGTCAGTCTTGTAAAGCAACAGAGTAACTCTTTCAACAAAAACAGGTAATACAATGAACATCCAGTAACCAAGTCCAATAGCTTGTTACAAATTGTCATTCACAATAAAAAGTCTGTTACACTTACTATAAGCGTCAATGAGATATTTCTGTCTTGCTGCTGTGAATAAAAGCTGATTAGCAATTTAAAAAGAATAACATTTTAAATATTACTTACTGTAGGTACTTAATGAATGTTTACATACACTATATCTCAAGGTTTACCAGTGCTGGCAAGGCACTAAGAGTTTGTATACACGCTTTACTCTATCATACATTACTTTAAAGTTATCCTTTTCTGTACTATTGAAGCAGGATGTCTTTCCTTTTGCTGAAAGCATCACTTAACTCTTGAATTCTCTGTTGACTGCTGTGCACAAAGATCTGTTGGTCTTGTACATTGCAACCCTGGGCCTGGCAGTATTAAGTTCTGTTATTTGAAGGATATGCTGTTATGCATGACTTTTTTAGTATCAAAGTATCAAAGTATCAAACAAGAACCGCTGCTATGTAGCAAATGAGTAACTCTTTCAACAAAAGCATGTAAGTCCAGTAACCAAGTCCATAAGAGACTGCAGAATATGAGCGTTTTACTGGTTTATCTTATCATATAGCTAGTTCTAAGTGCACTATGTAGCTACCATATGTACAACGCTGTATGTATTGGTTTACACTGGTTATGCTCAGAACCGAATTATTTTGATGACTCTTAGCTGTAAGGTTATATAAGCAGAGTGGTTTACTAGGATACCTTTCCAGATGTTTGTATGGGGAATCCAAGTGGCTTGCAGCTTTCAGCTGCGAACATGTATCACTGGCTCCTTTCCAGTTCACAAAGGGTTATCCACTCAGATGCCGTCCTTTGTTTGCCTTATACTGCAGCTGAGGTAAGCTCTTTACAAAACCCAATGTGCTCACCTCTCCAGACTGTTACCTCAGGGCACGCACTCCCCTTCACTTGCCTACTCCCTCAGGAGTTCTCCTGACAGGACAAATCACTCTGCAGCTAAATCACTCCGCCCCTCTCCTCAGAAACATATTACACACTGCTCTGTATAACTCTGCCTCTCAATCTCCCCTCTGTGAGGGATACCTGTGTATCTCCATGTACTTTAATGAACTAACAGCTTTTTTAAATAAATATCCATATACTGTATGCATAGTAATGACCATACATATTCTTTAAGGTGGTTACACTATTGGGGTATTACATGTACAGTAGGAAAATGCACGATTTCATTTTTGGAACATTAGAAATTCATAACATCTGACGATTGCCAGTCACTAGCGCAATATAGTTATTTATATTCCTGTGGTGTTTGTTGCCAGAGCCTAATATTTGCTGCTTTGAAAAAGAAAAATGCCCCTGTTTAGGGATAGGTCCAAGAGGACATAAAACTGAAAAAACATTTTTGATGATGATAAAATGGAGGATGATGAGGATGATTTCTACTACCATTTTAATGGTATAGAAAAACTATCAGTGTGTGAACTAAATAGCTGGTATGATATTATCACTCTTGAAAAGTATTTAGAAGTTGGTAGAATCCCTGGAGGATTGAGATTGCAAAAGAACACCACTTTTGAACTTGTAATAAAGTGTACGACCTGTTGGCACAAATGTGTCCTTTTACAGCCTTGCCTTGTTGCATATGCAACGCAGCAGGTGATTTTCAGCATAGTAGGGAATATGGTACACTATTCTGGCTTTTGAATGGGAGCTAACATCCACATGCGTATGCATGCTCCAACCGTTTATTCATTTTAATGGTTGGCGTCTAGCAAAGCATATGCAGCAGCCAACCGTGGCCCATACGCATCATGGTCCCACTACAGAACGCTGCTATATTCAGCAACAATGTTGCAGGACACATCTGTATAAAATAGTATAAGATAGTTTAGCAAAATTAGTTAGCTTACTAATTACTGAGAGGAAAAAAGAACATTTGAAGATTGAGGAAGATATCAATACGTTTGAGTCTTAAATGTCCAAATTCACAACAAATGAGATATTTATCAATGAGGTGGAGGTGGCCCAAAGAGATTGGACAATATCGAGAGTGACATTAGGGATAAGAAAGACTATTAAAACAACAGAATGCACAATTGGACAGATACTAATATTGGACCTCAAGACCTCCAAGACCTTGGTAGGTCAAGGGTAAGAAGTGAGAGATGTTTTGACAGGGAGAGGTCTATAAACCATTCTAGCAGATACCATGACAACAATTAATGGCAATATGTCAAAAAGAATTTTAGGAGAAATTTCCCCCAACCATTTTTAAACCCATCAGATTTTTACTGAAGAGATCAATAGAATATATTTAGAATATAAGGAATTGATATGAGGTACTACAGTAAGTTCCCCAACATCCACTTCCCCTGCACTTGGAAGGCATTTTTTAGATGTAGGGAAGAAGAACCAACTACCCCATACTCAAAGAAGGGAGGAGCTCTATCGCTAGCTTGATTCCCCACAATGGCTAAAAAGGAGGTTACTGTACAACAGAGAAGAGGAAAGATGGGCAGTGACAAGATTTCCAAAGAAAAGAAAAGCTCAGTTAATTATGCAGGAGGAAAACAGACAGGAAAATTGAACATCTCAGACAAGCAGTTATCCAAATCACAGAGGTATGAGGAAAAGGCTTAAAATTCACACCAGATCAACATGTGAAAATTTTAACCAATTTATTGATCTTAATAAGTTTGTGAGGAACCTCACGTTTCCTAAAAAATCCAGAACCCAAAATGGTAGACAAAACAAAAAGTAAACCTGTAGTTCACTCCCCTCAAAGTATTATCCGGTGGAGTCAAGAATCAGCTACATCAAAAAATGTTATGATCTAATCAAGGAGGATTTCAGAAAAATAAAAGTAGATGGGGTAAAATATAATTGCAATTTAAAACCATTAGAAAACAAGAAGTTAAACAATTAAAAAAAAGATGGAACATTAGTGATAAAACAAGCTGATAAAGGGAGGTGGGGTGGTAGTAGTACAGATTAGAGAGCTATACTTGGAAATGGCAAACAAAATGATAGGGATATAGTGTATCATTCTATAAAAACTTAATGAAGATCTTATGGTAGTCTATCAGAAATAACTATTTGCATTACTGAATAAAGCAAAAACAAAATGTGTTCTAATGCAAAAAAGAGTTTGCCTACTTATATATGAAGGATCCCTGTGTAGCCACTTTCTAACATATTCCAAAAGTGCATACAATTAAAGACTGCCCCCAAGGAATAGACTCATACAGGTATATTCAATTAAAGTCGGATCCATTCTGACATACATTTGTCAGAATGGATCTGACAGGACTTATTCAATGAACGGTCAAATCTGACAGGATTTGTCCATTCCTGAGAATCTCAATCTGACATTTAAAAGTCGGATTGAGGAGATAAGGGAGCTGAGAGGAGGAGATGGCAGAGAGCAGCGGAGGGATGGGGGAGAGCAACAGGGAGAAGGGGAAGATCAGCTGGGGTCCTGCTCTCCCGGCTGCTCTCTCCCATCTCCCTGCTGCTCTCCCCTGTATCCTCCTCTCAGCTCAGTCACAACAGTGTCAAGCCAACTTTTTTAAAAGTCTGAATGAGATTATCGGAAATGGGGATAAAACTTGTCGGATTTGGCCCTGTTTCCGATAGAAGCATGTGGATCGCCGGCTATTCCGCCGATCCAACTGCTTTCTGACAAGTTGGAATTCCTGACTTGCCGGAAAATTCTGGGGTCTATCGATTAGGTCGGAACCCCTTCCCACCTAAAAAAGTTGAAAACTGCCTTCTTTCCAACAGACAGCAGCTTTAGACTGCAATTGACTATACCCCATTGACTGCTAATTTATTCCATTACAGTATGTTGATCTTAAATTCTGAAAATAATTTTTAAATCCCAGCCTATGCTAACATCTTAATAGAGATTGGCTAGAGGAGTTCATATGCAATACATTTGAAACTGACAATAGTAGATTTTTTCATAGATACTGTATATAGATAATCTGTTTTTTAATTGGATGGGGACAGTTTGAGTATTGACAGCAGTGGTGCAAGTATGTGGGTATGGAGTACCCATAACAATTTGGCAGCGGGTACTCAGTACCACCTGCCATACACTGCCATTACCACAATTATAATGTGCCACAAAGCAACAAGACCATGGTGCTTGGCAGCATGACAGCTCCTCCCACTTTGTCAGGGTTACTGGGAGTGTGACAGTGGCTGTATATTCCTGTTATAATGGAGGCATTACTATATATTGTTATTATATTGGAGGTATCACTATATATTTCTATTATACTGGAGGCATTACTATATATGTTTAGCCTTGCCTCCAGATTAAAAACAAAAAGGGGCTGTGGTGTGGCCATGCCGCAAGTGTCATGTAGCCACTCCCCCTAGTAACACATGACCATGACCATTTTTCAGCACTCAGTACCACTAAGAAAATATTTCTACTTGCACCACTGATTGACAGTTTTATATGCAACATTAACAATAACTATTACAAACTGAAATACACTCACGTATATCATAATCAACCATATACAGATGTGTCCTCAAACATCTTGCCTCATTATGCCATGCAGCAGGAAATGCCTGGCATGAGTGAGCTGACAGGTCCAGTGCAATTCCATTAGCATCATGGCATTTTTGTTTTGTTTAAAATGCATCTTATTTGCATCACTATGTGAATAAGATGCACAAATATCCTCTGCTGGCGGCTCCCATTAGAATCTAAGGGAGCCACGTGCACATGCATGAGCAGCTCCAATTCACTATAGTGCATAGCATAGCATATGCATCCTCTACACCGTTCCACGACTTGTGTCCTGCAATGCGAATGCACCACAGCCATAGCATAAAAGGACACATATGTATATTTTGTATCTGCATATGAAATGTTACGCTACAGTGTTTTCTAGGATGTCATGACGTGACTCGGTAGCCATGACTGCCCCACTGCCTGAGTGTTGCTGGGTCAGATGCAGAACTAGCAGCAGTGCTAGGGAGCACCAGACAAAATTTAGCCTAGGGCATCAAATTGGCTAGTGCCGGCTCTGATGATGATCAATGGAAGGGGAGACCCTTTATATTTCTGAAAAACAAAAAGATTAAAAAACCTTGACAAGCATTGGAATATCTCAAAGATCCAATACTGGGCCCTCAGCTTCCAAAAAACTATTAGTTACAAAGTCTCAAACTTAAAAAGTATCCTAGCTCCAAGTACATTGTGTCCATTAACTGATAGTCAAGATCTTTCAACTAATATGTTCCTTACCAGAAAACTAAGTTGTTTTAATTGTAACAAGTGTTTATGCTATAAACATATGGAAAATCCCACAAAATTGGTATGAGGTCAATTTAAAACATCACAAAACTTAGAGAAGTCCTCACGTGTTACTCCACCTATGATATTTATAGGATTACTTATAATTGTGGAGTATACTTTATAGACAAAACAAAATGGAGTCTTAAGATACTCAAACAAGAACACCTTAGAAATATAAAAAATTAAATCAAGACTCACAGAGGGTTATTCAAATGTTTGAGAGGCGGGGAATACTTAAGAGCATCTATCGGAGCCATTCAAATGTTGCTACGATCAGATACCCATGAGCCGCAGTGGCCACATTTCAGCTTGCAGCATAGTAAGTCACGTCATGGAATGGCATGACTAGAAGAGCTGTTTAATGTGCAGGGGGCTAGATTTATGTTGTATATACAGAAGGGCATGGCTATATCTGGCATGTGCACTCCCAGGGGTATATTTACTAAAATTCGTGTTTCTGCCGAATTGGTGGGAGTTTAATCTCGAATTTATTGGACATATTTTTCTGCAACTTTTTGTAATCATTTTCGGGAATATACTAAGCTGCAGAGTTTTAATTTTTCGTATTTTCCGATGTCGATGTTATTCATATTATCAGGCAGTGTTTTACGGGAGTGATGAGTAAAACACTGCCGGACATAACACAATGAAGCCTTGCCGGATCAGTGAGATCCATACAAGGCTTCATTGTGTACAGTATTAAAAGAGTTAAAGGTGTTAAAAAAATGCGTGGGGTCCCCCCTCCTAAGCATAACCAGCCTCGGGCTCTTTGAGCCAGTCCTGGTTGTTTAAATAATGGGAAAAAATTGACTGGGGTCCCCGCGTATTTAGTCAACCAGCACCGGGCTCTTGGGCCATCCCTGGTTCCCAAAATATGGGGGAAAAAGACGTAGGGGTCCCCCATATGTTGTGCCATTTTCTCTCTGGCTAGTGGAGCCCCGTGCTGGTTTGAAAAATACGGGGGACCCGTACGTCTTTTGTCCCCCGTATTTTTTGAACCAGGACCAGACGCAGAGCCCGGTGCTGGTTGTTTAAATATGTGGAGACCCTATGCTATTTTTCCCATGTATTTTTACAACCAGGACCCAGTATTTTTACAAAGAGCCTGAGGCTGGTTATGCTTAGGAGGGGGGAACCCACGCAATTTTTTTACATTTTTTAACCCTTTCAACACTTAGTAGAATGTACACAATGAAGACCTGCATGGATCTCACTGATCCAGCCAGGCTTCATTGTGTTATGTCCGGCAGTGTTTTACCAATCACTACCGTAAAACACTGCCCGACAATACGATTCACATCAACATCGGAACATATGAAAGAAGAGGACTCGGCAGTTTAGTAAATTACATGAAATTAAATCAAAAAGTTGCAAAAAAACACGACCGATACGAATCGAAATGAAACTCCCACCAAATCGCCACAAATACGATTCTTAGTAAATATACCCCCATGACTCCTTTGCTGCCTAATAGCATGACCATGGACATCTGTTGGCATGTGCATATGCATCTACTTCCATAGGGAATCATGGAGCGTATGCCAGCAGCAACTAGCCACGGTAGCCTGCACATAATTGCTTCTGCGATGCGTACACAAGTGGCAGGCAATTATGTGCAAAATAAGTCTGGGTACATCTGTGTGATTTTTTCATAAGTTTAGGTCTGCTAGTGCTCTGCTTAAAAAGACAGAACCTCACCCAATCATATCAATGAATGAGCACCTGGGGAATCAGATTTGGCTTACTGTACTGTACATATGGAAAAATGGGGTGCAAGAGAAAGTGTGACCATGAAATGTTATACAAACTATAGGCTTTAACCAATGACACTGAAAACTGTTTTTCATTTAAATTCAGGGAATGTTGGTTCCAAAATATTGCAATAATTTGTCAAGCTTGCCAACCAACATCAAATTCTTCCCTTTTGGACAGAACTGCACTGACTGTATAATTTTTCACCAGAAAAGTATTATACAGATGTTTTAGACACACTATGCTTTTTTCTTGGGTTTTATGCAGGTCTGTTTCCAGACAATTTGGTTCCCAGTGCAATCACTAAAAAATGCACCCCCCATAGACATTGTAAAAATGAAATAGTTGTACACACCCCTACAGGGATGTGGCCCCATTATAGGGGGTGTGGTCTCACTACAATGGGCTTGGCCCTGCAGGAAAAGACTACCTTACAATGACAAAATGGTGCCCAATATTATGTCCCACACAATAATGCCCCTTGCACCATAATATGTCCCACACTGTAATGCCCCTTGCACCATGTTATATATGCCTCACACAGTAATGCCCCTTGCACCTAATTATGCCCGATGCAGTAATGCCACTGACACCATATTATGCCCCTGACATCATATTATGTGCCTCACTACCTGCTGATTGTCAGGGGTTTCACGATGATGCTGACGCTGTGGTTCCCTCAGTGTTCCTATGCTGTTCACATCTGGCTCCTTTATCATTTAAATGTCCCTCTGAAAATGGGGTGCAAGAAATGTCTGACCATGAAATTTTATATAAACACTAGGTTTTAATCCATAGCATTCAACCATCTGCAGTGCTTGAGGTTGGTGTCCACACCATTTAAAAAAAATCATACATGCTCTGCACTCACCGACTTATACTCCAAACTGTATTTTATTTAAATTTAAATTCAGGGACTGTTGGTTCCAAAATATTGTAATAATTTGTCGAGCTGGCCAACTAATGTCAAAGTCTTCCCTTATGGCCAGTTCCTACACTGTCTTTGTATCATTATGCCACCAGAAATCAAAGAGATTTCTTATACAATCTATGCTTTTTCCAAACCCCCTGCCAAATCCTGCATTTGACATTGCATCTGGAGTGCTTGTAAGCTAGAAACCAGCAGCTGAATCCTCAACTTCTGTGAAATGTGTGCAGTTTTGTCCTGTGGAAGAAAGCTGCTACCGGAAAGTAGAGAGGAGCAGTTCAGTTTTCATAAAAACCAAACACACCCAAACTGTGGGTGTGTCCCTTTAAAGTGTCCCAGGGAAGTGGTTATATTGCCGTCCTATTTGCAACTGCTTTGCAGCAATGTTTCATATACAGTATGTGCTTGCACACTGCAGCCTGTGGTAGGTATAAACAATATTGTAGCAAACAGAAATACTTTAAAAATATACTAATAAATTAATATATTTTTTCCGGGCGCTTTAACAGAGCTGATTTCTTGAGCGGCTGTTAAAATGGGGTGATAGTCAGTCACCACGTGTGGCAAAGCAAGCAAAAAGATAAAAACAGCGCTACCAGGTGCTAATATTCATATAAATATACAAATTTAATAAATGGTGTTAAAAAACCATAAACACATACACATAAAATAAAAAATGGACATCAAAATACAAATAAAAAAGCCTCAATGCCAGTATTATGACCAAAATGATTCTCCATGGACTCTATATCGGCCAAGTGATGAATGTAAATGTTCCAATGCTTTAACATGCAGTGACCATGCCCGGATAACCGGTTTATAATTACCAGATCCCAAGTGGAAAAATAGCCGGGTATTCCACCTAGCGAGGTGATGGTGATTCAGTCTTACGCCAATATCAATGGTGGTTCTCCCCTTTTATTAAACGTCCACACTAACGGATTCTGGATAGGTGTCTGGATGGATGAATGTTGAATGGGTTAAAGCTCTATAGACCACTGTGGGTCATCCCAAACATGAATGTCCAGAGTTATGGAAAGCAATGGATGGTCAATTCCATGAACCGCTGCAGACAGTCTCAATTACTGGCCTGGCGACATCCTGGTCATGGACTGGCAAGCTAACGCGTTTCACTGTCTGTTTGGCAGCTTTATCAAAGGTCTAAACAATATTGTGAGCCAGGGGTGAAAATTAATTCGAGTTTCCCAGAGGCAAGTTGGATTTTGGTGCCCCCCCCCCCATAAAAAAGTGAAAACAAACATATAATAATAATTATATACATAACATTATCTACAAGGACCGGACCCCACACAGTGAATTGGCAGGGCTCCAGCTACGCTGTGTGACAAAAGTCTGTGGGTCATTGTCATACTCACAAGATTTTTCCACCTGCAGCATGCAGAATCAGCATTCACTGGTGGGTGCCATCATATAGTCCAGAAGCAGTGGTGGGAACACTTTCACTTGCTGCAGTGAAGGCTGAGTGGTACCAGGCAGGAGCTGTCCTGTCTCCTATTGCAGGTGTTAGTGTTATGAACCACAAGCAGTGGTTCATTCCTGTTTGCTTTCCGTTTATGTATTTTGTACTATAGTCCTGTTCGCATGCCAGGATTTCCATTGCACTGGTTTAGAAGACTCTTGTTGGCCGCCGGTGGCGAGTCGGTGTAATTGCAGCCTGTTTCTATGTGCTTAGCCTCGCCTGTCTGATAGTGGAACATTATGTGGTGAGTCTTTGTACTGCAATCTGGCTCTTTTACTCTCACCTGCAGCTATTCTGGTCATTATCTTGTGCCTGGCTTCCAGTCATCCTGATTGGGGCGTGTTCCCTTATTAGCTAGCTAACTCTGCAGTTCTGAACTGGTGATAGATGTTCTGTTAAGATACCTGTATGTTCCTGATTAGTGTCTTGTCCAGTATTGCATCTGTTTCCAGGCCCTGTCTGATACTGGAATCCTGTGTACTCAGCTCTGTCAGAGTCCGGAGCTTCTTGTGAGCTGCTTCCTGTCCTGGAATCCTGAGTTACAGTTTACCTTTGATCTTGTAATCCTGAGTCCTGGTGTCCTGTGGCCTGTTGTTTGAATTCTTACAGCTTTCTGCTCCTGTGAGCCTTTGCCTGTGGTCTCGGGTTCCCATTCACCTGCCTGTATTAGCACCAGTGTTGTGAGTAGCAGCTTTGCCGCACCTTACGGCCTTGGCCATATCTGTCCATTATTTTCCTTTGGTATTTTCTGCTGAGAGTTCTGCGTATGCTGTCACCGCCGGTACACAACAGTATTGTGTCGGTGTGTGGACAGCATTTCCTTTGTTGTTGTTTGTCTTGGTGGCTGAGCCACACATACTTTTGTTTGAGTTCTGTAGTTGCCCCTAATTTGGGTTTCTGTTTAGTTAGAGGTTCCCCTTGTTCTCGCCCCATGTCAGTTTATGCCTAGTCTCCAACTAAGATCGGGGGTCATTGCAGTTGAGCAGACATAATCCACCCTTCAAATGCAGCTGCCGTGGGCCCAAGCAAACAAAGTCTTGCAGGCGTAGACTGACCATGCGGGTGGAACAACGGAGCCAGGGTTCTGTAGGGGTTGCTGCTTAACTCAATTCCCGCTCCAGCATTACTTTCCTGTACTTGGGGCTCATCCGCCCAGTTCCAGGAGTTCCAAGTACAGTGAACGTAACATTTTCACCAGCCATACAACAAAAAAGAAACAAAGCTAAATAGTGTTTTTTTCTTTTTTGGTCCAGTCCGGTGTTTAGAATCCAGTCCGGTGTTCAGAATCCAGCCCAGTGTTCAGAATCCAGCCCAGTCTTGTCTTGTCTAGTTCAGAATCCAGCCCAGTCTTGTCTTGTCTAGTTCAGAATCCAGCCCAGTCTTGTCTTGTCTAGTTCAGAATCCAGCCCAGTCTTGTCTTGTCTAGTTCAGAATCCAGCCCAGTCTTGTCTTGTCTAGTTCAGAATCCAGCCCAGTCTTGTCTTGTCTTGTCTAGTTTGAAATCCTCCTATGCCTACTATGCAAGCCCTGCAGGCGTCTCTTCCAGCCCTGAAATCTGCTTTCAGTGCTTTGAAACCTGAGCGGCTGGAAGTTTTGCAGCAATCCTTAAAGCAACTGCAAAACCTTCTGACCAAAATTTTGCTTATCCTGCCTGAATTTGTTGAGAGTTCATCTATCTCTAAAGAGACTCTTGCTCACAAAGTTGTGACAAGAGAATCCTCAGGTTTGGTTGGAGAGAAAAGGTTTAAAAGTTTTCTGCGGCCCAGGCTCTCAGAAGAGGAGTATCTGCGTTGCAGAAACTTAAATTTATGCCTATATTGTGGGGGTTTAGGCCACTATCTGCAGGCCTGTGTGTTGCGCAAGCCAAAGTGTGGTGACAAGTCATGCCCTCTGGCCAAGTTGAGTCAGGATTCAAGACCTACTCCTGTCTCTACTGTGGCAGAGGTACTTGTCACAAAACCCACACTAAAAAGCACTCTGTCCTATAATTGGGGTCCTTGGGCTAGGGAGCCCCATTATAAATTCAGGAACCAAAGGAGAATGTTTCTCTCCTCTCTTGACTTTCCTGTTGAATCAGAGTTGCTAACCCCGGTAAGGGAAGCGGTGCCCGATGCCCAGGGTCCTGAAGTGGTGCCCGATGCCCAGGGTCTTGAAGCGGTGCCCGATGCTCGGGGTCCTGGAGCGGTGCCCGATGCTCGGGGTCCTGGAGTGGTACCTGATGCTCGGGGTCCTGGAGTGGTACCTGATGCTCAGGGTCCTGGAGTGGTGCCTGATTTACGGGGTCCTGGAGCGGTGCCTGTTGCTCAGGGACCAGGAGCGGTGCCCGATGCTCAGGGTCCAGGAGCGGTGCCCAATGCTCAGGGTCCAGGAGTGGTGCCCGATGCTCAGGGTCCAGGAGCGGTGCCCGATGTTCAGGGTCCAGGAGCGGTGCCTGATGCTCAGGGTCCAGGAGCGGTGCCTGACGCTCAGAGCATAGGAGCGGTGCCCGATGCTCAGAGCATAGGAGCGGTGCCCGATGCTCAGGGTCAAAGAGGGGCATCCAATATAATAGCTCAGGTGCCAATCCCAGAAGGGGTCTTAGAAGCTTTTACCCCAGGTATGGACTTTAAAGGCGCAACCCCAGAAAGGGTATCTAGAGCTATAGCTCCAGAAGGGAACTCGAGAAGTACAACCCCAGAAGGGATCTTTGAAGCTATGTCCCCAGGTGGGGTCTCGAGAGGCACAGCCCCAGAGAAGGGTCTAGAGGTCACTTCCCCAGGAAAGGACTCAAGAGGCATAGCTTTAGTGGAGGTTCTGAAGGTCATAGCTTCAGCAAAAGTCCCGGAGGTCATAATCCAGGGAGAAGTCTCAATAATTATCGACTCAGAGAGGGAGCCCAATGGTCCGGTCCCAGAGAGGGAGCCCGACGGTCCGGTCCCAGAGAGGGAGCCCGACGGTCCGGTCCCAGAGAGGGAGCCCGACGGTCCGGTCCCAGAGAGGGAGCCCGATGGTCTGGTCCCAGAGAGGGAGCCGTCCATTCAGTCCCAGAGAGGGAGCCCAATGGTCTGGTCCCAGTAAGAGTATCTAAGGCCACTGCCCCAGCAGGGTTCCCGAAGGCCACTGCCCCAGTCTGTTCCCGAAGGCCACTGCCCCTGCAGGGTTCCCGAAGGCCACTGCCCCAGCGGGGTTCCCGAAGGCCACTGCCCCAGCAGGGTTCCCAAAGGCCACTGCCCCAGCAGGGTTCCCGAAGGCCACTGCCCCTGGTGGGGTTCCGAAAGTCACAGACTCGAGTAAGGTCTGTAGTGACTTGGTCACAGTAAAGCACTCCAGCCAGTGAGCACAAAAATCACAGCCTATTGCCATTGCTGCTGGATGTACTTTCCTGTCTTCTCCCCCCCAGGAATTCTCATAAAGTTTCAATACCTAGGGGAATGGAACCAATCTATGATCTGTTCTCAGATTCTGAAACTGATGAGATTTCTTATGTGCCTGGGCATTCTAGTAGAAAAGGGAAGAATCATCTGACTGCTCGACCTATATATTTTGAAGACTTTTTTAAACCAGAGATTTCTTCCTTTCCTGGTGTCTCCAAGCAGGCACAGGGGAAAAAGAAAAATAATTAGAAGAATAAATATTGCTGACTCTTGCCTTGTTAAAAAAAAAAGAAAAATATTTTTTCCTTGTCTTGTGTCCAGTGGCCACCGTTAAGGGTGTGTGTGTGTGTGTGTGTGTGGGGGGGGGGGGGGGTACTGTTACAAGCTGTTGCCACAGCTTGTTTCTGTTTCTTGCCTTTGTCTGTTTTTTTCCAGTATCAGGTTTTTTAGTGTATCCCTTGTTTTGGAAAATCTGTATTTTGGGGTCCGTTGACCCCTCCTCAAGGGGGGGTACTGTTATGAGCCACGGCAGTGGCTCATTCCTGTTTTGCAGTGTGGTTATGTATTTTATGTTGTACTTCTGTTTCTGTCCCCATTGGCTTTTGTGGGGTGTCCGGAGTCCACCCTTAAGGAGAGGGTACTGGTATGAACCACAAGCAGTGGTTCATTCCTGTTTGCTTTCCGTTTATGTATTTTGTACTATAGTTCTGTTCGCATGCCAGGATTTCCATTGCACAGGTTTAGAAGACGCTTGTTGGCCGCTGGTGATGAGTTGGTGTAATTACAGCCTGTTTCTATGTGTTTAGCCTCACCTGTCTGATAATGGAACATTATATGGTGAGTCTCTGTACTGCAATCTGGATCTTTTACTCTCACCTGCAGCTATTCTGGTCATTATCTTGTGCCTGGCTTCCAGCCATCCTGATTGGGGCATGTTCCCTTATTACCTAGCTAACTCTGCAGTTCTGAGCTGGTGACAGACGTTCTGTTAAGATACCTGTATGTTCCTGATTAGTGTCTTGTCCAGTATTGAATTTGTGTCCAGGCCCTGTCTGATACTGGAATCCAGTGTACTCAGCTCTGTCAGAGTCCAGAGCTTCTTGTGAGCTGCTTCCTGCCCTGGAGCATTCCTGTCCTGGAATCCTGAGTTACAGTTTAACTTTGATCTTGTAATCCTGAGTCCTGGTGTCCTGTGGCCTGTTGTTGGAATTCTTCCAGCTTTCCATTCCTGTGAGCCTGTGCCTGCGGTCTCAGGGTTCCAGTTCACCTGCCTGTATTAGCACCGGTGTTGTGAGTAGTGGCTTTACCGCACCTTGCGGCCTTGGACGTATCTGTCCGTTATTTTCCTTTGGTATTTTCTGCAGAGAGTTCTGCGTATGCTGTCACCGCCGGTACACAACAGTATTGTGTTGGCGTGTGGACAGCATTTCCTTTGTTGTTGTTTGTCTTGGCGGCTGAGCCGCACATACTTTTGTTTGAGTTCTGTAGTTGCTCCTAATTCGGGTTTCTGTTTAGTTAGAGGTTCCCCTTGTTCTCGCCCTGTCTCAGTTTACACCTTGTCTCCAACTAAGACCGAGGGGCATCGGAGTTGGGCAGGCATAATCTGCCCTTCAAACGCGGCTGTAATTGTGAGACAATGAGGTGTTTTACAAAATCATTAATAACCTTTTTCTCCTGCTTTTTAATATATTTTGCATTTGAACCAGAGTATGAAATGGAGGCAGCAAGGTAAACCAATTTATCAGGCAGCATTTTTGTAAAGTATATAATGTAATTGGCTGGTTAATAAATGTACTTATTGTATATGCCTCAGAAAAAGCAAATACAGATTACAGCACAGGGCACAATAAGTCTTCTATGCTTTTTACAAGAGGTTAATAAATGACAACAATCTCAATGGTCAAATACAAAAAAATGCTGTTCATTTTCAAATGAAGATTTGTTGCTCTGGGGTAAATGTAGTGTAACAAGACTCCACACAATGAGAAACAAAAACAATTGTTTAGTAGAACTAGCCACAACAAATATGTTTTCACATGGTAATTCCACTATGAAGGCAACAAATGTACTGTAGGTTACTAAATGTTCTTCTTCTGAGGTTCCCAGTTTATATTCAGTACTTTACGCAAATATAGAGATAAATGATTTCACCTACTGTACAGTAAGTGTTTTTCTGAGTAGAATTTTTAAGAGCATAGACACGCAAAATTAGTTGTTGGGACCATATCTAGGTAAACAAATGATCATACAATGGCTTAGCTATCCAATAGAAAGCACAGCCTTCAGAATAAAATATATACTCTCTAATTCTGTAAAAACTTATGATGGGAAATAAAAACATACATACATGTCTGTAGCAGAAAATGTTTACTGTGTTTTCTTCCCCTATCCCCCAAAATCGAATCCATTGAAATCAATTTTGTTTTCTAGAAATGTTGCTTTAAAAATAAACATAATAAAATAATTTATAATTTTAAAAAAATATTAGTTCATTAATAGTTCATTAATAAAAATACTCATATTTCAGTGCACAATATTTCTTAGAATCATATTCTATAAATAATATGCTCAAAGCTTACCAAAAATATATATTTTTTGGAACTTTCATATTTGTATGGTATAAATTGTGTTTATTTTTTCCAAAACTCAATGTGACTCAAAAGTCTCCCTACAGATTTATGCTCAAACTGCTATGATTTCCCTAAAGCTAAAGGTCTTAAAATACTGGTTTCTATCAATTCGCAGCACTTACTCTAGAGACTATAAACCACATTACTAATTAGGTTTAAGCGTAATTATATAATTTAAAAATAAATCTATTGCAATACAATATTGTCTAATTAGGTTCCAAAGGAAATATATGTTGCTAATCAGAATTTCTGTCCATTATTTGTGATTGTTCATTTCCAGAATTTGGGATTGTTAGAGTTATTATGTAACCAATATTAAAATAATGCAAAACATTGAATATATTTATTTTTATTTGCAGAAAAATAAAATTTTCTGTATTACTGTAGCTTTCTTTTTTATATAATACAGATTTGTTAGTGGTTCTAAATTACAAGTTTTAATTTATATATTTTGTCATCTGCAAAACCTGCTTAAATTAAGGATATATAATTATTACATAACATGTAAAGTTAATTGTGATTTAAATAAAAGATTACTAAAAAAACAAAACTAATTATTTAATGTTATGTTCTTACTTTGAATTATGTAGACATTAATCGGTATAAAATACATACCAATGGACATATACATACTACTGTATTTGAATAAGTGGCACATTAAAATGAAGAAAACAATAGGTTAAAGATGTTTATTCTTACCTTTTACAATAAATTGGATCAGTTCCATTCCTTCATCATAACTCCTTTCCTGTTCCTAAGTCTCATTACTGTAACTTCCTGTAAGCTGCATCATGTGGCAGTAACAGAAGTTGTTTTTTTTTTTTTGCTCCACTTCTCTTCACTGTCAATTAGGAGAAAAGAGGTTCACAATTGCCAGCGGGATAAATTATCTCAAACTGCTGGGGTTCTTGGCATGTGGCCACCATAGATGTGCTAGTTGTGAAATTAAAATGTTGGCTACATTATCCTTGTGAGTGTTCAAACATTTCAAAGTGAGTTTCCCACAATAAACCCAACAACATACTAAAAGACTCAAAATTTACAGTCAGTGTCATAAAATAATTCTGTACTGCTGAAATCAAATCTCTCAATAAACATTATTATCTGATTGCATATGCATAACCTTGGATGAGTCATACATTGTTGGGCCACCTATAATAAAAAAGAGAGCCAACATTAAAGGCTAATTTTAATTTTGATTGAAATTGAGACTCAACATGAAATTGAAACTCAACATGAATACAAAAGCTTATTACCTGTACTCAAATGATATAGTATTAAGATGATTCTTCCAGTTAACCTAAAAGTTAATTCACTTGAATGTATAATTTAAGGGGTTATACTTTTGATAAGCATTATGTTTGTGTATTAATAAAAGGGCAGGAAACAGGGTCTCCAAAAAGGGTCCGCAGAGCATTACAAAGCACATTGGGGCAGATGTATTAACCTGGAGAAGGCATAAGGAAGTGATAAACCAGTGATATGTGCAAGGTGATACACGCACCAGCCAATCAGCACCAATATGTAAATTAACAGTTAGGATCTGATTGGCTGATGCCTTTATCACCTTGCACATATCACTGGTTTATCACTTCCTTATGCCTTCTCCAGGTTAATACATCTGCCCCATAAACTCAAACAGAATGAACATAACAAGACAAAAGTAAGCTTACTGTACATTACAGAACATTACAGGACATGGACATAGTTTATAAACATTGCAGTATCCACGGACATATTACTCAAATAAGCAGCAGGGTGGCAGAACCGAATAGATAGGTGCCATTGTAGAAGCAGATGATGGTATAAGTAAGGGAAAGAAAAGCAAATGTGTAAAGCGGGCCCTGCACATGGGAGCTTACAGTACATTCTAAAGATGTTAGATGTATCTATGGATATGCTGAATTTTTACATTAATTAGAAAAGGTAAGTAAACTTACTTATTTAGTCAGTCTATGAAAATCTCTTATTTAAGATATAATTTAGTGTTGAAGCCCTGAAGATATTATTTTTTTGTAGTTTAAAATACACATACATATTTTGAAATTGGTATGATCCTATGGCACAAAAATCATTACGTTATTAGGAAGTTTTCTTTCTATAGGGAAGCAAAAAATACAAATATACTGAAAATAATAAAAATAAATGTTTTTTTTATGCCACAGTATCACCTTATTAACAATTTAGATGTATCTGGGAAGCACATAGTTGCTGACTGTAGCACTTTGACAGTGACAAGGCTTCATCATTGTAAATAAGTAAATTATTATGTACAAACAATTAGACTTAATGGTTTATAAACCTATTCTATATGCCAGGAGCAATCGTTCATAATGTATTTCTCGGAAAGTACAAATGACATTGTTTTCATACATAATGAAATAGATGTATTTTTATCATTACATTTCACTACACATTGAGACAGGTATATTAAATTGCTGCTGACTACAGATCCATGACTATATTTTTACAGCAGGAACATAGTTGTCAGTCCTCATTCTATGTCAGAGCTGTAAGTACTATCCCAGTGTGTGGATGGTTGACATTTAGAAGGGAATATCTAAGGACACCTGAATGCAAAGAAAGTTTTTAGAATGATTAATGGGTATATGCAATTCCGGGCGAATTGCAGCACTTTTTCGCCCATTTTTAAATTCGACACAATTCGACCGTCAAATTCCGGCAGGTGGGTGCCGGAATTCGACATATTCAATAAAAAACGAATTCGACAGTCCCGCTGTCGAAAAACGGCCGATTTGACGGATTTTGATTAGATTATTAAAAATGTTTAAAAACGGTAAAAAACGTGAAAAACCCGAAAAAAATTGCGTGGGGTCCCCCCTCCTAAGCATAACCAGCCTCGGGCTCTTTGAGCCGGTCCTGGTTGCCAAAATACGGGGGGAAAAATTACAGGGGATTCCCCGTATTTTAACAACCAGCACCGGACTCTGCGCCTGGTCCTGGTGCAAAAAATACTGGGGACAAAAAGCGTAGGGGTCCCCCGTATTTTTTGTACCAGCACCGGGCTCCACTAGCTGGACAGATAATGCCACAGCCGGGGGTCACTTTTATACAGCGCCCTGTGGCCGTGGCATTAAATACCCAACTAGTCACCCCTGGCCGGGGTACCCAGGAGGAGTGGGAACCCCTTCAATCAAGGGGTCCCCCCAGCCACCCAAGGGCCAGGGGTGAAGCCCGAGGCTGTCCCCCCCCATCCAAGGGCTGCGGATGGGGGGCTGACAGCCTCGTTGAAAATGTAAGAATATTGTTTTTGCAGAAGAACTACAAGTCCCAGCAAGCCTCCCACGCAAGCCAGTACTTGGAGAACCACAAGTACCAGCATGCGGGGGGAAAATGGGCCCGCTGGTACCTGTAGTTCTACTGCAAAAAAAATACCCAAATAAAAATAGGACACAGACACCGTGAAAGTTTTTCTTTATTACATACATGCCGACACACATACTTACCTATGTTGACACGCCGACTCTGGCCACATCTCTAATGTCGACGTCCGGGGTACCTGAAAATAAAATTATACTCACCTGATCCAGTGTCCGGTTCTTTTATTGTAATCCACGTACTTGGCAAAACAAAAAAACGCATTTACCCAAACCAGACGGACTGAAAGGTGTCCCATGTTTACACATGGGACCCCTTTCCCCGAATGCAGATACCCCCCCGTGACTCCTGTCACAGAAGGTCCCTTCTGCCAATCAGGAAGTGCCACTTCGTGGCACTCTCCTGATTGGCTTTGCGCGTCTGAGCTGGCAGACAGCGCATCGCACAGCTCCCTCCATTAGTTTCAATGGTGGGAACTTTGCGGTCAGCGGTGGTGTTACCCGCGGTCAGCCGCTGACCGCGGGTGAACTCACCGCTGACCGCAAAGTTCCCACCATTGAAGATAATGGAGGGGGCTGTGCGATGCGCGTCTGACAGCTCCGACGCGCATACAGCCAATCAGGAGAGTGCCACGAAGTGGCGGTTTCCTGATTGGCTGAAGGGACCCTCTGTGACAGTACTCACAGAGGGTCTCTGCATTCGGGGAAAGGGGTTCCATGTGTAAACATGGGACCCCTTTCAGTCCGACTGGTTCGCATAAATGCGTTTTTTTGTTTTGCCAAGTACTTGGATTATAATAAAAGAACTGGACACTGGATCAGGTGAGTATCATTTTATTTTCAGGTACCCCGGACGTCGACATTGGAGACGAGGCCAGAGTCTGCGTGTCAACATAGTTAAGTATGTGTGTCGGCATGTATGTAATAAAGTTATACTTTCACGGTGTCTGTGTCCTGTTTGTCACACGCCATGGGCGGCGTTCACCGCACTTGCCCCTGCGTGCCTGCTGGTCTGTGTTGCGGCCTCCACCTTCGGTGGTCCACGGGCTCCGGTGCCTGGCTGGCGCGGCTCCCGGCGGTTCCCCGGGGCAGGGGCGCCACCATGACACCCGGCATCACGTGGGCGGGGAGCAGGTGACGTCATCAGACTGTTCCGCCAATCCAGCGGAGGCGGGAGATTCAAAGGCAGACGCCGGGCAGCGCCTCGGCGCTTGAGTATCGTCTTTTCCCCTGAAGTGGATGCCAGTGCTTCTGTCCTCGGCGGATCTCTCTGCAGCATACCCCAGTGTCTCTGGCATTTCCAGGTGTCAGTTGTTGCACAGTCTCCTGCGTTCCCAGCTGCTGCTGGGTTCCACTGCGCTCCAGTCACCAGTGCTTCTTGGAGTCAGCGTGGGCTGCAGGTTAACCCTCGCTCTCAAGTTATACAAGTCCTCAGTGTCTTTAACCCTCGCTCTCAAGTTATACAAGTCCTCAGTGTCTTTAACCCTTGCTCTCAAGTTCTTCAAATCATCAGTGTCTCTAACCACCGCTCTCAAGTTCTTCAAATCATCAGTGTCTTTAACCACCGCTCTCAAGTTCTTCAAATCATCAGTGTCTCTAACCACCGCTCTCAAGTTCTTCAAATCATCAGTGTCTTTAACCACCACTCTCAGGTTCTTCAAATCATTGGTGTCTTTAGCCACCGCTCTCAAGTTCTTCAAATCATCAGTGTCTCTAACCACCGCTCTGAAGTTCTTCAAATCATCAGTGTCTTTAACCACCACTCTCAAGTTCTTCAAATCATCGGTGTCTTTAGCCACCGCTCTCAAGTTCTTCAAATCATCAGTGTCTTTAACCACCGCTCTCAAGTTCGTCAAATCATCAGTGTCTTTAACCACCGGTCTCAAGTTCTTCAAATCATCAGTGTCTTTAACCCCGGCTCTCGAGCTCTTCAAATCATCAGTGTCTTTTAACCACCGCTTTCAAGTTCTTCAGTCACCAGTATCTTTTACCATCACTCACAAGTACCTTTTGGACATTTCTCCATACGCTCCTTCTCTGTGATGTGACATTGTGTTGCTCACTTCCTGCAATAAAGTCCTTTAATTTTTTCACCGAGCTTTTCTGTCAGTGTCCTATATGAGGAAGACCTATATCAAGCCATCCCTGTTCCGACCCAACTGTGGTTCCTCTCCCCTGCCATCGGGAGAACCCCCGAGTTCACAACACCCCCAACCTAGGTCAGTGACAGTATACTCAGGCCTCATGGACCCGGGGGATTGGAGCCCAGAGGCAAGTACCATCCAGGACTTGATTTCTCGAGTACAAAGTCAGGAAGCAGCACAGGGCCAGGTGATGCATTATCTCCAGGAATTATCTGGCCGGCTAGATCAAATTCAAACTTCTCTGGCTTCAGTAGTACCGGCCCCAGCTCCAGTACCTACTCCAGTGGTTGTCTCTAGTAATATTCCATCCTCCTCTGGAACCAGGTCACGCCTTCAGCTCCCTACTCCTTCTCGCTATAATGGGAATCCAAAGAATTGCTGTGGTTTTCTCAATCAGTGCGAGGTACATTTTGAACTGCTTTCACATAACTTCCCTACTGATCGGTCCAAAGTGGAATACATTATTTCTTTGCTCGAGGGTTCAGCATTGGATTGGGTGTCTCCGTTATGGGAGCGATCTGATCCATTGGTTACTAGTTATACCAATTTCATTACGTCATTCCGGAGGATCTTTGATGAGCCTGGCAGGACGACCGCTGCCTCTGCAGACTTGCTTCGTGTCCGACAAGGCTCTCGTTCAGTGGGACAGTATGTGATTAATTTTCAGACCATAGCCTCAGAACTACGTTGGAATAATGATGCCCTTCGGGCTGCCTTTTGGAACGGACTCTCCGATCGTCTAAAGGACGAGTTGGTCACTAGAGATTTGCCGGATTCTTTAGAACAGTTGATCTTGCTCTGTGTAAAGGTGGATCTTCGCATGCAGGAACGAGGTGGCGAACGTAGTCGGTCAGATCGATCAAGGGTCCGATCTCTTCCATCTAAGCAAACGATTATTCCAAGTCCTGATGAACCCATGCAGATTAATCGATCCCAACTGTCCCCAGAAGAACGTCAGCGTCGTCGTGAGGGTATACTCTGCCTCTACTGTGGAGCCGCGGATCACTTTCTCAAGTTTTGCAAGTCTCTCCCGGGAAACTGGCAGTCCTAGCTTGTTCCGGAGGAGTCAAGCTAGGAGTTTCTTCTAAACCTTCTCCGCCAGTGGACTGTTTACTCTCCGTGTCTCTGTTCTCCGAGTCAAAAGCCAAACCCGTTAAGGCTCTGCTGGACTCAGGGGCTGCAGGGAATTTTATTTCCCTTTCCTGTGCCCAGGATCTGAGTTGTCAGCTACGGTCGGTCGAACGACCTATTACCTTGACTGCTATCAATGGTACCCAAATTTCTAACGGTCTGATTTCAAGTTGTACAGTACCAATCAAACTGCAAGTGGGAGCTCTGCATCAAGAACACCTAGAGTTCCTAGTGATTCGGGAGATGCCCCACGATCTGGTTCTTGGCCTTCTTTGGCTTAAACTTCACAACCCTCACGTCGACTGGAGTTCGACACAAATAACATCTTGGAGTTCTTTTTGTCATTCAAATTGTCTCACCCCAGTCTATCCGCTCCGTGTATCTTCCAAGTCAGATGAAGGGCTCATTCCGGAGGCCTATCGGGAGTTTTCTCGGAGCAAGCGGCTGATCAGCTACCACCGCATAGACCCTGGGACTGCCCCATTGAGCTCATTCCGGGGAAAATGCCACCTCGGGGTCGCACTTATCCCTTATCATTGCCCGAGACCCAAGCTATGTCAGACTATATTAAGTCTAATCTACAGAAAGGATTCATCCGCCCCTCACTTCTCCGGCGGGGGCGGGTTTCTTTTTTGTGAAGAAGAAGGACTGAGGGCTGAGACCATGTATTGACTATCGTGGTCTCAATGATGTCACCATTAAGAATAAGTATCCTTTGCCGCTCATTATGGAGCTTTTCGATAGAGTTCGCGGAGCCCGAGTTTTCACCAAGCTTGATTTAAGGGGAGCTTATAATTTGCTATGTATCCGACAGGGGGACGAATGGAAGACGGCCTTCAATACCAGGGACGGGCATTACGAGTACCTGGTAATGCCGTTTGGCTTCAGCAACGCCCCTACTGTCTTCCTGGGATTCATTAATGAAGTCTTTCGGGATATGCTATACCTAAGTGTAGTGGTATATTTGGATGACATTCTGATATTTTCTAAAAATCTCACAGAGCACAGAATACAGGTCAAAGAGGTACTTCTTCGATTGCGAAAGAATCATCTTTATGGCAAGATTTCCAAATGTACTTTTGAGGTTCCTTCTATTCAATTTCTTGGTTACATAATTTCGGGCACGGAACTTCATATGGATTCAGAGAAACTCACTGCCATCCGGGACTGGACTCAGCCTCTCTCCTTGAAAGCGGTACAACGATTTTTGGGCCTTGCAAATTACTACCGGAAATTCATAAAGGGATTCTCTACCATCGTGGCACCCATTACTGCCCTAACCAAGAAGGGTTCTGACCCAAGTCATTGGTCCTCCGAAGCTGTAGGAGCGTTCGCTCAGTTAAAGGCAGCCTTTATGTCCGCTCCAGTCCTTCAACAACCACATTTTTCAAAACCATTCTTCTTGGAGGTTGATGCTTCCTCGGTAGGCATAGGTGCCGTGCTTTCGCAGTACGCTCCAGATGGGAAGTTACATCCATGTGGTTTCCATTCTCGCAAATTCTCTCCTGCAGAACAGAATTACACCATTGGAGACAAAGAGCTTTTGGCAATAAAATCTGCCTTGGAGGAATGGAGATATCTTTTGGAAGGTGCTAAACACCTAATTACAATTTTCACTGATCATAAGAATTTGCTGTACCTCAAGACAGCCCAGTGCTTGAATCCCCATCAAGCTAGATGGGCGCTCTTCTTTACCCGGTTTTCGTTTGTTATTAAGTACCGGGCTGGGACTTTTAACACCAAGGCTGATGCTTTATCCCATTCCTTAACAGGTTCGGATGAGGAGAATTCCGTTGAGAAGGCTTTGATTCTCAGTCCAGTTCTATGTCAGCGGCTCCCACCGCTTTGGGTCCTCCTCCTGGGAGAATGTCTGTGCCAGCTAAATTTCAACCAAGGTTGTTGCAGTGGGCTCATGTTTCCAAGTTTTCCGGTCACCCTGGAGTTCAAAAGATGTGGGAGTTTCTACGAAGGTCTTACTGGTGGGACACTATGAAGAAGGATATTCAAGATTATGTCAACTCATGTCTTCAGTGTGCTCAGCACAAAATTCCTTGTTTGCCTCCTGCGGGGTTATTGCATCCACTGTCCATTCCTCAGAGGCCTTGTACCCATATCTCTATGGACTTTGTCACTGAATTGCCCCTCTCTAAGGGTCACAATACTGTCTGGGTAATTATCGACCGTTTCTCTAAGATGGCACATTTTGTACCTTTGACTGGGTTACCATCAGCTCCCAAGTTGGCTTTGTTATTTATCCGAGAACAATTCCGCCTGCACGGCTTACCTCAGGAAATCGTCTCTGACCGGGGGGTACAATTCACTGCAAGATTCTGGAGAGCTCTCTGTACGGCCTTACAAATAAAACTCAAGTTTTCATCCGCTTACCATCCACAAACCAATGGGCAAACTGACGCGTCAATCAAGATTTAAAGACTTTTCTCCGTGTTTATCTTTCTCCTTCGCAAGATGATTGGGTGGAACTGTTGCCATGGGCCGAGTTTGCCCATAATCATCTGTACCACTCCTCGACTGGTGAGTCCCCATTTTTCATTAATTATGGGTTCCATCCTCAAGTTCCTGAATTACCCATTTGTCCTCCGGAGGAGGTTCCTGCTGCAGCCTCTACTCTTCGGCACTTCAGCCAAATTTGGAGTCGAGTTCATGCTAATGTCAAGAGAGTTTCCGGCCGTTATAAGTTCTTTGCAGATAGGAAGCGACGAGCAGCTCCCCAATACAAGGTTGGTGACAGGGTATGGCTTTCCACCCGCAAACCTCCGGTTAAGGGTGCCCACTATGAAGTTCGCCCCAAAGTTTATTGGTCCTTACCCCGTGTTACAAGTCCTGAACCCAGTTGTCTGCAAATTGGGATTGCCTTCCCACCTCCGGATACCAAACTCCTTTAATGTCTCTCTCCTTCGCCCCCTTATTTTAAACCGGTTACATTTAAAGTCCCCGAGGCCAACCTCTGCAGAGACTGAAGCTGGAACGGACTTTGAAATCAAAGCTATTCTTGACTCTCGTTATCTTCACAAGAATCTACAGTATTTGGTGGAGTGGAAAGGTTTTGGCCCAGAGGAGAGGAGCTGGGTCAAGGCTACTGAAGATATGGCTCCCCGACTGGTGCGGATTTTCCATTCCAGACATCCAACAAAGCCTGGAAAGTGTCCAGGGGCCACTCCAGGAGGAGGGGGGTACTGTCACATGCCATGGGCGGCGTTCACCGCGCTTGCCCCTGCGTGCCTGCTGGTCTGTGTTGCGGCCTCCACCATCGGTGGTCCACGGGCTCCGGTGCCTGGCTGGCGCGGCTCCCGGCGATTCCCCGGGGCAGGGGCGCCGCCATGGCACCCGGCATCACGTGGGCGGGGAGCAGGTGACGTCATCAGACTGTTCCGCCAATCCAGCGGAGGCGGGAGATTCAAAGGCAGATGCCTTTTCCCCTGAAGTGGATGCCAGTGCTTCTGTCCTCGGTGGATATCTCTGCAGCATACCCCAGTGTCTCTGGCATTTCCAGGTGTCAGTTGTTGCACAGTCTCCTGCGTTCCCAGCTGCTGCTGGGTTCCACTGCGCTCCAGTCACCAGTGCTTCTTGGAGTCAGCGTGGGCTGCAGGTTAACCCTCGCTCTCAAGTTATACAAGTCCTCAGTGTCTTTAACCTTCGCACTCAAATTATACAAGTCCTCAGTGTCTTTAACCCTCACTCTCAAGTTATACTAGTCCTCAGTGTCTTTAACCCTCGCTCTCAAGTTATACAAGTCCTCAGTGTCTTTAACCCTCGCTCTCAAGTTATACAAGTCCTCAGTGTCTTTAACCCTCGCTCTCAAGTTCTTCAAATCATCAGTGTCTCTAACCACCACTCTCAAGTTCTTCAAATCATCAGTGTCTTTAACCACCGCTCTCAAGTTCATCAAATCATCAGTGTCTCTAACCACCGCTCTCAAGTTCTTCAAATCATCAGTGTCTTTAACCACCGCTCTCAAGTTCTTCAAATCATCAGTGTCTTTTAACCACCGCTTTCAAGTTCTTCAGTCACCAGTATCTTTTACCATCACTCACAAGAACCTCTTGGACATTTCTCCATATGCTCCTTCTCTGTGATGTGACATTGTGTTGCTCACTTCCTGCAATAAAGTCCTTTAATATTTTCACCAAGCTTTTCTGTCAGTGTCCTGTATGAGGAAGACATATATCAAGCCATCCCTGTTCCGACCCAACTGTGGTTCCTCTCCCCTGCCATCGGGAGAACCCCTGAGTTCACAACACTCCCAACCTAGGTCAGTGACACTGTTTTTATTTGGGTATTTTTTTGCAGTAGAACTACAGGTACCAGTGGTCCCGTTTCCCCCCCGCATGCTGGTACTTGTGGTTCTCCAAGTACCGGCTTACAGGGGAGGCTTGCTGGGACTTGTAGTTCTGCAAAAAACAATATTCTTACATTTTTACACATGGCTATCAGCCCCCCATCCGCAGCCCTTGGATGGGGGGGACAACCTCAGGCTTCACCCCTGGCACTTGGGTGGTTGGGGGGGTCCCCTTGATTGAAGGGGTCCCCACTAATCCAGGGTACCCCGGCCAGGGGTGACTAGTTGGGTATTTAATGCCACGACCGCAGGGCGATGTATAAAAGTGTCCCCCGGCTGTGGCATTTTCTGTCCAGCTAGTGGAGCCCGGTGCTGGGACAAAAAATACGGGGGACCCCCACTCTTTTTGTCCCCCATATTTTTTGCACCAGGACCAGGCGCAGAGTCCGGTGCTGGTTGTTAAAATACGGGGGATCCCCTAGCATTTTTTTCCCCGTATTTTGGCAACCAGGACCGGCTCAAAGAGCCCGAGGCTGGTTATGCTTAGGAGGGGGGACCCCACGCATTTTTTTTTCTGATTTTTACACCATTCCATAAAAATAAAAATAAAAATAATAATATTTTTAAAAATATATAAATAATACTTGTGCCTCCTAAATAGACAAACCAAGTACCTAATCCCTTCTAATATAAATATATATGCTATTACCAATAAAAAAACACACACAAAAACATGTTTTTAAAAACTTTTATTAGATTCCGTCAGCAAAGTGTGGCGGATTGAAAATGACGAATTTACTGTCTAAAAGCACTGTTGTCGAATTTACAATCTTCAATTGAATATACTTTTGTTGAAATGCCGCATTTGTACCATTGCAGAAATGTCGACATTTTCGGGAATTCGACCGCAATTGCATATACCCCTATAACTATAAACTGTAGTGATTATACTAAATTTCAATTCAAAAAGAGACACAAATCCTATGAGGGCTGAAAAATAACCATTCTAGATGTACTATTTCTAACATGCAAGATTATTTGTACAGATATGTCCTCTTATGCATTGCAGGCTACCAGTCATGACACAGCATATGGTATCAGGCCCATGTATACACACACTACTCATACTCAAGACATCACAGATAGCAGGCGCAGGTAAAGGGGAGCAATGCTCCCACTACCCGTACTTATACAGGGGGGCCAGCAGAGGTAATGTACTATGCTCTCGCTACCCATAGCTTTCACCATTGCAGCCAGCAGCGGTAGTGGGAGCATGCATATGCACGGGCCCACTGCACACAGAAAACAATGGGGAAAATGGCCCCCAGAGTAGGCTGCAGGAGGCAGTACTATGCCATGATGCATATTGATTACACTGATCTTATGCAGGCTTTTGTGTTTGAGTGTATTAAAAAGTAATTTTCTTTTTTTCAAAATTGTCGTGAGGTTCCTGTCAAAAGGTAAACCAGGCTCTGTGAACCAGTCCTGGTTCAAGAAATAAAGGCGAAAAATGGTGTGGGGTTCCCCAGTATTTTATTTAACCTGCACTGGGCTCTTGTGCTGGTCCTGGTTATGGAAATACAGAGGAAACATTTGTAGGGGTCCACTGTATTATCAACAACTAGCCATGGACACATAATAGCAGGGGAGTAAGGGCACTGCCAGCAGACATGCTTGTTGGGGTCACATCAGCCAATCAGCAACCCTCTTACTAGTCACCCCAGCCTTGGAATTCTACAGAAATTGTGTACCCCCAATAAAGGGGACCCATTCCTGCGTATCCACCAGGGCTAGAGTGAAGTCCAGACTATCTCCAGGCACCCTTTAGCAGTGGGTGCTGAGTTTAATCAGGTAAAGCTAGAATAATATTGTCTTTTACAGTAGGACTACAGGTCTCATCAAGCCTCCCTGTTTGCTGGGACTTGGGGAACCACAAGTACCAGCATGTGGAGCATTAAGTAGTACCTATGGTCCCCCTGTAAAATAATATTTGAACAAAGATAGTACACTGCCATTGACAGTATAACTTTAATAAACACTCTCACATATACTTATAATATCTCTGCTGCAACTTGGTCTAACAATTGCTTCCTTTCATTGGTTCCCCTCTGTCAAAGAACATTGTACTATTTTTGCAAATGCATGGTCAATTATGTCCATAAACTTTATTAGAAGCTTGAGGGAGGCAGGGTCCAGATCACAGGTAGTGGGACCAGTGGTGTCAGAACATTTATAGGTTGGGGGGGCAAGATAGATCCTCATTTTAGCGCCCCTGGGGGTGGAGGCGATACTATGAGGATGAAAAGGAGGCAGCACCACGGTGGGCAGGAGGCCGCACCATGTAGATGGAGTCAGGGAGTCCCACTGACGGAGGTGCTGCGATGGGGAAAGGAGGAGCCTGGGACTGCAGCATTGCGCTGGCAAGTACCATTGTGTAGGTGAGGCTGGCCCCCGGGAGCAGGCAGGGACGGCAACAGAAATATTGGGGACCAGTACACAGATATCTCTGGGCCTCCTTCCCCACCTCGACCCCATTCATCCCCATCCACTGCCACTACAATTCCCCTTAGGGGAGCAGGAGAGACAGGGGAGTGAGAGAGAAACAAAGATTGTGTCGGCGAGAGAGAGAGGAGCAAGAGAGAGAGTGTCAGGGAGAGAGGTGCAAGAGGAGAGAGAGTGTTAGGGAGAGCGAGCATACACGCACGCAGGGGGATCTGAGTACCTAAAAGCCCCCCTGGCCACCGATCATGGCATATAGGGGGACTCCTCTCAGGCTGATCTCCTGTGGTGGAGCTGAGAGATGAGAGCCTGTCACATGGTTGTGACGCAGTCTTCCGTATCTTCACTCCCTGACACAGCACTGACTTCAGAGCAGCAAAGTGATGTGTCCATGGCAGGGGCGGGTGGGCGCCGGTATTTAATAATGAATTAAGCTCTCCTTGACCAGCATGAGTGCAGGGACCATGGCAGGGGCAGGGGGCGGATAGTGAGGAATGATCATGGTGCCAGCCTGTTTACTGTCTATGTGGTGGTTGTGGTGCCTGTGTGCTATCAGTCCCTGGAGGGGAGAAAGGGGGTCTTGCTGCCGGTCTATGGAGGTCATATTTTTTTTTTACACACATATATATATATATATATATATATACTGTAATATACTATATATATATATATATATATATATATATAAACAGTGGTTGTGGCAGCACTCCTCAATCACAATATATATATATAAACAGTGGTTGTGGCAGCACTCCTCAATCACAATGATTACTTGCCTGGTGCCCTCCTAGGTACCTCAATAGCTGTAAGGTCCAAAATAGCAGACAGACGGGCGGCACTCAGAAATAATGACATGCAACAAGCAGGATAAAGCAACGTTTCGAAGTGTATTACTTCTTCATCAGATATATATATATATATATATATATATATATTTATATTATGAGGCATTAGTATTAGCCAAAATTCACATTATAGCACACAGTATGAGCCGAAATTCACATTATAGCATACAGTATGAACCGAAATTCACATTATAGCACACAGTATGAGCCAAAATTCACATTATAGCACATGGTAAGAGCCAAAATTCACATTATTGCACACGGTAAGAGCCAAAATTCACATTGTAGCCAATGGTATGAGCCGAAATTCACATTATAGCCAATGGTATGAGCCGAAATTCACATTATGCCACACGGAATGAGACACAATTCAGGGAAAGTGACAGCAGGGATGTAGGTACAGGGAGAGGGGGGGCAGCATACCGGAGCCGGAATCCCGACCGCCGGCATACCGACAGCTGGGCGAATGCAAATGAGCCCCTTGCAAGCACGGTGGTGGGCTACGCTATCTATTCTCCCTCCAGGGGGGTCGTGGACCCCCCAGAGGGAGAAAAGGCATCGGTATGCCGGGTGTTGGGATTCCGGCATTGGTATACTGTGCGCAGGGATCCCAACAGCCGGCAACCTACAAACCATCCGGGAGATGGACAGGGAGAGTGACAGAGGGTCAGGGGGAGTGACATAGGGACAGGGAGAGTGACAGAGGGACAGGGGAGAGAGGGATTGGGAAAGTGACAGCAGGGACAAAGGGAGAGAGAAAGGCAGCAGAGTAAAAATTACCTATTGAGCAGTGGCGATGCGGAGGAGGCTGTGGTCTGCAGTGTGGTGGATGAGGAGGCTGTGGTCGGCGCGAGTCGTTGGAGGCTGTGGGCGTTTGAGATGATGCGGAGGAGGAGGCTGTGGGAGTTGGTGTAGGTGCAGAGGAGACTGAGGGCAGCGGTGATGCAGCGGAGGAGGCAGAGGGCGGCTGCGGTGCAAAAGAGGAGGCGGCTGTGGTCGGCGACCTTTGGTGCAGTTCCTATGACCACCACTACTATTTCAAATCTGCCACGGACCGGCAGCCAATCAGGAACTGCTGCGCGGCTGCTCCTGATTGGCTGCCAGTTCGAGAGAGGTCTGTGACATGCGGAGGCGGGGATCTTCTGCAGTCAGTGCTCGAAGTGCCGGCCCATTTTTAACAATATATATATATATATATATATTTTATATGACGTACATACTGTATAGGGATCCCCCCCCTTACAAATCCTGCATTAGCCATTAGAGAGGGAGTGGGAGCGGGTGGAAGAGTCTCTTACCTGACTCAACCCAGTCCCAGCCACAGCAGGTCTGTAATGAAGGGAAGGCAGGCACTTCTGTGCATTAGGCCACGCCCCTTTACCACCCGCGAATCGAGGCACTTCTCCGTGCCGTGAGCCAGCCTTGGTAAGGGGAGGGGGTGAGAGGGCGGCGGGCAGCCCCATTGAGCTGGGTCTGGGAGGAGGAGGGTCTGCAGTGCACACAGCCACATCCTGCCGCTGCGGCTCAATCCCTGCATGGAGGTTGTGATGTGCGGTCTTTCAGCTGACCGCACATCGCTCCTCCTGTATATCGGCGGCGGCGCCTCTCCAATTTTTTTTTGGGGGGGGGCGAGCTGCCCCCTTGCCCCTCCAGTTCCGACGCCTCTGAGTGGGACCCAGATACAGGCAATTTCAACAATGTCTTTTACATCCATTGGGTCTGGATCTATGAAGGTGGCTTACATTGACAGGTTTGGCAGTTTGCCACTCCTTTTATGGCACTGTGGAAATTCCAGCTCAGATGGCGGATACTTTATCTGAAAAGAAGTTTGCAAACTCATTGCACCTTGCCTGGGAGAGGGTTTCATCAGGGGACAGGCATGTTTGCTTGCAAAGCATCTCTACTGTATGGAAAAGCTGAGCTGCCTATTGTTTTTAGATCAGAGACTTCTAATCCAATCTGAAAGATAAGATCAATAGGTGACCACTTTTATGTGTGGCAGAAGGAATGACTTGTGTGAATCCCAGACCATTCATTGGGCACAGGAGGTCTTGGACAAGCCATGAGAGCGCATCATTAACCCATACATTAAAATCATCAAGGACGAGACATCTTTGGTGCTCCAGAACTAGACCAACAACAGTGTCTGCAATTTCTTGTAGAAATATATTTTCATTTCCAGGAGGATGATGAGAAGTACTCTGAAACCCAAGGGGTAATTCAGAGTTGATCACAGCAGCAAATTTGTTAGCAGTTTGGCCGAACACTGCAGATGTGGCAGATATAACATTTGCAGAGAGAGTTAGATTTGGGTGGGTTATATTGTTTCTGTGCAGGGTAAATACTGGCTGCTTTATATTTGCACTGCAATTTAGACTTCAGTTTGAACACACCACACCCAAATCTAACTCTCCCTGCACGTGTTATATATGCCCCCCTTCAGTGCACATGGTTTTGCCCAACTGCTAACAAATTTGCTGCTGCAATCAACTCTGAATTAGACCCCTAATCCTGTTGAACTCTGGGCAGCAATGAACTCAGGGTTGACCCTAAGTTTACAGTACGTGCTGGTTTAAAGCAAATGGCCACCCAACCTCCCCTGCGGTTCAATCTTGGGTTGTTGACCGTAGATTAGTTTGTTGGGATGGCAGCTTCCAAAATAGGTGCTGCATTTTCATCTAGCCAAGTCTCTTTAATACAGGCTAAATCTGAAGATTCAAAAAGGTCAACAATTGTAGCAGTCTTGTTTCTTATAGATATGGCATTACAAAGGATGGACTTGATAGGGCATACCAGAGGGCCTGTAGTTGTCTTTATGTTAAATGCTAAGGCTCTGGGGATGAGAGTCATACAGCGAGAATTTACAGTTCTGTTCTTCCAAGCACAGGACCATCTGTTGGGTACCACTTCTATTTGTTTCCTTTTTGTGAATGGGGATGAGCACTGCAGGTGTGCAAGTGACTTTGGTGCTTACAGGGGAAAATTGTTTTTTGGCCTGCTCACTTCCCACAACTGTGCCAGTGTTTCTTTATTTTTTTTAAGAATGCCAGGGGAATGAAGAATAGACGCCTGTGAGGGTGTAATTGTACCACAGCACGCTTTGGACAGAGTGAAAGAATAAAGCTGGAGGTATGCATATACATTGGGTCATCAATGTCAGAGTACTGTAAGTATAAACTGCATTTGATGATGAGAGAAGCAGAGTAAGATATTTTTTTCCTTTATCCAATTCTGTGTGTGATCCAGAAATTATAATGGGTTTATGAACAGAGTATAAATTATCTTAGTTATTGCTATATGCAGTTGCTTTTCTGTAATCCACAGGGTATATTTTAAACAAGTTATAAATAAACTAACTTTTCTTTTGCTAACTTAGAGAAATCAATTATTCCAGAACAAAGCAGGCATGTAGAAAGGTGTTATGCCAGCCATACATCAGACCAACTTCAGACCAACTTTCCTCCAACTCTCCAAACCTCCAACTGTCCAACTTGTCTTTCCAACTAAAATAGTGCTCCACACATCTAACCAACTTTTCATCAGACCAGCCGATCTGCAAACTTTTTCAGCACACTATCCAACATCTCTCCAACTTGTGATGTCACAGAAGTAGGCGGACAGTGTCTGCCTACTTTTGCATATTTTGAACTAATATATATATATATATATATATATATATATATACACACAATGAAAAACATCCGGCACTCTGATTAAATGAAAAAATGCCAGGGTGCCCTCCTAATAATCATGTAGTAGAAGTATCCTTCCCCACCTGTGCCTTAGGTGTTTAGCAGCGAAGGAAAAGAGGCGGCACTCCATGGACTTATGGAAAACTTTTTAGTGTTTAAAACATGATGACAACAAATAGCATCGTGTCCAAAAAAAACAACAAAGGTGCAGGTATCTTACAACGTTTCAAGGCATGGCAGCCTTTTCATCAGGTAAGAAAACCCCTAGTGCTGGTTCTTTGTTTTTTCTCACAGCACTAGGGGTTTACTTACCTGATGAAAAGGCTGCCATGCCTTGAAACATTGTAAGATACCTGCACCTTTGTTGTTTTTTTTGGACACGATGCTATTTGTTGTCATCATGTTTTAAACACTAAAAAGTTTTCCATAAGTCCATGGAGTGCCGCTTCTTTTCCTTCGCTGCTAAACACCTGAGCCACAGGTGGGGAAGGATACTTCTACTATATATATATATATATATATATATATATATATATTTGAATAAAACTGGTATTATTTATATGCAGTACTGTAACTAGGCATTTTAGCGCTGTGTGCAACAAACAGCATTGGCACCCCCCCGTGTAAAACACGTGCAGTGCACGCAAATTTTTTAGGGGCATGGCTTCATAGGCAAGGGGTGTGGCCTCAAAATAATACCAATTCATACTACGGTGCACAGTAGTCTCCATTATTCAAATTACGCTGCACAATAGCGCCACTACACCAGGTAGAGCCCCTTTTACACATTACGGCAGACAGTCCCCTTTTTACACATTACGGCAGACAGTCCCCCTTTTTACACATTGCGGCAGACAGCATCCCCTTTTTACACATTACGGCAGACAGTCCCCCTTTTTACACATTATGGCAGACAGTCCCCCTTTTTACACATTACGGTAGACAGCGTCCCCCTTTTTACACATATTACGGCAGACAGAGTCCCCCTTTTTACACATTACAGCAGACAGCGTCCCCTTTTTACACACATTACGACAGACAGCGTACCCCTTTTTACACATTACGGCAGACAGCGTCCCCTTTTTACACATTACGGCAGACAGCGTCCCCTTTTTACACAGATTAAGGCAGACGGTGTCCCCCTTTTTACACATAACGGCAGACAGCATGCCCTTGTTACACATAGCGGCAGACAGCATGCCCTTTTTACACATTACGGCAGACAGCGTCCCCCTTTTTACACATTACGGCAGACAGCGTCCCCTTTTTACACATTACGGCAGACAGAATCCCCTTTTTATACATTACGGCAGCCAGTCCCCCTTTTTACACATTACGGCAGACAGCATCCCCTTTTTACACATTACGGCAGACAGCGTCCCCTTTTTACACATTATGGCAGACAGCGTCCCCCTTTTAACACAGTACGGCAGACAGAATCCCCTTTTTACACACTAAGGCAGACAGCGTCCCTTTCTTACATATTACGGCAGACAGCATCCTTAGCAGGCACCCCCCTACGCTCCCCCCACATGCTGATTGTTGGCCCCAGTAGTCAGTACTGCTGGAGGTGAGGCCAACAATCAGCGTGTGTGGGGGGGTGCCTGCCAGGAGAGTGCTGCTGGAGGTGAGGACAACACTGGCAGGCACACTGATTCATTCACCAAGTGCCAATTGCCCCCCCCCCCGGACGGCACATACCACAGGGTCAGGCTCTGCCTGTTTCGATCGGCGCCTCTTCTCTCTGTGTGGCTGCTGGGGAGCTGGCTGAAAGTGAAATCCAGTCCACACGGTCCACTGCACTGCGACTGCCTGACTCCTAGTCCTTAGGCTTAGCCGGTCCGGCAACGGCGCAGCCCACTCAGTCTCCCGGCCTCCGCTCACTACTGCCTGCTGGACACATGCATACTGCAGGAGGAGGGAGGGGGGGCTACTGTGGGCGTGAGCTGGCTCTGGTCCCAGCGGCAGCTGTCAAATCAGCATGCGCTGACAGCCTGTTTGGGCAAGGCGGGCACAAATGAAAAAAAAATACTCTGCCGCTGAGTGTGTGACACAGCGCATATGCGCTCCCACCGCAAGTGCACTGTGAGGAAGGCACACTTAGCACACACCAAGTTACGGCTCTGTTTATATGCACGTGTGCCTCTTCCTCTCCAGGGGCATAATTCAGACCTGATCGCTACTCTGCGATTTTGCAGAGTGCTTGGATCAGATAGCCACCACTCATAGAGAGTGAAAACCCACCCCGTACGCGATGACATCTGTAAATCCATCCACATCACACTCACCATCAAATGTTTTGTTCCATTCTGTGCAGCCTGTGCAGCCTGTGCAGTCTGTGCGTAGCCCAGGACTTACTCCTCCAGTGCAATAGAATCAGGCTGATCGGGGCCGGAGCTGACGTCACACACCCTCCCTGAAAACATTTGGGAATCCCTGCATTTTTCCTGACACTCCCAGAAAACGATCAGTTACCACCCCCAAACGTCTGCTTCCTGTTAATCAACTTGCGTACGCCTAGTGATGAAAAAAACCCGCAGGATTTGTTTGCAGTTTGGCCACACACGTGCACACAATGATCTGTACACATCAGAATCAGAATCAGAATCAGCTTTATTGGCAAGATAAACTTGTGTATACTATGAATTTGATTTCGGTTTACAGTGCAGCAGCCAGGGGGGGACATGTAGACAAGAGTGGGGGATGGGGAGGGGGAATATATGCAGTGTACAGCTTAAGTAAAAGTACACAGTGTTCGTTACAATCAGAAGATATGAGTAGAGCAACTGGACAGTCAACCTGGTGGTTTGTCAGGAGTTCAACAGGTGGTTTGTCAGGAGTTCAACAGGTGGACTGCTTGAGGAAAGAAGCTTTTGAGGCTTCTATTGGTTCTGGTGGGAATGGCCCTGTATCTTTTTCATGATGGCAGCAGATTGAGCTCGCCATAGCCCGGGTGAGGCGGATCATTGACTATCCTGGTCGCCCTTTTTTTGGCTCTGGACCGATACAGGTCATGGACAGAGGGGAGGTCTCCAATGATCCGATGATCTTCTCAGCAGACCTTACCACTCTTTGGAGCCTGCATTTGTCTCTCTCACCGGCAAAGCTATACCAGACAATAATCGAGGAGCACAGAATAGATTCTACAATTTGTGAAGTAGAAGGGGAGCGGAAGATTCTGTGGGATGTTAAACTATTTACGTTCCCTTATCAAGAAAAGCCTCTGGTGTGCCTTTACGATAGTGGTATCTGCATTTGGTCCCCACTTGAGTTCTCTACAGATCGTGGTCCCCAGGAACTTGAAGGAGTCCTTAGCGACACCACACTATCGGCTATGATTAGTGGGGGTGCTTCCGCTGGGTTCTTCCTAAAGTCTGCTAAAATCTCAACAGTTTTAAGTGGGTTGAGCTCTAGGTTGTTACAGCTACACTTCCGCCTATAGTCCCCTTCTCTTATGAGGCCGATGACGGTGGTGTCGTCTGTGAATTTAATGATTTTAACTGACTGGGACTCAGAGGAACAGTCATTAGTGTACTGAGAGAAGAGCAGGGATGAGAGGACGCAGCCCTGGGGTGCCTCGGTACTGATGGACCGAGCTTGGGAGGTAAATCCCACCGCTTTGACCACCTATATTCTGACGGTCAGAAAGTCCACGATCCAGGAACAGGTTGCTTCCAGGAACCCTTGGAGGAGTAGATTGTGGTAGAGAATGTTGGGGGAGATTGTATTGAAGGCCGAGCTGAAGTCTACCAACAGGATCCTTGCATAGGTTACGGGCGTGTCCAGGTGCTGCAGGATGTGGTGCAGGCCCAGGTTGACAGCATCCTCAATGCACCGATTTGCTCGGTAGGCAAACTGAAGGGGGTCTAGATGGGGGTGGTTCAGAACCAGGTGCTTGAACACATTCATGTCAGTACAATCAGTTTGTAGTCGTTCAGACTTATGATAGAAGGTTTCTTGGGGATCGGAACGATTGTGGGGTTTTTGAAGCAGGAGGGAACTTTGCGTATTTCTAGTGATTTAGTAAATATTTTGGAGAATATGGAGGCTAGCTGACCAGTGCATGCCCTCAGGGTAGATGGAGATACTCCGTCAGGACTGGGTGCCTTCCTTGGATTGATCCTCTTGAACATCTCCTCCACCTCCTCATGGGCATCTGCAGTGCTTGAGGTAGGCAATCAGAGGTGAGGGCAGTGGGGAGGAGTTGGTGTGGTTCACAGGGAGCTTCTTTGTCGAACCTGCAGTAGAAGAGGTTCAGCACATTTGTTAGCCTTTGGTTCATGGCGGAGTGCTTTGGGGGTGTCTTGTAGTTGGTGATGGCCTGCATACCTTTCCATACAGATACATGGTCCTTGGTTGAGAGATCTCTTGCCAGCTTGTACGAGAACTGCTTTTTCGCGTGCCAGATCCTTTCGTTAGGTAGGTCCTAGCGCGGTTGTATAGCGCTCTGTCTTCGCAGCTGTAGGCCTTCTCTTTGGCCCGGCGAAGTTAGCTGGGCATTGCACCATGGCTTGTTATTGTAGATGCAGTAAGTCTTGGTAGGTACACACATGTCCTCCCAGAATCTGTTGTAGGATGTTGTGGTGTCAGTCAGGTTGTTCAGGTCAGATGCCGCAGCTGCGAAGACCTCCCAGTTGAAGCAGGCCTGTAGCTCCAGCTTAGCCTCACTGGTCAATTTATTGACCGTTTTGACAACTGGCTTGGTTGCTTTCAGCTTCTGCATGTATATGTGGAGAATATGGACAAGGTAGTGGTCGATTAGGCCAAGAGCCGCATGGCGGATTGACCGGAAGGCAAACTTGAGGTGGTGTAGCAATGATCCAAGGTGCGCCCTTCCCTGGTGGGGCACGTCACATGTGCAGTCATTCGATAATCGCCCGCTGAGCGATTCTGCACAACTGAGATCAGATCTGAATTAGGCCCTAGATGCGCCCCAGTGTAGATCTGTATATGTTTGGATTGTTTCACAAAAGAACGCTGTAAATAAATACTGTTTCACCTTGTGTAGAAACAAAACTGAATTATGTCTGTCTCTGTATTAGAAATCAAATTTAATCGTAGCTATCACTTTTTTCTTTTTCTTCACATTATCAAATTATACTTCTAAATCCCGGGAAATAACATTAACTCCCAGCACCCTTTGGGGGGTATCCAAATAACTGCAATAGTGCCACATAAATGGATGTTTTCACAATTTGTTTATTACCTCTATCCAATTATCTCACACAAAAAAACTAAATTATTCGTGCGCAGATACATAGGTCCAGCAAAAACCCGCTATTTTTGCAGCATTTAACGTGGATAAAATTGGCATTTACCGTGGATTATGCTTCACGTGCCTGAGGCATGCAAAGCATAATCCCTGATAAATGCTGGCATTGGGAATGGGGGTCATTCCGAGTTGTTCGCTCGGTAAATTTCTTCGCATCGCAGCGATTTTCCGCTTAGTGCGCATGCGCAATGTTCGCACTGCGACTGCGCCAAGTAAATTTGCTATGCAGTTAGGAATTTTACTCACGGTTTTTTCTTCGTTCCTGTGATCGTACTGTGATTGACAGGAAGTGGGTGTTTCTGGGTGGAAACTGGCCGTTTTATGGGTGTGTGTGAAAAAACGCTACTGTTTCTGGGAAAAACGCGGGAGTGGCTGGAGAAACGGAGGAGTGTCTGGGCGAACGCTGGGTGTGTTTGTGACGTCAAACCAGCAACGACAAGCACTGAACTGATCGCAGATGCCGAGTAAGTTTCGAGTTACTCAGAAACTGCACAGAGATGTCTACTCTTATCGCAACATTGCGAATCTTTCGTTCGCAATTTTAAGAAGCTAAGATTCACTCCCAGTAGGCGGCGGCTTAGCGTGTGTAAAGCTGCTAAAAGCAGCTTGCGAGCGAACAACTCGGAATGACCCCCTATAAGCGATAGCATCGGGGCAAATAGGATAGCCCCCGATGAATCCATTATCCATGGTAAATTACTGCGGATAATTGGATGCCCCCCTTTTCTGTCAGTAGAGGAGGACAGTCCCTTTCAGAGCAAGGCATGTAGCTGGGACTCCCTGAGGCCCAAGGAAGGGAAGAATGGGTGATCACCTTTCATAAACTCACATGCAGTGTGCACTAGAGATGAGCGGGTTCGGTTCCTCGGAATCCGAACCCGCCCGAACTTCAGCTTTTTTTACACGGATCCGAGCGACTCGGATCTTCCCGCCTTGCTCGGTTAACCCGAGCGCGCCCGAACGTCATCATGACGCTGTCGGATTCTCGCGAGGCTCGGATTCTATCGCGAGACTCGGATTCTATATAAGGAGCCGCGCGTCGCCGCCATTTTCACACGTGCATTGAGATTGATAGGGAGAGGACGTGGCTGGCGTCCTCTCCATTTAGATTAGAAGAGAGAGAGTGAGATTGAGACAGAGACACTTGATTTACTGGAGCTTAGGAGTACTAGAGAGTGCAGAGTTTACTAGTGACTGACCACTGACCAGTGACCACCAGTGCAGTTTTATTTAATATAATCCGTTCTCTGCCTGAAAAAAACGATACACAGTGACTCAGTCACATACCATATCTGTGCTCAGCCCAGTGTGCTGCATCATCTATGTATAATATCTGACTGTGCTCACACAGCTTAATTGTGGGGGAGACTGGGGAGCAGTTATAGGTTATAGAAGGAGCCAGGAGTACATATTATTAAAATTAAACAGTGCACACTTTTGCTGCAGGAGTGCCACTGCCAGTGTGACTGACCAGTGACCTGACCACACTGACCACCAGTATAGTATACTATATTGTGATTGCCTGAAAAAGTTAAACACTCGTCGTGTGACTTGTGTGGTGTTTTTTTATTCTATTAAAAACTCATTCTGCTGACAGACAGTGTCCAGCAGGTCCGTCATTATATAATATATACCTGTCCGGCTGCAGTAGTGATATATATATATTTTTTATATCATTATTTATCATCCAGTCGCAGCAGACACAGTACGGTAGTTCACGGCTGTAGCTACCTCTGTGTCGGCACTCGGCAGTCCATCCATAATTGTATACCACCTACCCGTGGTTTTTTTTTTCTTTCTTCTTTATACATACTACATCTCATTATCATCCAGTCTATATTAGCAGCAGACACAGTACAGTACGGTAGTCCACGGCTGTAGCTACCTCTGTGTCGGCACTCGGCAGTCCATCCATAATTGTATACCACCTACCCGTGTTTTTTTTTTTCTTCTTTATACATACTACATCTCATTATCATCCAGTCTATATTAGCAGCAGACACAGTACAGTACGGTAGTCCACGGCTGTAGCTACCTCTGTGTCGGCACTCGGCAGTCCATCCATAATTGTATACCACCTACCCGTGGTTTTTTTTTCTTTCTTCTTTATACATACTACATCTCATTATCATCCAGTCTATATTAGCAGCAGACACAGTACAGTACGGTAGTCCACGGCTGTAGCCACCTCTGTGTCGGCACTCGGCAGTCCGTCCATAATTGTATACCACCTACCTGTGGTTTTTTTTTTCTTCTTTATACATACTACATCTCATTATCATCCAGTCTATATTAGCAGCAGACACAGTACAGTACGGTAGTCCACGGCTGTAGCTACCTCTGTGTCGGCACTCGGCAGTCCATCCATAATTGTATACCACCTACCCGTGGTTTTTTTTTTTCTTCTTTATACATACTACATCTCATTATCATCCAGTCTATATTAGCAGCAGACACAGTACAGTACGGTAGTCCACGGCTGTAGCTACCTCTGTGTCGGCACTCGGCAGTCCGTCCATAATTGTATACCACCTACCCGTGGTTTTTTTTTTCTTCTTTATACATACTACATCTCATTATCATCCAGTCTATATTAGCAGCAGACACAGTACAGTACGGTAGTCCACGGCTGTAGCTACCTCTGTGTCGGCACTCGGCAGTCCATCCATAATTGTATACCACCTACCCGTGGTTTTTTTTTCTTTCTTCTTTATACATACTACATCTCATTATCAACCAGTCTATATTAGCAGCAGACACAGTACAGTACAGTAGTCCACGGCTGTAGCTACCTCTGTGTCGGCACTCGGCAGTCCGTCCATAATTGTATACCACCTACCCGTGGTTTTTTTTTTCTTTCTTCTTTATACATACATACTACATCTCATTATCAACCAGTCTATATTAGCAGCAGACACAGTACAGTACGGTAGTCCACGGCTGTAGATACCTCTGTGTCGGCACTCGGCAGTCCGTCCATAATTGTATACCACCTACCCGTGGTTTTTTTTTCTTTCTTCTTTATACATACTACATCTCATTATCATCCAGTCTATATTAGCAGCAGACACAGTACAGTACGGTAGTCCACGGCTGTTGCTACCTCTGTGTCGGCACTCGGCAGTCCGTCCATAATTGTATACCACCTACCCGTGGTTTTTTTTTCTTTCTTCTTTATACATACATACTACATCTCATTATCAACCAGTCTATATTAGCAGCAGACACAGTACAGTACGGTAGTCCACGGCTGTAGCTACCTCTGTGTCGGCACTCGGCAGTCCGTCCATAATTGTATACCACCTACCCATGGTTTTTTTTTCTTTCTTCTTTATACATACATACTACATCTCTTTATCAACCAGTCTATATTAGCAGCAAACACAGTACGGTAGTCCACGGCTGTAGCTACCTCTGTGTCGGCACTCGGCAGTCCGTCCATAATTGTATACTAGTATCCATCCATCTCCATTGTTTACCTGAGGTGCCTTTTAGTTGTGCCTATTAAAATATGGAGAACAAAAATGTTGAGGTTCCAAAATTAGGGAAAGATCAAGATCCACTTCCACCTCGTGCTGAAGCTGCTGCCACTAGTCATGGCCGAGACGATGAAATGCCAGCAACGTCGTCTGCCAAGGCCGATGCCCAATGTCATAGTAGAGAGCATGTCAAATCCAAAACACCAAATATCATTAAAAAAAGGACTCCAAAACCTAAAATAAAATTGTCGGAGGAGAAGCGTAAACTTGCCAATATGCCATTTACCACATGGAGTGGCAAGGAACGGCTGAGGCCCTGGCCTATGTTCATGGCTAGTGGTTCAGCTTCACATGAGGATGGAAGCACTCAGCCTCTCGCTAGAAAAATGAAAAGACTCAAGCTGGAAAAAGCACAGCAAAGAACTGTGCGTTCTTCGAAATCCCAAATCCACAAGGAGAGTACAATTGTGTCGGTTGCGATGCCTGACCTTCCCAACACTGGACGTGAAGAGCATGCGCCTTCCACCATTTGCACGCCCCCTGCAAGTGCTGGAAGGAGCACCCGCAGTCCAGTTCCTGATAGTCAGATTGAAGATGTCAGTGTTGAAGTACACCAGGATGAGGAGGATATGGGTGTTGCTGGCGCTGGGGAGGAAATTGACCAGGAGGATTCTGATGGTGAGGTGGTTTGTTTAAGTCAGGCACCCGGGGAGACACCTGTTGTCCGTGGGAGGAATATGGCCGTTGACATGCCTGGTGAAAATACCAAAAAAATCAGCTCTTCGGTGTGGAAGTATTTCACTAGAAATGCGGACAACATTTGTCAAGCCGTGTGTTCCCTTTGTCAAGCTGTAATAAGTAGGGGTAAGGACGTTAACCACCTCGGAACATCCTCCCTTATACGTCACCTGCAGCGCATTCATAATAAGTCAGTGACAAGTTCAAAAACTTTGGCCGACAGCGGAAGCAGTCCACTGACCAGTAAATCCCTTCCTCTTGTAACCAAGCTCACGCAAACCACCCCACCAACTCCCTCAGTGTCAATTTCCTCCTTTCCCAGGAATGCCAATAGTCCTGCAGGCCATGTCACTGGCAATTCTGATGATTCCTCTCCTGCCTGGGATTCCTCCGATGCATCCTTGCGTGTAACGCCTACTGCTGCTGGCGCTGCTGTTGTTGCTGCTGGGAGTTGATGGTCATCCCAGAGGGGAAGTCGTAAGCCCACTTGTACTACTTCCAGTAAGCAATTGACTGTTCAACAGTCCTTTGCGAGGAAGATGAAATATCACAGCAGTCATCCTGCTGCAAAGCGGATAACTGAGGCCTTGACAACTATGTTGGTGTTAGACGTGCGTCCGGTATCCGCCGTTAGTTCACAGGGAACTAGACAATTTATTGAGGCAGTGTGCCCCCGTTACCAAATACCATCTAGGTTCCACTTCTCTAGGCAGGCGATACCGAGAATGTACACGGACGTCAGAAAAAGACTCACCAGTGTCCTAAAAAATGCAGTTGTACCCAATGTCCACTTAACCACGGACATGTGGACAAGTGGAGCAGGGCAGGGTCAGGACTATATGACTGTGACAGCCCACTGGGTAGATGTATGGACTCCCGCCGCAAGAACAGCAGCGGCGGCACCAGTAGCAGCATCTCGCAAACGCCAACTCTTTCCTAGGCAGGCTACGCTTTGTATCACCGGTTTCCAGAATACGCACACAGCTGAAAACCTCTTACGGCAACTGAGGAAGATCATCGCGGAATGGCTTACCCCAATTGGACTCTCCTGTGGATTTGTGGCATCGGACAACGCCAGCAATATTGTGTGTGCATTAAATATGGGCAAATTCCAGCACGTCCCATGTTTTGCACATACCTTGAATTTGGTGGTGCAGAATTTTTTAAAAAACGACAGGGGCGTGCAAGAGATGCTGTCGGTGGCCAGAAGAATTGCGGGACACTTTCGGCGTACAGGCACCATGTACAGAAGACTGGAGCACCACCAAAAACTACTGAACCTGCCCTGCCATCATCTGAAGCAAGAAGTGGTAACGAGGTGGAATTCAACCCTCTATATGCTTCAGAGGTTGGAGGAGCAGCAAAAGGCCATTCAAGCCTATACAATTGAGCACGATATAGGAGGTGGAATGCACCTGTCTCAAGCGCAGTGGAGAATGATTTCAACGTTGTGCAAGGTTCTGATGCCCTTTGAACTTGCCACACGTGAAGTCAGTTCAGACACTGCCAGCCTGAGTCAGGTCATTCCCCTCATCAGGCTTTTGCAGAAGAAGCTGGAGACATTGAAGGAGGAGCTAACACGGAGCGATTCCGCTAGGCATGTGGGACTTGTGGATGGAGCCCTTAATTCGCTTAACAAGGATTCACGGGTGGTCAATCTGTTGAAATCAGAGCACTACATTTTGGCCACCGTGCTCGATCCTAGATTTAAAGCCTACCTTGGATCTCTCTTTCCGGCAGACACAAGTCTGCTGGGGTTGAAAGACCTGCTGGTGAGAAAATTGTCAAGTCAAGCGGAACGCGACCTGTCAACATCTCCTCCTTCACATTCTCCCGCAACTGGGGGTGCGAGGAAAAGGCTCAGAATTCCGAGCCCACCCGCTGGCGGTGATGCAGGGCAGTCTGGAGCAACTGCTGATGCTGACATCTGGTCCGGACTGAAGGACCTGACAACGATTACGGACATGTCGTCTACTGTCACTGCATATGATTCTCTCAACATTGAAAGAATGGTGGAGGATTATATGAGTGACCGCATCCAAGTAGGCACGTCACACAGTCCGTACTTATACTGGCAGGAAAAAGAGGCAATTTGGAGGCCCTTGCACAAACTGGCTTTATTCTACCTAAGTTGCCCTCCCACAAGTGTGTACTCCGAAAGAGTGTTTAGTGCCGCCGCTCACCTTGTCAGCAATCGGCGTACGAGGTTACATCCAGAAAATGTGGAGAAGATGATGTTCATTAAAATGAATTATAATCAATTCCTCCGCGGAGACATTGACCAGCAGCAATTGCCTCCACAAAGTACACAGGGAGCTAAGATGGTGGATTCCAGTGGGGACGAATTGATAATCTGTGAGGAGGGGGATGTACACGGTGATATATCGGAGGATGATGATGAGGTGGACATCTTGCCTCTGTAGAGCCAGTTTGTGCAAGGAGAGATTAATTGCTTCTTTTTTGGGGGGGGTCCAAACCAACCCGTCATATCAGTCACAGTCGTGTGGCAGACCCTGTCACTGAAATGATGGGTTTGTTAAAGTGTGCATGTCCTGTTTTGTTTATACAACATAAGGGTGGGTGGGAGGGCCCAAGGACAATTCCATCTTGCACCTCTTTTTTCTTTTATTTTTCTTTGCGTCATGTGCTGTTTGGGGAGGGTTTTTTGGAAGGGCCATCCTGCGTGACACTGCAGTGCCACTCCTAGATGGGCCCGGTGTTTGTGTCGGCCACTAGGGTCGCTTATCTTACTCACACAGTCAGCTACCTCATTGCGCCTCTTTTTTTCTTTGCGTCATGTGCTGTTTGGGGAGGGTTTTTTGGAAGGGCCATCCTGCGTGACACTGCAGTGCCACTCCTAGATGGGCCCGGTGTTTGTGTCGGCCACTAGGGTCGCTTATCTTACTCACACAGTCAGCTACCTCATTGTGCCTCTTTTTTTCTTTGCGTCATGTGCTGTTTGGGGAGGGTTTTTTGGAAGGGACATTCTGCGTGACACTGCAGTGCCACTCCTAGATGGGCCCGGTGTTTGTGTCGGCCACTAGGGTCGCTTATCTTACTCACACAGTCAGCTACCTCATTGCGCCTCTTTTTTTCTTTGCGTCATGTGCTGTTTGGGGAGGGTTTTTTGGAAGGGACATCCTGCGTGACACTGCAGTGCCACTCCTAGATGGGCCCGGTGTTTGTGTCGGCCACTAGGGTCGCTTATCTTACTCACACACCTACCTCATTGCGCCTCTTTTTTTCTTTGCGTCATGTGCTGTTTGGGGAGGGTTTTTTGGAAGGGACATCCTGCGTGACACTGCAGTGCCACTCCTAGATGGGCCCGGTGTTTGTGTCGGCCACTAGGGTCGCTTATCTTACTCACACAGCGACCTCGGTGCAAATTTTAGGACTAAAAATAATATTGTGAGGTGTGAGGTATTCAGAATAGACTGAAAATGAGTGGAAAATATGGTTTTTGAGGTTAATAATACTTTGGGATCAAAATGACCCCCAAATTCTATGATTTAAGCTGTTTTTTAGGGTTTTTTGAAAAAAACACCCGAATCCAAAACACACCCGAATCCAACAAAAAAAATTCGGTGAGGTTTTGCCAAAACGCGGTCGAACCCAAAACACGGCCGCGGAACCGAACCCAAAACCAAAACACAAAACCCGAAAAATTTCCGGCGCTCATCTCTAGTGTGCACCACTCTACTCAGCAATCTTGATAACCATAGCATTATCCAGTGTGTTCATCCTGGCAGCTTGGAGCAGGATGGATTCTGGTGAGGAGGTCCGTGCGACTGGAGCTTGCAGCGGGTCCCTTGAAGCCGGAGGATCATCCAGTATACACATCCCTTATCCTGTGTCTCTCTCTCATCATCTCTTATCCTGTATCTCTCTTTCCCAATCTTTCATCCAGTCTCTCTGTCACCGTCCCTAATCCTGCCTCTCTCTTTCTATCTCTTAAACCATCTCTCTTTCTTGTCTCAAGCCATCGTTCTCTCTCTTCCTATTCTCCCTATCTCTCACCATCTCTTGTCCCATTTCTTCCTCTCTTTCCCCCTCTTATCTCGTCTCTCTCTTATCTTCTCCAGTCCCTCTCTATTTTAACCCATCTAGCTCTCTTCCACACTTCACCATCTTTCTGTCTTTGCAAGTCCCTGCCCTTTCTATTTTCTCCTGTCTCTGTCTCCCCTGCCTGTCTCCCCATATATGGCCCTGTGCAACAGATACATTGAGTCGGCTGGGCGGCCTGCGCAGGATGACACCAGGTGTACAGGGGGCCTAATTCAGATCTGTTCACTCGCTAGCATTTTTAGCAGTGCAGCGATCAGGTAACTACTGCGCAAACGTATGCTCCACAATGCATAGGCGCGCCGTATGGTTACAAAGTGGATCGTTGTTGTGCACTGGTTCTAGCGAAGAAACCATTCGCACAGCCGATCACAAGGAGATTGACAGGAAGAGGGCGTTTGTGGGTGGCAACTACTGACCATTTTCTGGGAGTGGTTGGAAAAACGGAGGCGTGTCAAAGCGTTTGCGTTTGTCTTTAAATATACATCACAAATCACTTCCTACTAATATCTGTGATTGCATCAGATACCTTTAAAAATTCTCAACTATTCATGATATAAAGCACTTTAAATTACTCTATGCAATAGAGAGACAATTTTCTAACGTATTGGCAAAAATCAATATGTATGCAATAAGTACTGTATAATATAATTCTAACACAGTTCACGGTAGCAATGTTCCTGGAAGATAGTTTCAGGGTACCTGAGCTCAGAGTTTAGGATCCCTATGTAAGCAGGGATGTATATGCATATACATAAAACCCTTGGACCTGTACTTGGTCCCTTAAATGAACAAGGTAGTGCATGTACTTCTGAACAGCAGAAGGTGTTGCTCCCTTTAACATTATCAGTGTTGGGCAATTAGCATTGGACACAGTTTAGGTAATAAAGGTCCCTCTTAACTGGAAATGTGTAGTCTAGGTCCTGGTGAAGTTAGTACTTCCATGTCTCTCTAAATGTCTGTGGAGTAGCTGTGGTGGGTGATTAGCCCTGGTGTGGGCTCACAGACCATACAGGGAATAGTCTCTACTTAGTTAGGGCACGCTTATTCATGTTAGTGTAACGGGACCTTACTAGCTGTTATCTGTCAGAGACGGGGTGGCAGTGTAAACAGACTTAGGGCTGACTGGGGTACAGGGCACTGTGAGCTCCTATCATAGGGCACTGTTTGATTACCCCACCATTCTCCAGGCTGCTGCTGCTGGGCCAACTCTCTGACCCTCCTGTACCTTCTGCAGATTCTTCACCTGTAAGCTCTGGCCGATCAGACACTCTGGGTCTCTGCCGATGCTGGGCTGCCTCCTCTCAGGTCAGGCTGCTACTTTCATGGCTCCTGCTGGCTGTCCCCATGCGTACCCGCTGCTCACTCCTGGCCAGGGTCTCCACACATGCCGGGTTGCTGTGTACTGTGGCCTCTGACTCTGCGGCTGTCTCTTCTGAGATGGACAGCACTCTCTACCTTCCATGGCATCTCTTCACTTTCTTCACTCTGGCACTCCTCACTGACTTTCTCCATACATCACAGTGACACTTTCTCTGTACTGCCACTCTGCACTTCACAACTTCCTATCATTTACTCTTTTCTGGATCCAGGGAAACATTCCATTCCCAGGGATTCCTGCTCTTTTAGCAACCAATCAGGTGCAGGTATGGAGCTTGTAACTGCCCTAGCTTCTTTAACCTCTGTTGTCCATACAGCTTGTGTTGCAAAGTCTGTGTACTGTGGGCTGCATGTCTCCAGTGACTGTCATTCACAGACATGCTGGGACATGTAGTTTCACAGCTATGGGGTTCCACACTACTGTAGCACTTCAAGTGCCACAAATGTACACTAAGGACCTCATTCAACTTGACTTGCTATTGAGACAGAAAGTGTGATTTTCTCAATCCTGCTTCTGCTAATAAACGCATGTGAAGAGCTGCCCAAAAAGGAAAAAGAAGTCACCCAATGATATATTCACAGTCACATAATTGCGATGCATACACAGAAATCGCGCACCATCGACAATAGCGTTTGACCCAGGGCTACTAAGAATAATGAAAATACAGCAGCCAGGCACCATGTTTTTAGTCGCAATCCACTGCAACTGACGTCAGATGCATGCCCTGAAAATGACCATAACACGCCTGCATTTTCTCCACCAATCCCCACAAATCCCATGTAACCTCTCACTAATGATCACTTCCTGGCAATTACTATGCAATCTCACTTTGCTGGGACGGTGATCGCAATGCGACCTCAGCGCACACACAATGTGGTTGCAGCATCCAATAAATAGGCAATTTGCGATTTTGCAACTGAATAAGGCCCTAAAACTGCAACCCCTGTTTTCATTAAAGGCTCATTCTTGGTTATACATACAGTAAATCATCACTGACCCATTATAGAGAAACACTGTTCTTATAACAAATAATCATTGTCCCATTACAGATAACTATTGTCCCCGCAATAAACAAGGAACTTTCCCACCTTTGTAAATATGTAATTATTGCCCCCAGTATCGCAGCCATAAAAATGTAAGTATTTTCCCCAAGTTAAAATGTTGTCACTATAAGAAATAAAAATAGAAATCTTTGTCAGCTGTAATCCATGGGGCATCTTGGAATCCATAAACAGATCCATAAACAGATATTAACATAATAATCCCTTTACAATTCATTGCTCCTGTGGAGCACTCTATTGTGCCCTGTTAGATTACAGAGAATAGAATACCTGTTATCTGGATGGTCGCTGGGGGTCCGCAGCGGGTCCAGCGTGTTGGTGGGAGTGTCACATGGGTCTGCGGAAGGTCCTGCGCGTTAGCGTGGGGATTCTGAGGGTCCGGTTTGTCAGCAGGGGGGTCAGCACTGGGGCCTGGTAGCAGCGACGATGATGGAATGGCTGTAAAGCCACTCCCCCACCTGTCTGTGATTGGCTGCCGGCTTCAGTGACGTCATGACACCAGCCACATCATGACATCACTACAGAGCCAAAATATTCTGGTTTTTGGAATAATTTGTTTTTTCGGGTATCTGGATAACAGATACCTGACTTGTATTATGTTTGGCTATCAATGTCAACTATTAGTTCTTTTGTAACAAACAAATAGAGGTGTTACCAGCGGTAAGTGGCTGCCACACTTACCTATCAGCTGGGTGCTGTCTCTCTGGTGCAGTCCCCTAGGCAGGCTCCGGCGACAAAAAAATCCAGGAAGGATATGAATGCCGATCCCTCCACATCGAAATCAAGTGTTTTCAATCTGTCGGACAGAGTACTGTCCAAGTCCGAACTCTCATTATTAGAAAAAGGCCTGAAGTTCTCTCCATCTAATGGCCCCAATATCTTTGAATTATATGTTGAATTAAATAGGTTCATTCGTACTCTTTGTAGAAAGAGGTATTTCGCAAAGAAAAATCTCTTGGCCAAAAATGATGATTCTCTACCCATAGTATTGGATAGTTCTGACCACCATATGTTGGCGGTGCTTGAAGAACTATGGGAGGAGAACCATACACAGGAAGAGACTCCTAGGACGAAGGAAAAGATATATGATATACAAAGAGAAGGGCCCAAATTTAAATGTAAGTCTGAATTTTTTCCCATCTCTTTTAAAAGTAGTTGCATAGAATCCTTTTATAAGGTAACATTGGAGGATTTTAAACAATTGGTAGGACAGAATAACGACAACTCCAAATACACTTCTAGTCTTACCAGACAAGAGAGAAGAGCCATTAAAGAACTTACACAGGATACATCCATAATCATTAAGGAAGCCGATAAAGGCGGAGGCTTGGTAGTGATGAATAGGTCATATTACTTGAATGAGGCTCTCAACCAATTAGAAAACACAAAATTTTATAATGTACTTACTTTTGATCCCACTTCCAGATTCATCCAAGAACTTAAAGCATTATTGGAGTCAGGGTTGAGTAAGGGGGTCATATCCAGGGACGAATCACGGTTCCTATTACCACAATTCCCTACCACCCCCACATTTTATTTTCTTCCTAAGATTCCCAAGTCCATCACTGCACCACCGGGACGCCCAATTATTTCTGGTATTAATTCACTCACATCAAATCTTTCTTTTTATATTGATGCTTTCCTTCAACCACATGTACCATTATTGAAATCACATCTAAGAGATACCAAAGATTTTCTAAATAAAATTCAACACATCCAGTGGAAGGAGACATATGCCTTCCTTACACTGGACGTTCAAGCACTTTACACGAATATACCTCATTCCACTGGTATTAAAGTCATTGCAGATTTGTTACGCAGGACACAGGTTCTTGACGAACAGCATCAATCTTTCCTTATTCAGTGTATTTCTTTTATCCTTACACACAATTATTTTATTTTCAATCACAAGTATTATTTACAACTCACAGGTACCGCCATGGGAACCAGGTTCGCCCCCAGTTATGCGAACCTCTACATGGGGGACTTTGATGACGCCCGTGTGTGGGGCGCGGACTGGGAGGCGAACCTGGTCTTCTATGGGCGGTACATAGATGATCTATTTATTATTTGGGATGGGGATTTTCTCTCAGCTACTGCTTTTGTTGCTCACTTACAGTCCAATGCGCACAATCTTAATTTCACTTCCACATATGATAGGGACCGTGTTAACTTCCTGGATGTGACCCTTGAGATAAAAGATAAAACAATTATCACATCAAATTTTATTAAACCAGTTAATACCAACTCATACTTACACTACAAAAGTGCCCATTACGCCCCCTGGAAGAACAATATCCCTAAAGGGCAATTAATGAGGCTTAGACACAACTGTTCAAACATAGATACTTTTAGAACTTAGGCCAACCAACTTATAGACTCCCTTAAGAATAGGGATTATTCACAATATATTCTTGATAAGGCTCTCAGGGATGTCTTAGATATGGACAGACAAGATTTACTTCTTCCGTCTAAAAATAAAAATGTCCAAAAAGATACAAAAGAAAGAGAAGTGGCGTTTATATGCAAATATAATAGATGCGCCAACGAAATTAAAACTATTGTTAGCAAGAACTACAGGATACTAAAACAAGATAATGTCTTAGGAAGTCTGTTACCTAATAAACCACAGATTATATACAAGAAAAATAGGGCCCTCAAGACCATCCTGGCACCTAGCCATTTCAAACCTGCATTAATGAAAGGAAGAGGTGAAGGTTCAGATTGGTTAACCACTAAACCAGTAGGATTCCATAGATGCGGAAAAAATAGATGTACCATGTGTCACCATATGGAACGTAAAACTACACATATCTCTATACCTGGTTCTTCTGAGAAATATACCCTCAAATCTTTCATGAATTGTGATTCAAAATTCGTGATATATGTGTTAACTTGTGGATGTGGCCTGAATTACGTAGGCAGGACCACGAGAGCGATGCATACACGTTTTATGGAGCATCGACGAAACATACTACGTAAATTGGAGGCACATAGCGTCTCACGACATTATTCAGAGAAACATGAAAGCAATCCTGCCTGTCTTTCCATCACGTGTCTTGAACATATTACACCGACTGATAGGGGGGGTGATAGATTCCACCAACTATGCCGTAGGGAAGTCTTCTGGATGCTCAAATATAATTCGTTACATCCAGATGGACTAAACGAAGCTATAGAATTAAATTCTGTCATTTAGGGATCTACCAATTGAAAACCATCACCATCTCCTTTAGAGGATATGTGCAGATATACAGATTCCTACATGCATAAATCAAAATAAAGACAATAAAAATAAAAACAAAAATAATTGAGAATTAATCATTATTATTTTTTTTCACTTTTCCACTCTTTGGAATGTTATCTATGGATAATTATATGATCAAAGACTTGGTATCTGAACCTTTTCATACATTGTGTCCTTTCCCACTACAATAACAGTAAAAATATGTAATTCTATGTGGGTCTATTGGTATTTATGGGAGAATGAAATATGTGTCCACATCTACCAAAAGTAAAGGGAACTTGTCACTTGATGAGCTCTTAATGTTTATTTATTTTATAATTTTTTTCATGCAACACTGTCTCTTATATGTACAAAAACACGTCTCTAATAACAAAGTATAATTTGAATATGTTGAAATCCTATAAGAGGTTGGAAAAGTCAGCTACGCCGAACGGGTTTCCATGACAACCATGGACTACAAAGATAGATATGGAGTAAGCCCGGGGCGGGTTTAGTATTCCATCAGGAGACCTTTTAGACTTCCGGGTCTCCGTTGTGAAGGGGAACTTATAACACGTAGAATACGCTCACGTGACGAGTCGAGTGATGATGCGCGTCACGTGGGCGCCCCGTCACGTGGGCGTTCCGTCAGGTGGTATAGGCCAGCCTATGGGACGGCGGATTGCCGAGGTCCACTTAGAAGTAAAAATACACCTCGGAAGAAGGGGTTTTAAGAACATGATCATATGTCAAAGATCATGTGACCACTGACACACATTTTGGACCAATGGGACTGCTTTTTCTGCCGATCATGTGACGAGGCGCGTCACATGACCGGCACTATCATATACTTTTCTTTTATTTAAACAGGGTTAGAATACTCGTTTTTAAAATTAAATACAATTTATAAACAGATATTAAGATTGTGTTTTGGAATGTTAGTTTTTTATGTTGTTATTATGGATGGTTTTGTTCTTATGTATTAGTAATTACCTAAACAGATGGTGCTCATTAGTTCATCAGAAAGGGTATAAATAGAGTACCCCATGCTTATGGATCTTATGCTCCTGAGGAAGCTGGATTGTACCAGTGAAACGCGTTGAGCTTACCTACCTACCTATCTGGACTTCACTCTCCAACCGGCCTGCAAAGCCTTGTCATCCTTCGGCACATTTTGGACTTCTCTCCCATCACTGGACCAAATTATCAAACCGGTCTAATCAGCACCCCTACAGCTACAAATGGACTTGCTCCAACGCTGATGCTTACCAACGTGGGGATCTGGTAACTATTTACCCATTACAGTGAATGCACAAAGGGAGGCTGTCCTAGCCTATAGGAATGGACAAATTCTAACACAGGAGAATGTGAAATTTATGAAACTTTATCCAGATAAGATATATTTAAGTTTTATCGCCACCTTGTGGCAACAGGAATTCCTTCTTTTTAGATGTGTTACATGTGATATGTTAATAAATTGTTACTTTTTTACATAGAACAAACCATCCTATTATTATTATTTTTATTTAATTTATTGTTAATATATTTTAAATTATTGATCTACACAGCCAGCGCAGGTATGCATATTCTTTTTTCTACGGCTCCGGCGGCCAGCTTCTCGGCGTGGCATGGGCGCCGCCATTGTGCCTGACGTCCACATGAGCGGGACGGGCCAATTCGTGACCCAGATTCCCCCCACCAATCGGCTGCAGGGCAGGCAGTTCAAAAGGAGGCACTGGGCAAAGCTCCAGCACCTGAGTATCATTGCTATACAGCTACCCCAGGCTCACGCTGCTGCTTCAGGAAGGAGTGTTCTCTAGCCCTCTGTGTTCCTAATCTCCAGCATTACAAGTGTGTTCCCAGTCTCTAGCATTGCAAGTGTGTTCCCAGTCTCCAGCATTGCAAGTGTGCTCCTAAGACTCCAGCGTTTCAAGTGTGTTCCCAGTCTCTAGCATTGCAAGCGTGTTTCCAGTCTACAGTATTGCAAGTGTGCTCCTAAGATTCCAGCGTTACAAGTGTGTTTCTAGTCTCTAGCATTACAAGTGTGTTCCCAGTCTCCATCATTACAAGCGTGTTCCCAGCCTCCAGCATTCAGAGTTCTTCAACATCGCTCTCAAATCATTTCCTTTCTTCATTCAGAGTTCTTCAACATCACTCTCAAATAATCTTTTCATTTCTTCATTCAGAGTTCTTCAATATCGCTCTCAAATCATGATTTCCTTTCTTCATTCAGAGTTCTTCAACATTGTCATTCGTTATCACCCACTTCTTCCCGTGTCTTCTGGCATTGATCTCAAGCATCGGAAGAAACCCTGAGTCCTCAACTCCCTCTTTCCAGGTGCGTGACAGAGAGGTAGTTTATACAAACATAAATTAATTTAACTTATACAAATGTGCTTGCATCAGCCTGGTCAAAGTAAACGCATGACTTTATGTATCAAATCAATTTTTAATTTATAAAATGGCAGGTCAATGGTGGGATGAAATATTTTTTTAAATGAAAATTAACTTGGGTTTATAAGGACAGGTGATAAGAGAGTCCTAAACAGCCACCTAGTCACTATATGTACTCTTTAAAACAATCCAATATATATGCAGACAGTGACACATATTTTTTATATTATGTAATGCAAATAAAAGGTCACACTTGATGTAGTATAGGCACTACACTAATAACTGAAGTACTATCAGTGGTATATGTTCATTCAAAATACCGATGCCGGAATCCTGACAGCCCAGATCCCGAAGGAATGTATAGCCAAGGGGGTTAGGATTTGGCTTCAAGGTGGGGGGGAAGGTTAGCCTTAGGTGCCACCCAGGGGGGGGGTAAGGTTATGGTTAGCCTGTGGGGGAGATGTTAGGGATAAACTGCGGGGAGGAGGGGGTAGGGTTAGGCACCACCGGGGGGGCAGTTTTAGGCACTATGGGGGAAGGGTTTGGGCTAGGCTCTGGAAAGGGGGGTTAGGTTTAGGCACTAAGGAGGAGGTAGAGGTTAGGCTGCAGTAAGGGATGGTTGGGGTTAGGGAGGTAGAAGGGGAGGAAGATGACTTACCTCACCCCTGTCAGGATCGTGACCATCCAGATGCCAGCATTGGTATTGTGACCACTGTCATCCTATCTGCCGGTCAAACATACCAATCCCCTATCATCTGGAAGGATCAATGGTGGTTATACCGAGTTGTTCGCTCTGTAATTTTCTTTGCATCGCAGCGATTTTCCGCTAATTGTGCATGCGCAATGTTCGCACTGCGACTGCGCCAAGTAAATTTGCTATGCAGTTAGGAATTTTACTCACGGCATTACAAGGTTTTTTCTTCGTTCTGGTGATCGTAATGTGATTGACAGGAAGTGGGTGTTTCTGGGCGGAAACTGGCCGTTTTATTGGTGTGTGTGAAAAAACGCTGCCGTTTCTGGGAAAAACGCGGGAGTGTCTGAAGAAACGGGGGAGTGTCTGGGCAAACGCTGGGAGTGTTTGTGATGTCAAACCAGGAATGAAACTGACTGAACTGATCGCAGTTGCCGAGTAAGTGTGGAGCTACTCAGAAACTGCTAAGAAGTGTCTATTCGCAATTCTGCTAATCTTTCGTTCGCAATTTTACTATGCAAAGATTCACTCCCAGTAGGCGGCGGCTTAGCGTGTGCAAAGCTGCTAAAAGCAGCTTGCGAGCGAACAACTCGGAATGAGGGCCCATATTCAATTAGTAAATGAGATAGGGATGTTAATAACCATCACAAATTGTATGCAGCATTGCGCCAGTCATAGAGCAGCAATTAGAGATGCCACATAAAACTTTTATCTGTTGATAATATAAGTCAGTGTCTAATTGCATTGCAATAATCTTAATGCCTTTACTTTACCCAAATTACAGTTACAGTACACTTGTCCATTACTATTAACCCCATTCTGCCTCTACAGACCTAGGGGGTATTAATCAAAGCATTTATAGAAATAAATTTATCTCACTCCACTTTATCTTTCTCCATGCTTTGATAAATATAGGGTTGGGTAGGGTAACATGGGCCCACTACCTCCTCTAGGGATCAAGTACCAGACTGTGTGCTTGAATTATAAATTATACATATATTACCTTATACTGCTCAGGACTATGGTGTATTTTCTACAGTACATTGCTGTTATTTACTGTATATATTAATCAAGGGGGCCAGCCCAAGCAATCTCTAATGGTTATCCAAACTTCTGTGATGGCTGACCATACCCCTTCTGATAGATGGCCACATCCCTAAGCATGGGCCCCTACCACTGCATTCCTCCAGTTGGCCCTCCATGACCTAGTCTGATACTGGATAAATACCACCTTAATGAGATGCACAACATACTGTACAAAAATCTACTGTATATATTAGTGATGAGCGGGTTCGGTTCCTCGGAAACCGAACCCCCCCGAACTTCACCTATTTTACACGGGTCCGAGGCATACTCGGATTCTCCCGTATGGCTCGGTTAACCCGAGCGCGCCCGAACGTCATCATCCCGCTGTCGGATTCTCGCAAGATATGGATTCTATATAAGCAGCCGCGCGTCGCCGCCATTTTCACTCGTGCATTGGAAATGTTAGGGAGAGGACGTGGCTGGCGTCCTCTCCGTTTATTAATGTTGATGCAAATATTTGTGCTTATTGCTTAATGGTGGGGACTGGGGAGCAGCTGTATTATATAGGAGGAGTACAGTGCAGAGTTTTGCTGACAGTGACCACCAGTATACGTTGTCTGCCTGAAAAACACTCCATATCTGTGCTCAGTGTGCTGCATATATCTGTGCTCACACTGCTTAATTGTGGGGACTGGGGAGCAGCTGTATTATATAGGAGGAGTACAGTGCAGATTTTTGCGGACAGTGACCACCAGTATACGTTGTCTGCCTGAAAAACACTCCATATCTGTGCTCAGTGTGCTGCATATATCTGTGCTCACACTGCTTTATTGTGGGGACTGGGGACCACCAGTATATTATATAGGAGGAGTACAGTGCAGAGTTTTGCTGACAGTGACCACCAGTATACGTAGTCTGCCTGAAAAACACTCCATATCTGTGCTCAGTGTGCTTCATATATCTGTGCTCACACTGCTTTATTGTGGGGACTGGGGACCAGCAGTATTATATAGGAGGAGTACAGTGCAGAGTTTTGCTGACAGTGACCACCAGTATACGTTGTCTGCCTGAAAAACACTCCATATCTGTGCTCAGTGTGCTGCATATATCTGTGCTCACACTGCTTTATTGTGGGGACTGGGGACCACCAGTATATTATATAGGAGGAGTACAGTGCAGAGTTTTGCTGACCAGTGACCACCAGTATACGTTGTCTGCCTGAAAAACACTCCATATCTGTGCTCAGTGTGCTGCATATATCTGTGCTCACACTGCTTTATTGTGGGGACTGGGGACCAGCAGTATTATATAGGAGGAGTACAGTGCAGAGTTTTGCTGACAGTGACCACCAGTATATATAGCAGTACGGTACGGAAGGCCACTGCTCTACCTACCTCTGTGTCGTCAAGTATACTATCCATCTAGATTCTATACCTGTGGTGCATTTTAGTTTTGCAGTTTGCTGACAGTGACCACCAGTATATATAGCAGTACGGTACAGAAGGCCACTGCTCTAAGTACCTCTGTGTCGTCAAGTATACTATCCATCTAGATTCTATACCTGTGGTGCATTTTAGTTTTGCAGTTTGATGACAGTGACCACCAGTATATATAGCAGTACGGTACGGAAGGAGGAGCTAAAACAGAGCGATTCCGCTAGGCATGTAGGACTTGTGGATGGAGCCCTTAATTCGCTTAAACAGGATTCACGGGTGGTCAATCTGTTGAAATTAGAGCACTACATTTTGGCCACCGTGCTCGATCCTAGATTTAAAACCTACGTTGTATCTCTCTTTCCGGCAGAAACAAGTCTGCAGAGGTTCAAAGACCTGCTGGTGAGAAAATTGTCAAGTCAAGCGGAACGTGACCCGTCAACAGCTCCTCCTTCACATTCTCCCGCAACTGGGGGTGCGAGGAAAAGGCTAAGAATTCTGAGCCCACCCGCTGGTGGTGATGCAGGGCAGTCTGGAGCGAGTGCTGACATCTGGTCCGGACTGAAGGACCTGCCAACGATTACTGACATGTCGTCTACTGTCACTGCATATGATTCTGTCACCATTGAAAGAATGGTGGAGGATTATATGAGTGACCGCATCCAAGTAGGCACGTCAGACAGTCCATACGTATACTGGCAGGAAAAAGAGGCAATTTGGTGGCCCTTGCACAAACTGGCTTTATTCTACCTAAGTTGCCCTCCCTCCAGTGTGTACTCCGAAAGAGTGTTTAGTGCAGCCGCTCACCTTGTCAGCAATCGGCGTACGAGGTTACTTCCAGAAAATGTGGAGAAGATGATGTTCATCAAAATGAATTATAATCAATTCCTCCGTGGAGACATTCACCAGCAATTGCCTCCAGAAAGTACACAGGGATCTGAGATGGTGGATTCCAGTGGGGATGAATTAATAATCTGTGAGGAGGAGGATGTACACAGTGAAAGGGGTGAGGAATCGGAGGATGATGATGAGGTGGACATCTTGCCTCTGTAGAGCCAGTTTGTGCAAGGAGAGATTGATTGCTTCTTTTTTGGTGGGGGCCCAAACCAACCAGTCATTTCAGTCACAGTCATGTGGCAGACCCTGTCGCTGAAATTATGGGTTCGTTAAAGTGTGCATGTCCTGTTTATATAACATAAGGGTGGGTGGGAGGGCCCAAGGACAATTCCATATTGCACCTCTTTTTTCTTTCATTTTTCTTTGCATCATGTGCTGTTTGGGGACAATTTTTTTTGAAGTGCCATCCTGCCTGACACTGCAGTGCCACTCCTAGATGGGCCAGGTGTTTGTGTCGGCCACTTGGGTCGCTTAGCTAAGTCACACAGCGACCTTGGTGCGCCTCTTTTTTTTCTTTGCATCGTGTGCTGTTTGGGGACTATTTTTTTGAAGTGCCATCCTGTCTGACACTGCAGTGCCACTCCTAGATGGGCCAGGTGTTTGTGTCGGCCACTTGTGTCGCTTAGCTTAGTCACACAGCTACCTCATTGCGCCTCTTTTTTTCTTTGCATCATGTGCTGTTTGGGGACTATTTTTTTGAAGTGCCATCCTGTCTGACACTGCAGTGCCACTCCTAGATGGGCCAGGTGTTTGTGTCGGCCACTTGGGTCGCTTAGCTTAGTCACACAGCTACCTCATTGCGCCTCTTTTTTTTCTTTGCATCATGTGCTGTTTGGGGACTATTTTTTTGAAGTGCCATCCTGTCTGACACTGCAGTGCCACTCCTAGATGGGCCAGGTGTTTGTGTCGGCCACTTGTGTCGCTTAGCTTAGTCACACAGCGACCTTGGTGCGCCTCTTTTTTTCTTTGCATCATGTGCTGTTTGGGGACAATTTTTTTTAAGTGCCATCCTGCCTGACACTGCAGTGCCACTCCTAGATAGGCCAGGTGTTTGTGTCGGCCACTTGTGTCGCTTAGCTTAGCCATCCAGCGACCTCAGTGCAAATTTTAGGACTAAAAATAATATTGTGAGGTGTGAGGTGTTCAGAATAGACTAAAAATGAGTGTAAATTATGCTTATTGAGGTTAATAAAACTATGGGATCAAAATGACCCCCCAAATTCTATGATTTAAGCTGTTTTTGAGGGTTTTTTGTAAAAAAAACACCTGAATCCGACAAAAAATTTTCAGGGAGGTTTTGCCAAAACGCGTCCGAATCCAAAACACGGCCGCGGAACCGAATCCAAAACCAAAACACAAAACCCGAAAAATTTCCGGTGCACATCACTAGTATATAAACAATTCATTTTTTTTAACGTATGCACAAGCCAAAATATGTTGACAAAAAGGGATATACATCCACCTCTAAATGAGCCCCATTATGTACAATTATCCTGTTGCTTTTCCATGTTGTATTTACATACAGTATTGTATGTTGTGATATTGGGGGTCATTCCGAGTTGTTCGCTCGGTAAAAATCTTCGCATCGCAGCGATTTTCCGCTTAATGCGCATGCGCAATGTCCGCACTGTGACTGCGCCAAGTAAATTTGCTATGCAGTTAGGAATTTTACTCACGGCTTTTTCATCGTTCTGGCGATCGTAATGTGATTGACAGGAAATGGGTGTTACTGGGCGGAAACAGGCCGTTTTATGGGCGTGTGGGAAAAAACGCTACCGTTTCCGGAAAAAACGCAGGAGTGGCCGGAGAAATGGGGGAGTGTCTGGGCGAACGCTGGGTGTGTTTGTGACGTCAAACCAGGAACGACAAGCACTGAAATGTTCGCAGATGCCGAGTAAGTCTGGAGCTACTCAGAAACTGCTACGAGGTGTGTAATCGCAATATTGCGAATACATCGTTCGCAATTTTAAGATGCTAAGATTCACTCCCAGTAGGCGGCGGCTTAGCATGAGCAAATCTACTAAAATCCGCTTGCGAGCGAACAACTCGGAATGACCCCCATTGTCTCACAGCATAAAATATTTGAGATATATCTGATATTTACAAATTCAAATTTATTTTGGTATATTAGTAAATATAATGACTGTATACCAGTCTTAACTATGCCACCAAAATAAATCCCTATTACTACCCAAAATAAGGTAGACCGGAAATTTAGTCTGGTAATTGAATTAATTAGATATACAAAATTCTGGTCAGAAACCAGGTGACTCGTAGCAGATTCAGAAAACCGTGTTGCACTGTAAAATAGATTAAGTAGCAAAACTAATCTATGTCACACATGCATCTAAGGGTGTGTACACACGGTGAGATCCTTGCTATGCCCGATTTTCACTAGCGATTTCCCTTGAACTCCCTGGAGCCCAGCACCACTGATTTTGACTAACTTTTCTTGAGATATTGACTATGTGTGCTTACAATTTTGGCTTATGTGAGATTTTGGCTTATGTGAGATGTAACTGACATGTGAGATAAACTAGATAGTACACCGATCTAGCAAGGATTGACTTGCCTGCACAGTCTATCTTTTCTTGCGATGCTGACCTGGCAGGACCGCGCATCGGGATCGAATCGGGATCGCAAGGGGACTTTCACCTTGCAATCTGCACTAACTTTTCTTGCGATTTTGACTATATAGTCAAAATCGAAAGAAAATATCTCACCGTGTGTACACACCTTTACACACAGAAACTTACAGATTGAAAAAAAAATACTAAATAAAGCAGTAAATCCAATTTTTGATATATGTCAGAGAACATTTTTTCTTTTAGAAAATCAAAGTTTTCACACTAAAATAGTTTAAATAATAAAAATTACAACAGCATTGTATGAAGATGTTTGCATGCATTGAATCAATAAGAATTTGTGAGGGATGATATTGGGATCTCTATCGGATGGGATGCCGGTGGTCAGAATACTGAGAATGGCATCCCGACATGCAGAATCCTGACACCTGCTAGGTGAGTAGTTTAACCTTCTACCTCTAACCCCCTAATCCTCCTTCCCTGCAGCCTAACCCTAAAAATTCCACCTGCATCCAACCCCTAACCCCCCCCCCCTGGTGGTGCCTAAACCTAACCACCCGGTCCCCTCGTGCTAACCCTAACCCATCCCCTTGCGGCCCAGCTTAGTGCAAACCCTCCCTGCTTAGTGCCAAACCCTAGCCCTCCTTCCCCGCAACCTAACACTAGCTCCTAATCCTTTCCTCTCCTATACTGCCTAAACTTAACACAACCACCCCCACGCTGCCTAACCTAAACAGAACCGGAACGCTTGCATTTGGGATGCTGACAGTTGGGATTTTAGCTCCAGCATTGTGTTTGATGTTGGGATCCCAGCGTCTGTGTTATGACCAGTGTCGGGATTCCGGCGTCAACATTCTGACTGCCTGTATCCCAAACGCCAGTATGCCAACTGGATCCCATTGTGACAGTTGAATGTTCAGCAATGTGAAGACAAGGGGGGTATTCAATTGTTTGAAAAGTCAGTTTGGTATCTAATAGGCAGGAAAAAACAGACACCCAACCGACTTTTCAATATATATCCCCCAAGGAATTGCTCTTTAACTCAATGGTTTCCAAACTGTGTACCTAGACACCCTGGGATGTCTCGGGATACCCATTACCAAATCAAATTATATATGGTCAATATACAGTAAAAGGCAAAACCAGTGCTGTTTGCTGCCAATTTTAAATTATATGGACAAACAGAAGTGAATCCTATTCCTTACAACAGTACTGAACCTAAGAATGACATATAAACACAAATTACTTAATTTAATATTTTTTTCTAAATTTGTTAATAAGAAACTTTTGGTATAGGGATGCCATGAAAAAAATTCTGATACTCTAGGGTGCCGTGATTGAAAAAAGTTTGGGAACTACTGCTTTAGCTTGTTCATTGAAGAATAAGGAAAAGTTTATAGACCCTGCAAAAAGATCATGGACCCTGCAAGCCAACCACCCCATGGCATCACACTAGTGAGGTTTAAGTGTTAAAAGGTGTTACATTAGTGTGAAGTAACAGCTATGTGCTGAGAGTGTTACATAGGTGAGAGGTAATAATTATTTATTTATTTTATTTATTACCAGTTATTCATATAGAGCACACATATTGCGCAGCGCTTTACAGAGAATATTTGGCCATTCACATCAGTCCCTGCCCCAGTGGAGCTTACAGTTTATATTCCCTACCATATGTACATGCACACACATTCACATTAGTGTTAACTTCTATTTTTGTTGGTAGCCAATTAACCTACCAGTACAGTATATATTTTTTGGATTGTGGGAGGAAACAGGAGCACCTGGAGGACACCCAAGCAAGCACGGGGAGAATATACAAACTCCACACAGTTAGGGCCATGGTGGGAATCGAACCCATGACCTCAGTGCTGTGAAACAGTAATGCTAACCATTATATCATCTATGCTGCCCATAATTAAAGTGTTAAATATTGTTACATTGGTAAAAAAAACAATTTTGATGCTAAAAAAGTGCTAGATTAAGTGTTGCAATATGATGCCCCAGAGCAGCCAGGCCACAACAACCAGCAGCCCCACGCCTTGAACTCAACCCTAAACCTCACAAATTACATACATTTATTCAGGATTTAACATTCATAGTGCCTTTTACAATATGCAGTCTGCAAATTCTAGACATGCCCTTGTTTTGTAGAATTGCCCCAGTCGCTGCCCTGCTCCACCTCCCAAATGCCACAGCTTTTCATTCATGCTATAGCTAAGGGAGGACTACAAGCAATCATGCAGGGCCCGTTCTGCACATTGGATTCATACAAAAACCATCAGGCTTGCATACAAATCTGAATCAGGCTCATAGTTCCGTATGGTCGGGCAACAGAAGTGTACAGATGTAGCCATGCTCATCTTTGCTGCAATGCGGCATGCTGCAACATGACTTGCTGCATGGTATGCCAGGTTGCGACTGTTCGCAGCCAGCGAACACTCAATTTATTTAGGAATTAATGGAGCGATCACCGACTGCGAATAGTCGCAGCCTGGTACGCCATGCCGCATGCTATGATGCAACATGCAACACTGCAGTAAGATGAGCATGGCTACATCTGTAAGTGTTAATGTGCATGTTTTCAGGTATACATTTTGCAATGTAAAGGTTGATTGTGAGGAAATGAGTCATGGGGTAAAATTGTATTTGTGGTGTTTCAGTCTCTGTGGCGATTAATGTGCTTTTTAGCCCTTTTGTTCCCTTGCCTCTCTGGCTTGTGTCCCTATTCCCCATGCGTGTGTTCATTCACAGGACTAAAACTATTGTGTTAGCCTATATATTCTATACTGTAGTCTTACTCAGGTAAATACAGGTGTGTTGTGACCTGGCACATAATGCTGTCATGCTGCGGTGTTATATCATTCAGTGTATGAGGTTACAAGTTATCATTGATATGCCTATGGGATCCATTTGTTATCCTTATATGGGCACACAGGAAGTACCCATGAGGGAAAGGTAAGATCTCACTAAAAAAGCACCTCATGGGTTAAATTCCCCCTCCCTATGTATTATCAACTGTGTGCAGTAAGAAATAAACTATTACTGTGGTTTCATCTGCTCTGTTTCTGAGTGATTAAAAGAATGCCGTCTCTTCACAGATGCAAGGGCAAAATGATGAGGATTATAGCTAGTACTAAAATCAAGTGTATGGATACACTGCACTAGTTTGCCTATTTCATGCTTTCCATGGAATAACCAAATTATTTTATGTAATTCCCATAACTATTGCTTGCACCTCTGCAAATGCTGCTATCTTGCTTGTGAACCTATATAGTTTGGGGGAAATATTAGAGCACTAATGAAAATCAGTGTAAACAAAATAGCAAAGTACACTATTTTGTAAAGTGCACAGTATTAAAAAAAAGTAATAAAAAAAAAAAAGATTTGTAGCATGCCTCTCATTTATGCTTTAGAAACAACCTGAACAATCTATAAAGCTTTAAGGACAGAAATTGGTAGAAATTAAAATGATTTATGTTTGATTTTGCTTTTTTATTGAAAATGTATTTACATGTATTGTTTTTAGAATCTAGAAAATGTGTTACTTGAAATGCTTATAAATTATGATCTAGAAATGTCAAGCACTGCCAAGCTCATCACTGATTTGTCATGATGTTCAGAGCTGTTAATAGTGTGAGAAGGTAGCTGGAAAGTGCTAGAGGGAAGATATTTTCTCCTAGAATGCTGTCATGTGTATAATAAGCTCCAGAGAAAAGTATCTTTCTGTTATTTCTTTGTATCTTAGCTTTCACAAAAAGTGTTAAAAATGATTTAAAGCATACTTCACCACTTTCCCAAAATGCCAGGAAAACTCCCTAGAATAGTGGTGATCTTTCTGACTCCCTGAAAACTCCAGCAATTGCGCAGATGCTGGGGTACCTGGGTACAGTATTATGACAATGCCATTACTGTCTGCCTACCATGTAAGAAACACTGGGTAGAATAAGTAGGATGTATGCTACAAGAAAATGGCAATTTGAATATGCCTCCATCTGTGAACCAGTTATGGCTTGTGATCAGCAATCCAGTCAGAACCAATCACTCTGTAGCAGACTGATAGCTGTGTGCCAAGGATGTGTGATAAATTGCAGGTGATTTTTGCTGATTTCCTTCAGATGTGTATTCGAATAGAGTATGTCAGTGGTGCACACGGGGGGAAGTACCTAATACCCCTCTTGACGGACTTCATTATTTAACAAACCAAGAACCTTGTCACCTTTTCTGCACTTGAGTGCAGGCCACCTGCTGTAATTACTGGAGCTGCCGGGAGCCAGGTTCGGCATCTTCCTTTTTGTTAAGGTGGCACTTAGGCCCTCTGTTGCTAAGTAATGGAGGTTCCAGCCATGAGCGGGGGAAGGGGGCACCAGAGAGTGGTGCAAGGTTGTTACTGCTAAGAGCGGGGAGTGGGGGAAGGGGGTCTGTCTATGAGATGGGGAGAGGGACATGTGAGGGTGATGTCCATTTATGAGAGTGCAGAGTAGGGAGGTGACAGCAAGTGGGAGAGGGGGTGCAGCCATGAGTGGGGAGGAGGGCAGCCTAGCACTACCAATCGGATTGCTGTTCAACAGCGCAGATGAGCTCAGTGATTACTGACTCTAAGCTCCTCTCAGCTGTGCCTGTCAGGTGACTAGCCAATTCCCATGCAGTGTCAGCCTGCACAGGCTGCAGGGAAGAGAAAGGGCGGGCATAGCAGCATGTGTGGTGATGCCTGAGTGAGATAGTGTATAATCGCAACAGGGAGTCTATACCCTGCACGTGAACCAATAAGTAAGCACTACATACATAAATACATGGTGTAGAATATGACAAAAGAAGGTGGGTACACATAGTGTAGAATCGGGGGGAACAAAGTGGGTATATACCTAGCATTAGAAATACCTATGTATGTTGTTTTTTTAGTAACATCCTAGTGCTCTGCCTTGGACATACCTGTGGGCTGTGTATTGGAGATACCTTTGTGATGTACGTTTGAGCTCCCTGCATGGACACTGCTATGAGCGGCCACTTTGCTTGCTGCTATTTATAATGGTTTTTGTTTGAGACACCGTGGGGCATGCCCCAAGTTTGGTGCCATCCCGTGGGGTCTGGGATGTGTGGCTCTGATCCTGACACCCTGGCGGCCCGCAATCTTGATCCTGGTCTCAAACCTCTCCCTGGCCATGGCCCCTAGCCCTGGTATCCTTCCTGGTATCCTAGCCCGGCCTACTGAGCCATCCCTGGTACCTTTATCCCTTTGCCCTAGCCCAAACCACTAAACAAACCCTGGCACCCTGTCTCTAATTCCCTACCCCTAAAACAAACACTTAAACTGGTCCTGTTACCCTGGTCAAAGCTGCTGAACCAAGCCTAATACTCTATCACTAGTGCCCTAACCCATGCCCCTATACTAGCACCAATACCCAAACCACTAGCCCAGACCCCTAAACTAGCCCTAATACCCTAACCCAAACTACAAAACTAATATGCAAGTGTGTGTGTGTATATGCTGTGTTTACTGTATGTATGGTGGGTGTGTGTGTGTGTGTGTGTGTGTGTGTGTGTGTGTGTTTGTAAGTATGACATGTGAATGTCTGCTTGTGTGTGTATATATGCTACAGTATATGTGTGTGTGTGTGTGTGTGTGTGTGTGTGTGTGTGTATTCTATGTGTGTATGCTATGTGCATGTGTATGTCTGTGTATATATATAACATATACACACATGCATGTATGGAGACCCCCATGAATATCCTATGTTTGCCCCTGGACATATCTGTTGCATGAGAGGGCATGTGTGTTTCATTGCAGATGATGTATGCTGCATTACAGGGGATATGTATGTAATTATGTTACCAATGGAGGCTACAAGATCTGAGGCCAAGCATTGGAACAGGAAGTGCCTGACATGACATTTTGGAGATCAGGTCCCCATCTTGGGAGGAGATGGCATGATATGTATTTACTACTCCCTGGCTGTGGCATCTCTGAATGAAGATTTTAACTTTTCAACAATCTAATCTAGATGTGAAGATCTAAAGAAATGTGTTTTTCTTGTAGTAATTTGAAAAATATGAATTTAATGGTAAAACTGAATATAAACTAACAATAGAATGCAGTTACAATGTGAAACTGACATTATGCAATGCGTACATAAAACATAACAAGATGACATCAAATGTAATGGGAACAGATTTAGGTGATCCTTACCATCAATACTGTGCTGAGTGGAGGATAAAATTTATATGCTCCTGTTTACAGCAGACATGTGAAAAACTGAGACGGAAACGTGCTGTATCAAGACCTACTCAGGATACACTGGGAAACTTTAGAAGGAAGCATGAGAGGCGAGCTGATTCTAGGCTGGCCACTTGATGTAGCTAACAGAGAAATTAGATGGATATAACAAATGTATTATGCTAAAAGACATGACACTCCCCAAAAGGTATCACTGATACCATAATTTAAAGTCTAAGGAGGTAATAATTGGATCAGTTCAGATATTATTATTATTATTATTATTATTAGTAGTAGTAGTAGTATCATTATTATTATTATTATTATTATTATCATCCTTTATTTATATGGCACCACAAGGGTTCCACAGTGCCTAACAAAGTATATAAACAATTGAACAAGACAAGAGAAACTGTGAATTACAGTATGAGACAATGTAGGACAAGTACATGGTATATAAACATTTTTGCTCCAACGTACATGACACTGAAGTAAGCATCATGGTGGCCAAAACTGAGGGCTAGGTGCCACTTTTCAAAGTAATAGAAGTATTAGAACTCGAGGACATACGCTGAAACTGGAGGGAGGCAGGTTCAGGGGAAATTTAAGGAAAAATTACTTCACAGAAAGGGTAGTGGATAAGTGGAATAGCCTCCCATCAGAGGTGGTAGAGGCTAAGACTGTAGAGCAATTTAAACATGCTTGGGATAGGCATATGAATATCGTTACAATGAATTAAGGTTCAAAAAGGGTTGAGATTACCTAAAAGATAAAAAAGGGGCAGACTAGATGGACCAAGTGGTTCTTATCTGCCGTCAAATTCTATGTTTCTATGGGGCTGATTCCGACCCGATCGCACACTGCACTTCCTCGCAGTGGTGTGATCGGGTCTGGAATGCGCATGCGCAGCGTGCACATTGCACATGCACGTCATTGCCCGGTGACAGCCGTCGCCAGGCAACGATGCTGACTACAAAGAAAGCAGTCACAGCAGTGACCGCAAGAAGATTGACTGCAGGAAGGCATTCCGGGGCGGCAACTCCTGTTTGGAGCCGTTTTCAGGGAGTGGTAAGAAAAACGCAGGTGTGTCCAGGCGAACAGAGGGCTGATGTCTGACGTCAAAGCCGTAACCCTCATCGCTGGACACGTCGCACAGGGTAAGTATGTCCAGCCCTGGTCTTGTTTTGAGTGAAACTTTTTTAGCATAGCAGGCTGCACAAGCGATCGCAGCCCTGCTATGCTAAAATACACTCCCCATAGGCGGAGATTAGTTGATCGCACCAGCAGCAAAAAGTTGCTTGGTGCGATCAACTTGGAATGAGGGCCTATGTTTCTATTTTAAGGCATATGGTGTAGGAGATAGTCTAAGTAAGAGAAGGAAAGCACATGATGGGCCCTGCCTATGAAAGCTCAAATTCTAAAGGGGACTGACAAGGGTGACACAGATGGGGTAGATCATGAGCAAGGAACAGAGGCTTATTATTATTATTATTATTATTATTATTATTATTCTGATCTAAAAACAAATAAGTCTATTCTTGCTTGCAGATTTTGACCTCAACCTCACAGACCTTCCCATCATTGCTTGGGAATATTTTGGTGAAAAGCCATAAAGGACACTCATTATGTTGTGATTGGCAATGTCACCATGTTTTAGGTTAAGTTTGGCAACTTACCACTTGTTCCTTGGCTGCAAGGTAGAAATATAATATTGTTTCCACCTGTCCCAGAAGATCTTAGCAAGACTTTTTACTTGTCTCCATAAAAGTTTGAATAAGTATGAAAAAGTCTTTGGTCTTGAAAACTCCAGAAGGTACATGGATAGACCAGGTCTTCTGAGTATAAAGAGTGGCAGAAGTAAGTTGAAGTGTATCTTCTTGATCATTAGAAACTGAAACCATGGGTCTGATATTGACCACAGTTGATACTTCTGCCATAAATGTCATTAGACTCTCATGAATGAGTCTGCACTTCTGACTTGTAAGAAGAAGGAATCCAAAATTCTGTAGATTATGCCTACAGTATGTTTCCCAGTTCCCTTGCATGTGGTGGGCTGAAAGTTCATTTGTGACCCTATTCAAAGGTCTGTACTAAAGGTGTTAAACATAAAGGTGTGGCATCTTTCTGCACCTTACATGTGTTCTTTGGTTGCTCCAACAAAGTTAGTGTCTCTCCCAGAGTAGATGTGTTTTAAAGGGCCATGGATGGCAATGAAACATCTAAGAGCATCAGTGAAGCTTGAATTGTCCATTGATTTTGTGAACTCAGTGTGAACAGTCTGATGGCCATACAGGTGAATACAGCTGCCCAGTTCTTAGTGTTTGCTTGGGCTCCTCTAGTATGCTGGATGATGACAGCCCAGGCAACAAATACATCAAGACCAACCCTGGAAAGGGGGGGGGGGTATGAATTAAACCTGTTTGCTGGAAGATTTACCATGTTCTGTGTTTGATCATTATGATAAAGTCTGCAGCAAGTGATGCATTTGACGATTGTGTTACTTAGACATCTATCTGCTCCAATGATCCTGAACTGAGCTGATTGTAGAGCTCCTTCAGTAAACAAGCATCACTGGTTCTTAACTTCATCATGAATTGCACAATCAAAGAAGTAACATGGGGGAAGATTTTTTAAGCCTGGTGAAGTGATAAATTGCACGGTGATAAAGTACCAGCCAATCACCTCCTAACTACCATGTCACATGCTGGGTTTGAAAAATAACAGGAGCTGACTGGATAGTGCTTTATCATCTTCCACTTTATCACTTCACCAGGCTTAATAAATCTGCCCCATGGTAACTACCAAGAATGATTGAAGGATTTTCTGATTGGATACTATGTTTGCTTCTTGAAGATAAAATACAAATCGTAAAAAAAAGCAGATTTAAAACAGACCTGCTTTTTTTTACCGTGTTCTGATAGGCATGCACGGATCCATGAGATCCGTGCATGTTTATCAGTGGGAAGGGGTGGTAAAGTGTAAAATTGTCAAGAAAAAAATGCGTGGGGTCACCCCTCCTAAGCAAAACCAGCCTCAGGCTCTTTGAGCCGGTCCTGGTTGACAAAATATAGGAAAAAAAATGACAGGGGTTCCCCCATATTTAATCAACCAGCACCGGGCTCTGCGCCTGGTCCTGGTTCCAAAAATACGGGGGACAAAAAGCGTAGGGGTCCCCCGTATTTTTGAAACCAGCACCGGGCTCCACTAGCCAGGTACATAATGCCACAGCCGGGGGACACTTTTATACTGGTCCCGGCGGCCCTGGCATTACATAGCCAACTAGTCACCCCTGGCCGGGGTACCCTGGAGGAGTGGGAACCCCTTAAATCAAGGGGTACCCCCCTCCAGCCACCCAAGGGCCAGGGGTGAAGCCCGAGGCTGTCCCCCCCATCCAAGGGCAGTGGATGGGGGGCTGATAGCCTTTTGAAAAAAATGTGAATATTGTTTTTAGTAGCAGTACTACAAGTCTCAGCAAGCCTCCCCCACAAGCTGGTACTTGGAGAACCACAAGTACCACAATGACACCATAGTTGCACGAGATCTGTCTGTTCACTCACGACAATGCATTCCCTGCTATGTGGCATATTGAAGCAAGATGTATGAAGACACATCTGTACATAGTACAACTGTTTTGGATTGGTGGATCTCCTGCCTTATAGCACCCGATTGCTGACATAAACATGGAATCGTTTGATCTAATTGCTACGCTCACTATGGCTGTAATTTTTCACACCCACAACTAGTATGTCACGGGGTGCATGCCCGTTCACATGCAGTTGCACACATTAGGACCTGCAGCCCTAGTCTTAACATTGTGCAGTCATAGGTATGAATAGTGACTGTGCATACGCAATGTGGTAACAACCAGTTTGGCTATATCTGTCCTTCGAACTTAGCTCTGGAATCAAACACTACTCTAAACTTTTTGTATAATTTAACCTGTCTCTTTGGATAATGTCATGGATTGCTTTGTATGCGAACCCAAACTGGAGTATTGGGTTGGCCTGGACTCTGTGGTGAGCATTGGAAAACTGGACAGCCGCAAGTAATCTTGGTGATCTATGAAAAGCTGATGGAGAGGTTAATGCTGCTGGCAACCGTGGGCACTGGAGATGCAGCTGTAGACCTGAAGTCCATGTGATGTTTATTCACAGATGATGAATGATATGGAGTCGGAACATTGGATTCACTGGAATGGAACTAGAATGCTGATGTATTGAAATTAATAGGAATGAATAGAACAACTGAATACTCCGGAATGGAGATAAAAAGCTGGCTTTTACGTGGGAATTGAGCAAGACATGGTACAGAGGCATGGGTTCTAACTGTAGTCTTCACCAGGGACCCCTACAAGGGAGTTTGGGTTTAGATGGTGCTGGTTATCGGACTGGAACTGATGGTACAGGTGTTCAGACTGTTACCAATGATGCAGAATATCGGACCAAATACAGGAGCCAGTAATGAAGCAAGGTGAAGATTGGCACTTAGTTTAATAAAGCAAGGTTAAATGCAGGAGCACACTGGAGAGGTTGAAACAGGACTACAGACAGCATTGTACTGGCTCCTTCTGTCTCCCAAGGAAGTCCCCGTATACCCTTAGCTGATCAGGGATTGGCTGTGGGCATCATGTGATTGCAGACTGGTCTCCCATTTGTGCTTGGACAGTCAACTGACTCAGTCTGTCATGGCTGCAACCCACAGATGGAAGCCAGTGTGAAGCATGAGAGCTGCAGATAGATACAGATGCTGCAAATGATCAGAGAGCCACAATGGGTCCCCAGAGGACTGCCACAGAGCCGGAGTTGGCAAAATGACAGGTGAGTAACTCAGCGGCAGTAGAAACTGTGATGTTTTGTCACACATAATATACTCCAAACATTGGTAGGTACCAGCATTCCTATATATCTTTGAGAATTTGTAGTATATCAATGTGACTCTTTTCATATTTTTTGCCCATGATGCGAATAAGCAATCTTTTATCTTTTGCTACCTGTGAAAGTTGTGTTTAAGTGAAGCAAAGCATTTAAATACTTGTTCTCTGTTGTTTGGTAGGAATTGTTTGTGTGTCTTAAAAGGAAATGGTGCAACCAAACTGTTTTACTTGAATTTGACCAGTCTGTTCTCCATTGTTTTCAAGAAAAATTTATCCTCAATGGACATCACCATGTGATCATTCTTCTTTGTTCTTTGCAACAGTAAAAAAGAAATATAAACAGGCGCTAGTAAATCATCACCATGTCCTGGTGATCAAATATTAGTATTAAAAAATAAAAATTATTTTATATTTATGCTGCAGGAGAGAGCTTGACTTGGGGTAGAACAAGTCAAAAAGAACCGGCACTTGGAAATCCCAAGTGCCAATAACCAGAGAACACTTAACAAATCCCCTCTTGCGCTATAAATGATATGGTATGGCTAAGAGTTCAATAAATCAAACTTGTTATTCCATATATTTTATATATTTTAATACATATAAAATATATATATATATATATATATATATATATATATTTCACAGATAAACAACTTGACCGGTCAATAAAATCACTAACACTGTATATTCATATATAATATTATAAACTTCCTAAGGAGGTGGATCTAGGCATACTCTGTGCACAGAAAAATATAATGTTCTAATGGTAAAGGTAAAACTCAGTCCGTATATTGAATTCAAAAAGTCAAATACCAGCTGTAATTTGAACCCATGTAACAAATAGTATCCTTGAGAGTTACTTTGTATTGGAGTTCCTCAATGAGTTGCCGCTCAGCAAAGAAGAATAATAATGTTAAAAGAAACCGCTCCACACTGGAGCCTTATGTGTGGCTTCCACCTGTAGTATTAGCACGGGAGAGTCCCAATGACAGACAAGGCGGTCTCGGGCTGTGGGAACCGGCACCTGTGCTGGCGCCTGCTGTGCTGATTAATTACCCGACTTCCAAGCTCTGTGAGTCCACATCTCTATGTGCCGTCTGCAAGCACCACAGTTGCGGTCTCTCTCCTCCCGATTTTCGTCTGTCTAGAGACAGTGACGCAGGATGGCAATGCGGTTCTGGGTTCCAAAGCTGGTACAGGGGTCCAATGTTCTGCTTCTGATGTGTTTCGCTCCTCTCACGGGGGCTGATAAAGCCCGAAACGTGTCAGAAGCAGAACATTGGACCCCTGTACCAGCTTTGGAACCCAGAACCGCATTGCCATCCTGCGTCACTGTCTCTAGACAGACGAAAATCGGGAGAAGAGAGACCGCGACTGTGGTGCTTGCAGACGGCACATAGAGGTGTGGACTCACAGAGCTTGGAAGTCGGGTAATTAATCAGCACAGCAGGCGCCAGCGCAGGTGCCGGTTCCCGCAGCCCGAGACCGCCTTGTCTGTCATTGGGACTCTCCCGTGCTAATACTACAGGTGGAAGCCACACGTAAGGCTCCAGTGTGGAGCGGTTTCTTTTAACATTATTATTCTTCTTTGCTGAGCGGCAACTCATTGAGGAACTCCAATACAAAGTAACTCTCAAGGATAATATTTGTTACATGGGTTCAATTTACAGCTGGTATTTTACTTTTTGAATTCAATATACGGACTGAGTTTTACCTTTACCATTAGAACATTATATTTTTCTGTGCACAGAGTATGCCTAGATCCACCTCCTTAGGAAGTTTATAATATTATATATGAATATACAGTGTTAGTGATTTTATTGACTGGTCAAGTTGTTTATCTGTGAAATATATATATATATATATATATATATATATATATATATATATATATTTTATGTATTAAAATATATAAAATATATGGAATAACAAGTATGATTTATTGAACTCTTAGCCATACCATATCATTTATAGCGCAAGAGGGGATTTGTTAAGCGTTCTTTGTTCTTTGGAAGACTGTGTACCTCAGGTGATCTTGGTAGTTGTTACAGACATGGCTCATACTAGGAGAGTCTATGAAAGGACAGTGTGGCAATTCCTTTATGAGGAAGTGATTGTGATATGGCTGGAAAATAGAAGCAAGTTCATATTCTAAAGTACATATAAGCATGCTATTTACAGAATCCGGTTTGTGTACATCTCCCTGATAGAAATATCTTAGTATAACCCATACAATGTCTAGCTATTGAGCATAAGGTGCATTGTGTGGACCATTAAGCTGACTTCTGGATTTGTGGACTCATAAGATATCTCTCTCAGGAATTTACTAAAATTCATTTGAACTTGAGGATCTAGTTCTGGTGTCTGATGTGCTAAACATTTTAAATGTGCATGATAAATAGCTGTGTCTGGTGTAGGTTTTCCAGACCTATTGTCTGTTATCTGGTTACATTCAGCAATTGTTAGTGATGGAAGTCATGTCATTCTGTCTGTGGATTCAACTTGATATCCAGTAACTCTCCTCCCTGCTTTTTCAAAACTCCCTGCACAAGTCTTTAATAAGGACTAAGGAGTGCTGGGGCATTTATTATTAAATATCTCAGAGATTATTCATATAGCAAGAGATTTATTACTGTGATAATCTAGAACTGCAAAAAGTTTGACTGTTTTGTCTGGCTGGCCTTTTGGGTATACTTTGACCAAACAGATTTTGCAGCAAGATCTACAACTTATGGGTTCCTTGAAGACTTCAGTACATTAGAGGTTATTCAGATGTGGTTGGATTTGCTGTTGATGCAGCAAAATACAGATTATCAGTACTTTGTGCATGTGCAGGACCCATTCTGCACATGTGTGAATGGGTTGTGCGTTGACGGATACACTATGAAATCAGACTGTCAGTGATTTACAGTCTGATGCTGACTGGAAGGGGAGGGGTGGTGATGGCCTCCATTTCACTACATAGAGGCATGTTGCTGCCATTAAGAGGAGGGAAGAGGTCATGGCTCTCTGAGATTGCACAGAGATTATCTGGCCTTTGCGATGGGCAGCTTGTGCATCACCATGGGTGCTGCAAGCCACCAAATGGTGAGTGAGTGATCTGATGATGCTTCCTAGGATGCAGGTAAAATCACCACTGCAGCAGGAGGCATCTGCATTACCATACAGAGCTACTGTATAGAAAATACAACCACACTGAATAATCCCTATTATGAAGAGATCTCTTCTGTGACTGCAAAGGTATTCCTTTTCTTTACATTTTGAGCCCCACCATGCTCAGTGCCACCATGACTACAGTATGTTATACAGTTCATGAGGGAGGCCAGATGTGTAGAGTTATATTATTATCTGTGCTATGACATTCTGTGCAGTTAGCACTAACTTTACAGTCCATGGTGAAGTAAGATATTGAATAGCAGCTCATGCAGAAGAATCCATTTTTTCTTAGGAAGGCCTTGCAGTTCTATAGCGATCGCTCTTTGAAAGCTCAGAATTTCAGGAGGGAAATGATTTACACTACAGAGGACACTGCTTGCTAAGATCTTTATCTCTGGTCTTTTGGTGGATAGAGCTGGCAAACCTCTGGAAAGAGTAGTATACCTCGGTACATTCTGGCACTGTAGACTAGAGATGAGCGCCTGAAATTTTTCGGGTTTTGTGTTTTGGTTTTGGGTTCGGTTCCGCGGCCGTGTTTTGGGTTCGAACGCGTTTTGGCAAAACTTCACCGAATTTTTTTTGTCGGATTCGGGTGTGTTTTGGATTCGGGTGTTTTTTTCAAAAAACACTAAAAAACAGCTTAAATCATAGAATTTGGGGGTCATTTTGATCCCAAAGTATTATTAACCTCAAAAACCATAATTTACACTCATTTTCAGTCTATTCTGAATACCTCACACCTCACAATATTATTTTTAGTCCTAAAATTTGCACCGAGGTCGCTGTGTGAGTAAGATAAGCGACCCTAGTGGCCGACACAAACACCGGGCCCATCAAGGAGTGGCACTGCAGTGTCACGCAGGATGTCCCTTCCAAAAAACACTCCCCAAACAGCACATGACGCAAAGAAAAAAAGAGGCGCAATGAGGTAGCTGTGTGAGTAAGATTAGCGACCCTAGTGGCCGACACAAACACCGGGCCCATCTAGGAGTGGCACTGCAGTGTCACGCAGGATGGCCCTTCCAAAAAACCCTCCCCAAACAGCACATGACGCAAAGAAAAAAAGAGGCGCAATGAGGTAGCTGTGTGAGTAAGATTAGCGACCCTAGTGGCCGACACAAACACCGGGCCCATCTAGGAGTGGCACTGCAGTGTCACGCAGGATGTCCCTTCCAAAAAACCCTCCCCAAACAGCACATGACGCAAAGAAAAAAAGAGGCGCAATGAGGTAGCTGACTGTGTGAGTAAGATTAGCGACCCTAGTGACCGACACAAACACCGGGCCCATTTAGGAGTGGCACTGCAGTGTCACGCAGGATGTCCCTTCCAAAAAACCCTCCCCAATCAGCACATGATGCAAAGAAAAAGAAAAGAAAAAAGAGGTGCAAGATGGAATTGTCCTTGGGCCCTCCCACCCACCCTTATGTTGTATAAACAAAACAGGACATGCACACTTTAACCAACCCATCATTTCAGTGACAGGGTCTGCCACACGACTGTGACTGATATGACGGGTTGGTTTGGACCCCCCCCAAAAAAGAAGCAATTAATCTCTCCTTGCACAAACTGGCTCTACAGAGGCAAGATGTCCACCTCATCATCACCCTCCGATATATCACCGTGTACATCCCCCTCCTCACAGATTATCAATTCGTCCCCACTGGAATCCACCATCTCAGCTCCCTGTGTACTTTGTGGAGGCAATTGCTGCTGGTCAATGTCTCCGCGGAGGAATTGATTATAATTCATTTTAATGAACATCATCTTCTCCACATTTTCTGGATGTAACCTCGTACGCCGATTGCTGACAAGGTGAGTGGCGGCACTAAACACTCTTTCGGAGTACACACTTGTGGGAGGGCAACTTAGGTAGAATAAAGCCAGTTTGTGCAAGGGCCTCCAAATTGCCTCTTTTTCCTGCCAGTATAAGTACGGACTGTGTGACGTGCCTACTTTGATGCGGTCACTCATATAATCCTCCACCATTCTATCAATGTTGAGAGAATCATATGCAGTGACAGTAGACGACATGTCCGTAATCGTTGTCAGGTCCTTCAGTCCGGACCAGATGTCAGCATCAGCAGTCGCTCCAGACTGCCCTGCATCACCGCCAGCGGGTGGGCTCGGAATTCTGAGCCTTTTCCTCGCACCCCCAGTTGCGGGAGAATGTGAAGGAGGAGATGTTGACAGGTCGCGTTCCGCTTGACTTGACAATTTTGTCACCAGCAGGTCTTTCAACCCCAGCAGACTTGTGTCTGCCGGAAAGAGAGATCCAAGGTAGGCTTTAAATCTAGGATCGAGCACGGTGGCCAAAATGTAGTGCTCTGATTTCAACAGATTGACCACCAGTGAATCCTTGTTAAGCGAATTAAGGGCTCCATCCACAAGTCCCACATGCCTAGCGGAATCGCTCCGTGTTAGCTCCTCCCTCAATGTCTCCAGCTTCTTCTGCAAAAGCCTGATGAGGGGAATGACCTGACTCAGGCTGGCAGTGTCTGAACTGACTTCACGTGTGGCAAGTTCAAAGGGCATCAGAACCTTGCACAACGTTGAAATCATTCTCCACTGCGCTTGAGACAGGTGCATTCCACCTACTATATCGTGCTCAATTGTATAGGCTTGAATGGCCTTTTGCTGCTCCTCCAACCTCTGAAGCATATAGAGGGTTGAATTCCACCTCGTTACCACTTCTTGCTTCAGATGATGGCAGGGCAGGTACAGTAGTTTTTGGTGGTGCTCCAGTCTTCTGTACGTGGTGCCTGTACGCCGAAAGTGTCCCACAATTCTTCTGGCCACCGACAGCATCTCTTGCACGCCCCTGTCGTTTTTAAAAAAATTCTGCACCACCAAATTCAAGGTATGTGCAAAACATGGGACGTGCTGGAATTTGCCCATATTTAATGCACACACAATACTGCTGGCGTTGTCCGATGCCACAAATCCACAGGAGAGTCCAATTGGGGTAAGCCATTCCGCGATGATCTTCCTCAGTTGCCGTAAGAGGTTTTCAGCTGTGTGCGTATTCTGGAAAGCGGTGATACAAAGCGTAGCCTGCCTAGGAAAGAGTTGGCGTTTGCGAGATGCTGCTACTGGTGCCGCCGCTGCTGTTCTTGCGGCGGGAGTCCATACATCTACCCAGTGGGCTGTCACAGTCATATAGTCCTGACCCTGCCCTGCTCCACTTGTCCACATGTCCGTGGTTAAGTGGACATTGGGTACAACTGCATTTTTTAGGACACTGGTGAGTCTTTTTCTGACGTCCGTGTACATTCTCGGTATCGCCTGCCTAGAGAAGTGGAACCTAGATGGTATTTGGTAACGGGGGCACACTGCCTCAATAAATTGTCTAGTTCCCTGTGAACTAACGGCGGATACCGGACGCACGTCTAACACCAACATAGTTGTCAAGGCCTCAGTTATCCGCTTTGCAGCAGGATGACTGCTGTGATATTTCATCTTCCTCGCAAAGGACTGTTGGACAGTCAATTGCTTACTGGAAGTAGTACAAGTGGGCTTACGACTTCCCCTCTGGGATGACCATCGACTCCCAGCAGCAACAACAGCAGCGCCAGCAGCAGTAGGCGTTACACGCAAGGATGCATCGGAGGAATCCCAGGCAGGAGAGGACTCGTCAGAATTGCCAGTGACATGGCCTTCAGGACTATTGGCATTCCTGGGGAAGGAGGAAATTGACACTGAGGGAGTTGGTGGGGTGGTTTGCGTGAGCTTGGTTACAAGAGGAAGGGATTTACTGGCCAGTGGACTGCTTCCGCTGTCGCCCAAAGTTTTTGAACTTGTCACTGACTTATTATGAATGCGCTGCAGGTGACGTATAAGGGAGGATGTTCCGAGGTGGTTAACGTCCTTACCCCTACTTATTACAGCTTGACAAAGGCAACACACGGCTTGACACCTGTTGTCCGCTTTTCTGTTGAAATACCTCCACACTGAAGAGCTGATTTTTTTGGTATTTTCACCAGGCATGTCAACGGCCATATTCCTCCCACGGACAACAGGTGTCTCCCCGGGTGCCTGACTTAAACAAACCACCTCACCATCAGAATCCTCCTGGTCAATTTCCTCCCCAGCGCCAGCAACACCCATATCCTCCTCATCCTGGTGTACTTCAACATCTTCATCTTCAATCTGACTATCAGGAACTGGACTGCGGGTGCTCCTTCCAGCACTTGCAGGGGGCGTGCAAATGGTGGAAGGCGCATGCTCTTCACGTCCAGTGTTGGGAAGGTCAGGCATCGCAACCGACACAATTGGACTCTCCTTGTGGATTTGGGATTTCGAAGAACGCACAGTTCTTTGCGGTGCTTTTGCCAGCTTGAGTCTTTTCAGTTTTCTAGCGAGAGGCTGAGTGCTTCCATCCTCATGTGAAGCTGAACCACTAGCCATGAACATAAGCCAGGGCCTCAGCCGTTCCTTGCCACTCCGTGTGGTAAATGGCATATTGGCAAGTTTACGCTTCTCCTCCGACAATTTTATTTTAGGTTTTGGAGTCCTTTTTTTACTGATATTTGGTGTTTTGGATTTGACATGCTCTGTACTATGACATTGGGCATCGGCCTTGGCAGACGACGTTGCTGGCATTTCATCGTCTCGGCCATGACTAGTGGCAGCAGCTTCAGCACGAGGTGGAAGTGGATCTTGATCTTTCCCTAATTTTGGAACCTCAACATTTTTGTTCTCCATATTTTAATAGGCACAACTAAAAGGCACCTCAGGTAAACAATGGAGATGGATACTAGTATACAATTATGGACTGCCTGCCGAGTGCAGACACAGAGGTAGCCACAGCCATGAACTACCGTACTGTACTGTGTCTGCTGCTAATATAGACTGGTTGATAAAGAGATGTCTATGTAACTATGTATGTATAAAGAAGAAAGAAAAAAAAACCACGGTTAGGTGGTATACAATTATGGACGGACTGCCTGCCGAGTGCAGACACAGAGGTAGCCACAGCCGTGAACTACCGTACTGTACTGTGTCTGCTGCTAATAATATAGACTGGTTGATAAAGAGATGTCGTAGTAGTATGTATGTATAAAGAAGAAAGAAAAAAAAACCACGGTTAGGTGGTATACAATTATGGACGGACTGCCTGCCGAGTGCAGACACAGAGGTAGCCACAGCCGTGAACTACCGTACTGTACTGTGTCTGCTGCTAATATAGACTGGTTGATAAAGAGATGTCTATGTAACTATGTATGTATAAAGAAGAAAGAAAAAAAAACCACGGTTAGGTGGTATACAATTATGGACGGACTGCCTGCCGAGTGCAGACACAGAGGTAGCCACAGCCGTGAACTACCGTACTGTACTGTGTCTGCTGCTAATATAGACTGGTTGATAAAGAGATGTCTATGTAACTATGTATGTATAAAGAAGAAAGAAAAAAAAAACCACGGTTAGGTGGTATACAATTATGGACGGACTGCCTGCCGAGTGCAGACACAGAGGTAGCCACAGCCGTGAACTACCATACTGTACTGTGTCTGCTGCTAATATAGACTGGTTGATAAAGAGATGTCTATGTAACTATGTATGTATAAAGAAGAATGAAAAAAAAACCACGGTTAGGTGGTATACAATTATGGACGGACTGCCTGCCGAGTGCAGACACAGAGGTAGCCACAGCCGTGAACTACCGTACTGTACTGTGTCTGCTGCTAATATAGACTGGTTGATAAAGAGATGTCTATGTAACTATGTATGTATAAAGAAGAAAGAAAAAAAAAACACGGTTAGGTGGTATACAATTATGGACGGACTGCCTGCCGAGTGCAGACACAGAGGTAGCCACAGCCGTGAACTACCGTACTGTACTGTGTCTGCTGCTAATATAGACTGGTTGATAAAGAGATGTCGTAGTAGTATGTATGTATAAAGAAGAAAAAAAAACCACGGTTAGGTGGTATACAATTATGGACGGACTGCCTGCCGAGTGCAGACACAGAGGTAGCCACAGCCGTGAACTACCGTACTGTGTCTGCTGCGACTGGATGATAAATGATATAAAAAATATATATATATCACTACTGCAGCCGGACAGGTATATATTATATATTATATAATGACGGACCTGCTGGACACTGTCTGTCAGCAGAATGAGTTTTATTTTTATAGAATAAAAAAAAACAACAACACACAAGTGAAGTCACACGACGAGTGTTTAACTTTTTCAGGCAATCACAATATAAGTATACTACTAACTATACTGGTGGTCAGTGTGGTCAGGTCACTGGTCAGTCACACTGGCAGTGGCACTCCTGCAGCAAAAGTGTGCACTGTTTAATTTTAATATAATATTATGTACTCCTGGCTCCTGCTATAACCTATAACTGGCACTGCAGTGCTCCCCAGTCTCCCCCACAATTATAAGCTGTGTGAGCTGAGCAGTCAGACAGATATATAATATATATAGATGATGCAGCACACTGGGCTGAGCCTGAGCAGTGCACACAGATATGGTATGTGACTGAGTCACTGTGTGTATCGCTTTTTTCAGGCAGAGAACGGATATATTAAATAAACTGCACTGTCTGGTGGTCACTCACTATATAATATTATGTACTCCTGGCTCCTGCTATAACCTATAACTGGCACTGCAGTGCTCCCCAGTCTCCCCCACAATTATAAGCTGTGTGAGCTGAGCAGTCAGACAGATATATAATATATATAGATGATGCAGCACACTGGGCTGAGCCTGAGCAGTGCACACAGATATGGTATGTGACTGAGTCACTGTGTGTATCGCTTTTTTCAGGCAGAGAACGGATATATTAAATAAACTGCACTGTCTGGTGGTCACTCACTAGTAAACTCTCTGCACTCTCTACACTTCTACAGTACTCCTCCTAGTCCTAAGCTCCAGTAAATCTCTCTCTCTTATAATCTAAATGGAGAGGACGCCAGCCACGTCCTCTCCCTATCAATCTCAATGCACGTGTGAAAATGGCGGCGACGCGCGGCTCCTTATATAGAATCCGAGTCTCGCGATAGAATCCGAGCCTCGCGAGAATCCGACAGCGTCATGATGACGTTCGGGCGCGCTCGGGTTAACCGAGCAAGGCGGGAAGATCCGAGTCGCTCGGACCCGTGAAAAAAAACATGAAGTTCGGGCGGGTTCGGATTCAGAGAAACCGAACCCGCTCATCTCTACTGTAGACATGAGGTGCTTTGCTAAGTAGCTGTCTTAAACATAGGGGAAGTCACTCCCACAATTTAGAACCAACAGAAAATAGAAGACTGCGCTAAATAGTAAATTTGTATAGTACAATATGAGAGAGCAAATTAATATCTCTAATAAAACAATTTATTACACAATTAATAACACTTTGTAAAAAATATTCATGTCACATTAAATTAAAAATTGCAACTTCATACAGTGTAAATGAATTTGCAATTTTTAATTTAATGTGACATGAATGTTTTTTTACAAAGTGTTATTAATTGTGTAATAAATTGTTTTATTAGATATTTATTTGCTCTCTCATATTGTACTATACAAATTTACTAGTTAGCGCAGTCTTCTTTTTTTGTTAGACCTCTGGAAAGAATCTGGAAGACACACATTAGAACTGCGACTGACATTTTGTTGGAGTTATGAAGCATAGGAGTAGCATCTGGCAGGGTATAGGCAGAACTAGAAATGTTCCTGGTGTTAGCATGCTGGTGTACAACGTCCGCAAAAACAGAGAATGGGAGAAATGACTCTTCATTCTGCTGTTTGTAATTAGACGACCCACTGTTCATGCAGATTGTAAGGTAGCTTTTGCACTATTGAGTTAACACCTGTGGCCGTGTCATGGAAAGCAAGTATTGGTAAGTCTCCCTCACATTTGGTACTTGAAGTTTCATTAATAATTTCCTTAGTTCTCTAAGGGGGTTATTCAGACTCAGTAGCAGTTTTGCTAAAAATGCAAAACTGCTACTGATAGAAATGCATGATGGGGACGGACCAGCGTAGGGCAAGGCTATCCAGTATGTGTAGTGCCGACCTGCATTGCGATCACATTTCAAATGCAATCACAATACAGAAATCAGAAAAGAGAGGCAGAGCCCTCCATATGAAGCCAAGCTGCATACGCAGATGTACCACCATCATGTGAGGGAACGTGTCTTCCATGGGTTCAGCTTGGGTAGAGTTCTCTTGCTTGCACATTTGCAATCTTCTGCAAACTTGTGGTTCTGCACAGCATGTTTTACTTGTTTCACTGATGAGGTCTGATGACATGGTACTGGTGGACGGTTGCTGCTTGTTTTGGAGGCTTGATAGACATAATCTGATTATCATGATCTGGTCTGCAACAATACAGTTCTTGTATTTGTTACTGGGTATACCTTGTTGCCTGACTTGCAGGTCAGGTTTCCTGTTTGTCTTGCGAACTGTTGCTGTTTACGTATGTCAGCTGATTGCATTCCATCCAGTCAGAATGCTCTTTACCTCAGCTGACATTAGCAACCAATCAGAGACGACAATCCCTATGTACACCTTGTCTTGTTTTGCTATATACCAGTGCATAAGTCATTCTAACTCTCAGCAAGTCACCGGCTGACTCCCTGGCTCCTAAGTGTATTCCACAGTCCCCAGTGATTTAACCCTGCTTTGCCATATTCCTGGCCTGCTTTGCCTGCTGTCAACAATGCTTCACTCGGCTTTCACCATAGTAAGATTTCACAGAATTCAGCCATTAATCTCTGCCTTTAGTAAACCTGTAAGCTTCCTGGTTCTCAGTCTGCAACAACTACATCTTGGTCAAGCGCCTTTGTTTACACTGCAGCTTCACTACAGGCTAAAGTTCTGTCTGAGACTTCACCTGTGTCTTCAGCCTGCTCCTGATTAGAGGAGGTCATTCCGACCCGTTCACACGCAGCGGTTCTTCGTTGTGGTGCGAACAGATCTGGAATGCGCATGCGCGGCGTGTGCATTGCGCACGCACGGCGTTGTATGGCAACAGGGGTCACCGGGCAACAACGCTGGTTACAAAGAAAGCGGTTGCAGTGGTGACCGCAAGAAGATTGACAGAAGGAAGGCGTTCCGGGGCGTTACCTGTCCATTGCCAGCCATTTTCGGTGAGTGGTCAGGAAAACGCAGGCGTGTCCATGCAAACGGAGGGTGGATGTCTGACCTCAAAGCCGGGAGGAACGTCGCTGGATCCATCGCACAGGGTAAGTAGATCCAGCCTTACTCCTAGGTTGCTGGAAACTTTTTTAGCTTAGCAGGGCTGCACAAGCGATCGCAGCCCTGCTAAGCTAAAATACACTCCCCCATAGGTGTGGATTAGTTGATCGCACCAGCAGCAAAAAGTTTCTGGCTGCGATCAACTCGGAATGACCCCCATAGTGCTCACCACAGCCCTCCAACAAAGCTGTAGTAGTGATCCAGAACTTTGCCATGTGATTAACCTCTGCCATGTGATCAACCGCAGGTATCATCATTTTCTAGCCCACCCAACAGCTGTATGGCTTTTATCATTCATATCTTGGAGAATTATAGCTGCATTTCTGACAGATGAGGATTTTGAGGAACCAAAGGTTTGGGATCTCTTTTTGTAGAAAGATGTCAATTTCTGTGACATGTTGTTGAGGTGAAGATGTTTAATTGTGCTGGGCAAATGACAGAAGAATTAAAGACAATGCACATGGTATTGTTTGGCCAATAGAAAAAGAAATAGGTGGTGTTTATTGGTTTTGGGGTGAATTTTGTTGATATGCATTCAGGTTCACATTTATATTTGTTTTTGGTTTCCAGTCGTAGCTGTCAGAACCGATGTACTTACCACCAAAATATGACCGGCATCATTCTCGGTTTTGACATGCTACTGAATTTTTAGACAGAAACTTGTCAGTAATGGTTGGTTTCTGTCAGTTTTAAAAACAACCACAAACCGACTTTTAGTATATTTACCCCTAAGTCTCCTTTTATAATGTAGCTAATTGTAATCAAACCACTTACAAACTATCTCTTCCATTTTAATGTGTACATTATATTATTATTCACTGTATATGAATAAATTCTATTAATTTTATATTGTGCTGGCAAAGTTATATATTTCATTCTTTATGTTTTTCATTTCTGTGCAATATTTATCTGATGTTATCGTTTCATTTTCATTGTACAGTATATAGGTGGTCATTCCGAGTTGTTCGCTCGCAAGCTGCTTTTAGCAGCTTTGCACACGCTAAGCCGCCGCCTACTGGGAGTGAATCTTAGCTTAGCAAAATTGCGAACGAAAGATTAGCATAATTGCGAATAGACACTTCTTAGCAGTTTCTGAGTAGCTCCAGACTTACTCGGCAACTGCGATCAGTTCAGTCAGTTTCGTTCCTGGTTTGAAGTCACAAACACACCCAGCGTTCGCCCAGACACTCCTCCGTTTCTCCAGCCACTCCCGCGTTTTTCCCAGAAACGGTAGCGTTTTTTCACACACACCCATAAAACGACCAGTTTCCGCCCAGAAACACCGACTTCCTGTCAATCACATTACGATCACCAGAACGAAGAAAAAACCTTGTAATGCTGTGAGTAAAATACCAAACTTCATAGCAAATTTACTTGGCGCAGTCGCAGTGCGAACATTGCGCATGCGCAATTAGCGGAAAATCGCTGCGATGCGAAGAAAATTACCGAGCGAACAACTCGGAATGACCACCATAATCATTTAGAATTACATTACCTTATTAGCCCTGCATAGACACCAATTCTGCACTTTCAGTTGTTTTTTATTGTCCTAGCATTTATTACCATATTGTCAGTAATCTGCATTCTCCATCGCATCACTTCCTATGAACAGGCGTCCCCTGGCTTCAGTCCTCGGTCTTCAGAGTATCCCCTGGGAATTGGACCTGTGGAACTACAGGTCCCAGCAGATCCGTTTCAGTCTCCTGCAGCCTACAGCTCACTGTGCTCCACCCAACCAGTACTATCATTTGGTAAACTACTGGTTTCAGTCAGCAGCCTGGAGTACACAGTGCTTCTAGTTAACAGCAATTACTCCCGGTGCACTACTGAGCCCAGCCAGCAATCAGCAGTGCATTATAGAATTACTCTCCTGATGAATCATTAGCTCCAGCTAACTCACAGCTGATCTGAACACCCAAACCAGCAGGGTGTATTCTCACAGAGATGCAACATCCAATCATCACAGACCAAGGGGTAAACTCCAGTTCCTGGCTCAGTCTCATTGCCTTGGACAATGAATCACATTTGGTGTATCAAGTTCTTCAGTGGTTCCCCGTGTTCCTGTCTCCAGTGGTTCCTCTCATCATTTTATTCCATTCATCATTCTGCATTTCACCTGTTTGCTTCAGACTCCAGCTACAGCTCATCAGCAGTAAGAGACTTTCCTCAGGTGTTTGTTTCATTGCCTAAACCTGTGCAGCTCGTTAATACATACCATCTTGTGCAAGAGAGTGCTACCAGCTCTGTACCGCTCCAAGATGGATCGTCTGAACATCCGGATTCTGTCTATAAAGAGTCAAGTATCAATGGACTTAACCCGGTTCCAGCCGTCGGTCCAAAGACTCCACTGGTTCCAGCCAGCCGGAGTAGCTCCGTTTCCAACGATGTGCTACCTCCTTCGGTTCCAGCCGATTCCAGCATCTTTGGATCAAACCCGGTCCTATCCGTCAGTCCGAACACTCCTCCTGTTCCAGGCGGTTCAAGGTTTTCTGGACCCAATCCGGTCCCATCTGTCTGTCCGGATCAGCCTCCTTCGGTTCCAGCCAATTCCAGCATCTTCGGATCAAATCCGGTCCTATCCGTCAGTCCGAAGACTCCTCCTGTTCCAGCCGGTTCCAGCTTTTCCAGATCCAATCCGGTCCCATCCGTCTGTCCAGATCAGCCTCCTTCAGTTCAAGTTAATTCAAGTAGTCCTGGACAAATCCCGGTTCCATCCGTCTGTCCAAAGTTGTCATCAGTTCCTACCGATTCAGTTCCCCCGAACCCGGTGTGGTTCTCTCCAGTGTTTAAAGTCAGCAACTCCTGTTGCTATGTCCAGAGTCCACAGTTCTTGCAGAGATTACAGTTGCCTCAACCCAGATTGAGGCCATAAGTATCTCACCCCGAGATGAAGTTTCTAGTGTTCAGTCAACTTCAGCTGGGAATTCCTGTCAGTCAGTTCTGGAGATGACGTCCTCTCTCCACCCTAGAGCATTTCAAATTGATTCTACTCCTGCTTCTGAATGCTTATTCCAGTCCTCTACTCAAGTGTCCTACATTATCTTAGACTTCAATTGACATCCAGTCTTCCAAGTGATCACTAGATACTCAAGCTCCAATCTACTTTGATGGTGATTTATACTCAGTTCCAGGCATTAGCAAGCCAATACCTCGCTTTTTACTAAATCAGAATCTTCAGCGAGTATTACTCCAGCCAATGCAATCAGATACTTCCTCCTGTGCTTCAAAGGTAAAGCACTGGACTGGGCGAATCCTCTCATTGAGTCTAAGGATCCTTTACTGAATGACCTTCCCACTTTCCTTGAAGCAGTGAAACAGGAGTTTGCTCCAAAGTTAGTCCATTCAAAGTCATCTGGGCATTCTGCCCAATTTGTCAACAGTCTGCCTACTGCTAAATCCTCTCCAATATCTCTGTCTGTGCTACATCAGGATACATTAGACCAAGGTTTTAAAGATTTCCAAGCTGCAAAGTCAAGACAAGGTTCTCAGACTTTAGATTTGAAGGTCGCATATACCTACGTGTCTCCATCTTACAGCAACACTTCTGACAGTATTGAGTCCCCGGATTCAACATCTGCTCAGTCTTCTGATCAGTCTTCCAGTTCTCAGTTTTTGACTCAACTCTTTCCAAGCATAATCAGGTTTTGTTGAATTAATGTATCAGAGATTTCAAGAATTACAGGAATTGGAGAGCTTGACCCCATGACCACACTAGACCTGGACTCTGACTCTGAAAGTGAGTTTGTTGACGACAACTCAAGTTTACATTATGGGAGGTTCTATCCTTTTTAGTTATGCCTTTTCCCAGGAAGTAAATTCTGTCTCTAATGACCATGAATGGTCTACTTGTTCTGACAAGAAAAGTCTTTCTTCTGAAGATGAAAGTAGGGAAGACTTTTGAGGACCTCTGCTTTTGTGTATTCCTAAGTTCTTTTTCAAGGATACTCCAAGTTCCAGCGTGGGTGTTCGGTGCCCACCCATAAAAGGGTAGGTACTGCCAGGAATCTGCTTCTCCATCACATCACTTCCTATGAACAGGCGTCCCCTGGCTTCAGTACTCTGTCTTCAGAGTATCCCCTGTGAATTGGACCTGTGGAACTACAGGTCCAAGCAGTTCCATTCCAGTCTCCTGCAGCCTACAGCTCACTGTGCTCCACCCAACCAGCACTATCATCTGGTAAACTACTGGTTTCAGTCAGCAGCCTGGATTACACAGTGCTTCTAGTTAACAGCAATTACTCCCGGTGCACTACTGAGCCCAGCCAGCAATCAGCAGCGCATTACAGAATTACTCTCCTGATGAATCATTAGCTCCAGCTAACACACAGCTGATCTGAACACCCAAACCAGCAGGGTGTATTCTCACAGAGATGCAACATCCAATCATCACAGACCAAGGGGTATAAACTCCAGTTCCTGGCTCAGTCTCATTGCCTTGGACAATGAGTCACATTTGGTGTATCAAGTTCTCCAGTGGTTCCCCGTGTTCCTGTCTCCAGTGGTTCCTCTCATCATTTCATTCCATTCATCATTCTGCATTTCACCTGTTTGCTTCAGACTCCAGCCACAGCTCATCAGCAGTAAGAGACTTTCCTCAGGTGTTTGTTTCATTGCCTAAACCTGTGCACCTCGTTAATACATACCATCTTGTGCAAGCTTGCTGCATTGGGACTGTCTCCTACCTGGGTCTTGTGCATACTTGCCTACCTGACCCTCTCCAAGAGGGAGAAAATGCCCTGTTCCTGGGCTTTCCTGATAATGTATGATTGCCATCACCTGTGGTGAAACACCTTTCTTATCAATTAACCAGCTCACCACAGGTGATGGCAATCATACATTACCAGGAAAGTCCAGGAACAGAGAATTTTCTCCCTCATGGAGAGGGTCAGGTAGGCAAGTATGGTCTTGTGTAGTTATAAGAACTTGAGTTATATACAGAGACTGTGTTCTTTCCAAGTAATACCGGAGTTCTGTTTACAAAACCATTTGCAACCAGTTACCAAATTATTCTACGTTTATGTTACCAGAGACTTTGTTTTACTTAAACCATTTGCATTCAGTCATCAAGTTATCTTCAATATATATTTGTGTTGCCAGAGACTTTTGATTATTACCTTGGATTCAGTTACTGCTTATTATTTCATCTCTGTTACTGCTGGTTCTAAGTTATCCATTGCTATATCATTACTCTGTGACCTTTGTGTTTAATAAACATCAGTGCATATGCGCAGGACTTTTTATGCAGCCTCCATGTTTCATACATCATTCCAACACTGACCCACTAGTGCCCCCTCCGGGAACAGACAAAATCAGAATCCTGACACATATATTTTATATTTTCGTAGTAACTTTCAGTTAATTATTTAATAAGTTGTTCATTGCCCACATTATGCCCTCCTCTCACCATTACCCTATTCCTTTGGCTAACACTGTCCTCTGTCTACATTATCTAGCATACTTATTATATTTTCACTTTCCCCCCAGTTTGGATTTTAAAATATTCTCCAGTGTTCTAATAATCTAATGTCCTGATGTAGTGAAACACTCCCCTTTGAGGTGCACTGTTACCTTACTTTAGAGCATTGGTGTATATATGGGGGTAATTCAGAGTTAATTGCAGCAACAAATTTGTTAGCAGTAGAGGAAAAACCATGTGCACTGAAGGGGGGCAGATATAACATGTGCAGAAAGAGTTAGATTTGGGTGGGGTGTGTTCAAACTGAAATCTAAACTGCAGTGTAAAAATAATGCATACAGTATTTACCCTGCACAGAAACAAAATAACCCACCCATATTTAACTCTCTCTGCAAATGTTATATCTGCCACACCTGCAGTGCACATAGATTTGCCCAACTGCTAACAAATTTGCTGCTGCGTTCAACTCTTTATTACCCCCTATAATGGGTGCAGGGTGGGCACATGGGCCCCTGCGTCCAGGTGAGCCCACACCACACACACTGCATCCATATAATAATACTTTCCACTCCTGCATCCATGGCGGCTGCTGTTGCTGCTTACAGAAATCACTGGGAAAATGGCATAGTGGCTATTTTTTTGGGTGACTTGTGCATGTGCAGTAGACATGTCCCTATGAACAAGGCACAGCCGCCATGTTTCTGGAGCCCTGCACAAACAGGTATATAGCGCTGCTGTTGGAAAGTAAAAGGCCCACACGATGCCTGAACACCCCCAAAATCTTTTCCTACACCAGATTAGATGTCTTTCAGTAGCAAGTGTAGATGTGATTTAAAATGTATATGGCTCTACATCACCTGTACTTGCATGCACTCAGGAGTGGCACATGCCCAGTGTGAAAACTCTCAAGATACAGGCATACATTCATCTCCGCAGCATACCCCATAAGTTTTACGCTGTATTAAAAACATAACGTTAACGTTGAAATATTAATTAGCTGTAAATTAATACAGTTTATGTTAACTGAGAGACTCAAATAAATAATACAAAACTAAGCTTTCAGAACTTGGCTTAAAAAATCAATGAGGTATATATTCCCAAGGAAAATATTGCCTGTCATCTGTTTTGTTTTTTTGTGATTTATGGACACTTTAAGGGTGTTTTACCATCTGAAGCTATACTAAATAAAACCCCATTTCTTACACCTTATAGCTGAGAGAATGAATTCCACATCTGACTGTAAAACATTATCTTTCAACTAAAAGGAAAATTGCGCTGGAAATGTCTTTGTAGCTGCTATTGTTGTTTTTATATAAAATGAAACTTCATAAAACTTTAGACAAGCTCTATTTTTCTTTCTGCCAATTTTGACTAGAGTTGAAAAACTGAAGTACCATGAAAATGGAAACTAACACAGAAGAGGTTATTGAGAAACAAGTCCAGCTACTCAAAATCACACCACCACTATAACAATTTAGAAGCAATATACAGGCACAGTATCTATTATCCAGAATAATATTTCAATCAGATTGCTTGGGGCTAATGAGTTTTGTATTTTATTTGAAGCAACATGCCTTAATTCTAATAATACAAATATAAAAATTGGCCCTGACTTTCCAATCTGCATCTGGATGGAATATAGGCAGTAACTAGATTGACAGTAAATAGGTGGACACCAGATGCTTAACAGTCAATAGGTCTACGGGGTCAAAATGACTACAGGTTCAAAGTGTTTACATGCAAATGGTCAATGCATAAAAAAATGGACATGTGATTTTTTTTTTATAACTTTTAATACTAGGGATAGGGGTTAAAGATTAGTTTAATCTTAGATTTAGGCTCTTGAGGGAGGGTTAGAGTAAAAATGTGGAAAGGGACAGTTAGGCGCCAGGGAGAGGGAAAGGTGAGAGTTAAAATAAAAAAAGTGTCAACCATTTCTATTTTGACCTTTTGACCCTGCAGACTTATTGATCCCATCTAAGTTCATTTCGACCATTTAATGATCAACCTTTTGACCCTATTGACCGCTTGACTGTCGACCACCTGTTTTTGACCTATTTGTGACATACGCAAGTAAGAATGAGTACAAATGTGTCATGAGGTGAGTATACAGGTAAGTTGGCACTTCTAGGGATTTGGTTTGTTTACCGTGTGGTCTGATCTCTGCTCTAGGTGTACGGTCCAAAAACTCACTTCAGAGACGAAAGAGAGATAAATCCATTCTATGAGTTTTAAAATGAATTGTCTTAACAAAGGACTGGTTTATTAAAGGAGGTTATGAAATTCAAGACCTTTGTTAAAGTGTTAGTAACTCCCTTGTTTCCTCACGCTGGCTCTTGTCACCTCTGCCGAGAGTCACTGCTACCAGAGTCTGTACCCAGCCGTCACAGTACTGCTAACCACAATGGTCTCTGCCAGCTGGATTACATCCTGGGTCTGTCACTGGAGGCAGTATCTGTGTCCCAAAGCTGGCGGCCCCTTTTCCAGGGTTATCTCTGCACCTCTTTTTATGGGGTGTAGTACGGCTCCGGTCAGCTTACCGATGCCGGGATCCCGGCAGCATACCGACGCCGGGATCCCGGCGGGGAGGGGCGAATGCAGCAAGCCCCTTGCGGGCTCGCTGCGCTCGCCACACTGCGGGCTCGGTGGTGACCTACGGTCGCCACGGGTTCTATTCCCACTCTATGGGTGTCGTGGACACCCACGAGTGGAAATAGTCCCTGTTGGTCGGCATGCCGACAATCGGGACAGTGGCCCGTCGGGCTGGTGGAGGAGGTCATGTGACTGACGGTCAGCTGACCGGCGGTCACATGAATACCACCCTTTTTATGCTTTGCAAAGAGCAAGGCTGGATCTGAACTAGACTTCTGTGGTAAAGCCCCTCTCACTGCTGGACACTATCAAGGGTGATTCCTTCTCCTTCACAACAGGAGCCTCAGGACTGAACAGGGCTGCCCGGTCACTTAGGAGCCACTATGCACCCCCCCCCCCAGTTGATCCCTAGTAATGCTGGTGTAACTAATTCACAATATGTGCCTCCATCTAGGTTTATTTGTTTTAACCTACACTAAAAGGACATACCTAGGAAGATCCTGATCCCATTGACTTGTATTCAGTTACTACCAGATAAAGGTATGTGCTGCAAATGACTGAATTTACCAGTTGAAAAAACACACGATAAGTTATGAACATCAGACAGGCAAATTTATTTACAGTAAAGATGTCTCCTTAACTTGTTTCATAAATAAAAACAATGGAATACTGTTTACAAGGTGTTTTGACATAACCCTTAGACACCAATATGAAATAAGTGTTTCGATGTAGCATAAATTGACATGGAATTACTTATGGTCAGGATATAGGAGTGCAGAGGCTGCGGTACATTGTGAGGATACCTAGCACCTATGGGTATTTTAATTTTAACCTAATGCAACTTCAGTATGCCCTTTTCTTCCTTCAACCTATGCCTACACCGTGAGCATAATGACCAACATTGACACAGCTGGTTACGTGGTTGGTTTATAAATTCACAGTATATCAACACAGTGTATAATGTAATAACATGTGTACTGACTTATAAATATAGAAATCAGAGTACAACTATTTAAGTTCTGGAAAGTGTGTGTGTGTGTGTGTGTGTGTGTGTGTGTGTGTGTGTGTGTGTGTGTGTGTGTGTGTGTATGTATGTATATACAGGTTGAGTATCCCTTATCCAAAATGCTTGGGACCGGAAGTATTTTGGATATCGGATTTTTCCGTACTTTGGAATAATTGCATACCATAATGAGATATCATGGTGATGGGACCTTTGTCTAAGCACAGAATGCATTTATGTTTCATATACACCTTATATGCATAGTCTGAAGGTAATTTTAGCCAATAGTTTTTTATAACTTTGTGCATTAAACAAAGTGTGTGTACATTCACACAACTCATTTATGTTTCATATACACCTTATACACACAGCCTGAAAGTCATTAAATACAATATTTTTAATAACTTTGTGTATTAAACAAAGTTTGTGTACATTGAGCCATAAGAAAACAAAGGTTCCACTATCTCACTCAAAAAATTCCGTATTTCGGAATATTCCGTATTTCGGAATATTTGGATATGGGATACTCAACCTGTGTGTGTATATATATATATATATATATATATATCTATCTCTAGCACTGGTAGTCTGGCACCCATCAATGTGCAACAAAGGTAACTTGCTGGGGTGCCCTCCTTAGAACTTAAAGAAGACCAATGTAGTAGGGGAAATATGGCGTCGCTCCACAGACTTGCAAATTGATTAAATGAATAATGGACTTCATTTAATCAATTTGCAAGTCTGTGGAGCGACGCCTTATTTCCCCTATTATATATATATATATATATATATAAAACGTCCTTTGATAGTAATATGGGAAGGAATCCAGTTCCAATGCAGTCTGTATATGATGCAGCTTACATATATACAGAAGAACGTAAACTTTGCGGCCTCCAGTAAAGTCCTCAGCTTACTATGAGTTGATAGTATAATTAACACTTGAAGCTATTGGATTTTAGTAGGATGCTGTCCTGCAATTGTCCTTAATCACTTTTTGCTGGAAATTATACTACTACAGTGTCAGGTAAACAGCCCTTTGTCGGTGGACTCTTTCAGAGGCTCCTTAGTTATTGTTAAATATATGAACAATATATATATATATATATATATATATATAGTTGGGGGTGTCACACCAGCAGTCACATGTAGTGGTCTACTTCATATATGTGTACATTATAATAGAGCCAGAAGAGCTATTAGTGCCTGTCACAGAATTTTACATGGTAGCCTTCTGACACAGTATACTCCCACCTCTTGTCTGCTGATTCATGACTATACTACCTGAGGAGAGTATGGTGTGGTGCACTTTGTAGATCTCACTACATTGATGACAGCTGTCAATCACTCAGAGTTTCCCTTACTGGTGGCTGTAGTGTTCACTGCCCCTCATTGGCTTACTCATGTGCCAGCATTGGTGGTCAGCATGGTGTCTTACTCCAGCTCTGCCTGCTGTATACCTGCTCTTAGTGCTGTGGTAAGCAGCTCAAGAAAGCACTTTCTGGCTACACTCCTCACGCAACCCAGCTGACGGTTTACAGCTCGATCCACAAATTGGTGGTTGGCCTAGGGCAGGCGGAGGGTGAGCGCTGAAGGAAGAACATCAGACATCTACTGACAGCTTTTATTCCCTGGAGTGAGATAAGTCCCCACCCACTGACAATCACCCCATTTCACTCTGGGTTTTAGGCCCAGCCCACTGGCAATCAATGTACATATACCAACTTTGACACCTACATCATATATAAATAAACATATTTTTAATACCCCACCACTAAGGTGTATATATATCAACTAATATGGGAGGTTTTACATCATGAATTCTAAATATATATATATAAATATATATATATATATATATATATATATTTATACATACAATCACTTAGATACTTAGATATAGACATAACATTGACAGTGATACATACTGTATGTAATTATGTAACCTTTCATAAGGTTACACATAGATTTTACCTCAGGAATGTAAAAATAAATAATTTATGCAACCCAAATGGTACATCCCTATTTACGCACACACAGTTATAGGGTTACAACTACACAGGGTCTGAGATGTCAAACATGACAACCAGGGGTCACTGCTGATGTCAGGTATCATGCTGACTGTCTGGTCTCTCACATCATTGGAGCCCATCAGCGATGAAGTAAGCTCCCTCCAGTGCAGCAACATCCCTTACACAGTACTCCCTCAGGATATCCAGACAGGATGAATCACCCCCTGGTTAAATCACTCGGCCCCTCTCCTCAGAGCAGAGGTGTAACAAGGGTATTTGGAGCCCAGGGCAAGATTATGAATGGCGCCCTCCCCCCCCAAAAAAAAAATGAAATTTTTTTTTATAAACTAAAGAATGTGTGCGCGCCGCATCCGCGTGGCAAAAAATGGGTGTGGTCACGCACCAGAGGGGGTGTGGTCACGCATCAGAGGAGGCATGACCACTGAAAATGGGGCGTGCTGACATACGACACGCCACCTGTTTCGCGTCACAAATAGAAACATTATTTTCAATTGCACACGCACCTTACCTGTATGATGGTTTCTCGCAATGTGGAACCTCTGAAGAAATGTATCCTCTGAGGCAGCCAGCGTCTTCAGTCGGTATTCACTATTCATGTAGGAGATCCCATCTTCCAGAAGATGCCTGGTTGTGTAGGAATATTAACAAGGTCACCATCATACAACAGTGGTTCAACAAGACTCACATCCAGCCCCCTGCGTCTCTCAGCCACACCATCACCAATCCCCTGTGTCGTGACTCAACACATCATCACCTACCCCCTGTGTCGTCACTCAGCACACCATCAACTACCCACTGTGTCGTCACTCAGCACACCATCACCTCCCCCTGCATCATCATTCAGCACACTATCACCTCCCCCTGTCTCGTTATTCATCACACCATCCCTTTACCCCACTGTCGTCTCTCAGCACACCATCACCTATCCCGTGTCATTACTCAGCACACTATCACCTATCCCATGTCATCACTCAGCACACCATCACCTATCCCGTGTCATCACTCAGCACACCATCACCTATCCCGTGTTTTCACTCAGCACACCATCACCTACGCCCTATGTCAACACTCATCACACCATCACCACTCCCTGCGTTGACACTCAGCATACCATCAATTACACCCTGTCTCGTCACTCAGCACACCATCCCTTTAACCCACTGAATGCAGCTCGAAAGCTGCGTGTTGGCCACCGCTCTGCTAGGTATTTTCTTTTCATAAATAAGGTTTTTTTTTATAATATAGAAAAAAGGCTTAGGGACTCATTTTTTTTTCTTATTTCTTAAGCAAGGATTGGGACTTTTTAATTATTTTTAGTAAAAATAAATAAAAACCATTTAAACCAGGAGTGGCCCATGGTGGCTTTTTATAAATAAATATGATCCATGTTACATTAGTAAAAAAAACTCACATGCCACACAATTGTGGTCCTTATTCACATTACACCGCACAGCAGTACTACTCCATATACACCTTAAGCCACAGTGCGCCCATTCTACACATTACGCAGCACAGTGCGCCCATTCTACAGATTATGCAGCACAGTGCGCCCATTCTACACATTACGCGGCACAGCGCACCCATTCTACACATTACACAGCACAGTGCGCCCATCGTACACATTACGCAGCACAGCGCGCCCATTATACCCATTACGCCACACAGTGGTAGTGTCCATTATACACTGTATAAGTGCCGGCCCACCATCCACCTAAGGGTCCTTAAAATGGCTGAGTCAGATACTGGAGACAGTCAAAACCCCGCTTATACATTACAGCACCCAGTTCCCCTTCCTCATACACCACAACACCCAGTACCCCCCATACACTACAGCACCCACTTCCTTTTATACACCAATACCCAGCATCCACCCTCGTACACTACAGCCCCCAGCCCCCCTCTCCTCATACACCCCAACAGACCCCTTCAGACACAGCAACCCCCAGACAGACCCCCTCATACACTACAACCCCTGGCACCCCCCATATACTACAGCACCCAGCCCCCCCAAATATTCAAACACCCAGCACCCCCTCCTACACTACAGCACCCAGCCCCCCCTTCATCATACACCCCAACAGCACCCCTCATACGCTACAGCACCCATCCCCTCAACAGTTCTCCTCATACACCCAGTCAACTCACCGGGATGTGTGGGCCTTGTGGCTGCATGCTACTTTCAGTGCCATGCATCAGAGCAGAGGGAGCAGGTTCCACCCGCCATGTGTGTAAGAGGGTTGGGGGGAGGAGCCTCTAGCAGACGTAACAGCACAGAGAGGGCCATGCACTACATGATATGTGTCCCTCTCTGGCCGCTGCCGCTGCACTGCGATCCTCTGTGTTATTCCCCATCAGCATTTGCCACACTGCCCAGCAGCCCCAATCTGGCATGAGTGCAATCCACTACGCGGGGATGCCGGCGCCCAGACTCTAGTGCTCAACATTTAAATATAGCTTGGGATGCCTCCGGAGTCCGGACAGCCCGCCCACCAATGCTGCTGCTGCCTGAGCTGCTCGTCCCCACCCCCATCCTTCTCCTATTGGTCCGGCGGTGGTTACAATCCCACATCATTGTGGGCGCAACTAAACACTACTACGGCCCCCACCTGTTACTGGATGGTCAGGAGCAGAGATGGAGCGAGATGGAGCGAGATGGAGTGGGATGATCAGCAGCCGACACTGAACATTTTTTACTGCCCTGGCCAGCGGCGCCCCCTTCTGGCAGGCCTGTAACGGCGACCAGGGCATATGCCCTGCTCGCCCTGCGCTAGATATGCCTCTGCCTCAGAGACAGCTCACACACGCTGCCCTGTATTACTCTGCCCCTCAATCTCCTCCCTTTGTGAGGGATACCTGTGTACAGTACATCTTTACAGGTGTTTACAATAATTGGGTTTCACTATTCCAAACTTTATTAAATTGGGTGCAACTCAAAGTAATGATTGAAGAAATACTTGGGGTACAATATAGTGTTGAGTTATACCTAGTGACAAAGCAAATCTTGTGCATGCTCCATAACTGCTGGAACACAAATACTGAAAAATCAATTGTATAGAATTCTGTTGCATCTACTGTATACGGTACTTACAACTGAGAAGGTGAAACTGTTCTGTAATGGAAATGTTTCACAAAGCCAAAGTTCAGAGAGGGCCTGCTAATGCAAATATGGTCTGGGCAGGGTTGATGTAAACGTTAATATAAATGCTTCCAAATACATAATTGTAGATGTATTACATGTTCCATAAAAGCATTTAGAGGTGAGAAAACTAAATATTTTATTTCAATATACTGTTTGACTTGCTAAAACTATAATGAACTTTTATATGATTTTCATGGTGATGGAGACTTTGGGCCAAATGTAATAGCATGGGATACCATTGTCGGACTGGGGCATGAAGGGCCCACCAGGGGAATGCAGTGGTACGGGCCCATGTTTAGGGATGTGGCTAGTCTCCAGAGGGGCCACCACTTTCGTTTGCCTAACTATAGAGAGTACATGTGTGGGCCCCTTGATAAATATATACTGTACATTAAATACTGCTGGTGCATGCATGATGATGTGCCAGATTAATAACAGCAAAACACACCAGAAATACAACATAATTATGTGCAGTATAAGGTAATATATTTATTAGTGATGTGCACCGGAAATTTTTCGGGTTTTGTGTTTTGGTTTTGGATTCGGTTCCGAGGCCGTGTATTGGATTCGGACGCGTTTTGGCAAAACCTCCCTGAAAATGTTTTGTCGGATTCGGGTGTGTTTTGGATTATTTAATTTTTTTACAAAAAAAAACTCAAAAACAGCTTAAATCATAGAATTTGGGGGTCATTTTGATCCCATAGTATTATTAACCTCAATAACCATAATTTCCACTCACTTCCAGTCTATTCTGAACACCTCACACCTCACAATATTATTTTTAGTCCTAAAATTTGCACCGAGGTCACTGGATGACTAAGCTAAGCGACCCAAGTGGCCGACACAAACACCTGGCCCATCTAGGAGTGGCACTGCAGTGTCAGACAGGATGGCCGATTTAAAAAATAGTCCCCAAACAGCACATGATGCAAAGAAAAAAAGAGGTGCACCAAGGTTGCTGGATGGCTAAGCTAAGCGACCCAAGTGGCCAACACAAACACCTGGCCCATCTAGGAGTGGCACTGCAGTGTCAGACAGGATGGCCAATTTAAAAAAATAGTCCCCAAACATCACATGATGCAAAGAAAAAAAGAGGTGCACCAAGGTTGCTGGATGGCTAAGCTAAGCGACCCAAGTGGCCGACACAAACACCTGGCCCACCTAGGAGTGGCACTGCAGTTTTTTAGCGAGAGGATGAGTGCTTCCATCCTCATGTGAATCTGAACCACTAGCCATGAACATAGGCCAGGGCCTCAGCCGTTCCTTGCCACTCTGTGTCGTAAATGGCATATTGGCAAGTTTATGCTTCTCATCAGACGCTTTTAATTTTGATTTTTGGGTAATTTTACTGAACTTTTGTAGTATACTGGACGACATAGAGGTAGAGCAATGGACTACTGTACCGTACTGCTATATATATACTGGTGGTCAGCAAAATTCTACACTGTCCTCCTACTATATAATACTGCGCACAACTAAAATGCAGCACAGGTATGGATGGATAGCATACTTGACGACACAGAGGTAGGTAGAGCAGTGGACTACAGTACCGTACTGCTATATATATACTGGTGGTCAGCAAAATTCTGCACTGTACTCCTACTATATAATACTGCGCACAACTAAAATGCAGCACAGGTATGGATGGATAGTATACTTGATGACACAGAGGTAGGTAGAGCAGTGGACTACTGTACCGTATTGCTATATATATACTGGTGGTCAGCAAAATTCTGCACTGTCCTCCTACTATATAATACTGCGCACAACTAAAATGCAGCACAGGTATGGATGGATAGTATTCTTGACGACACAGAGGTAGGTAGAGCAGTGGACTACTGTACCATACTGCTATATATATACTGGTGGTCAGCAAAATTCTGCACTGTCCTCCTACTATATATACTGCGCACAACTAAAATGCAGAACAGGTATGGATGGATAGTATACTTGACGACACAGAGGTAGGTAGAGCAGTGGACTACTGTACCATACTGCTATATATATACTGGTGGTCAGCAAAATTCTGCACTGTCCTCCTACTATATAATACTGCGCACAACTAAAATGCAGCACAGGTATGGATGGATAGTATACTTGATGACACAGAGGTAGGTAGAGCAGTGGACTACTGTACCGTACTGGTATATATATACTGGTGGTCAGCAAAATTCTGCACTGTCCTCCTACTATATAATACTGCGCACAACTAAAATGCAGAACAGGGATGGATGGATAGTATACTTGACGACACAGAGGTAGGTAGAGCAGTGGACTACTGTACCGTACTGCTATATATATATAATGGTGGTCAGCAAAATTCTGCACTGTCCTCCTACTATATAATACTGCGCACAACTAAAATGCAGCACAGGTATGGATGGATAGTATTCTTGACGACACAGAGGTAGATAGAGCAGTGGACTAATGTACCATACTGCTATATATATACTGGTTGTCAGCAAAATTCTGCACTGTCCTCCTACTATATATACTGCGCACAACTAAAATGCAAAACAGGTATGGATGGATAGTATACTTGACGACACAGAGGTAGGTAGAGCAGTGGACTACTGTACCGTACTGCTATATAATACTGGTGGTCAGCAAAATTCTGCACTATCCTCCTACTATATACTACAATGCAGCACAGATATGGAGTGTTTTTCAGGCAACGTAGATATTTTCAGCACACTGAGCACAGATATTTGCAGCACACTGAGCACAGATATTTGCAGCACACTGAGCACAGATATTTGCAAGCACACTGAGCACAGATATTTGCAGCACACTGAGCACAGATATTTGTAGACCAGTCCGACCCTGTGTGATACTGTATGTGGGAGCCAGCACAATTATGGTGAGATAGTCTTTAGATTTAAAGTGGCAATTCATTTAAAAAGAGCACCAGATTGGTTTTACCTTTAAACTAATTGCTGCTTTACTGTTAATTTAGTGACTACCTCTCTGGAATCGGGGCACTTGGAGGCTTATTCTGAGTTGCATACAAATGTGCCTATTGCTGGTCACCCTTATGTGAGTTTATGCAAATGGTCTACAAACTCTTTCTCTTTTCCATGTGGCCGAATGTGCAAAGACTGAGATGCCCTCTTTTAGCATATGTGCATGCTGTAATTCTGTTTGGTGCATCCTTATATGATACCATCAGTTGCACCATCAAAACTTGCACCAGCTCTATGGCATGTGTGTTTGGGAACACAGATGCTTGCATTGTCATGCCTGTGACTCTTCTATAATACACCCACTGAACGGCCCATTTGTGTGTGCACTAATAGTCGGCTTCCAATCACTGCCCAGAGATGCCCACCACTGTTATGCTACCTTTCTGATACTGTCTGAATCAATGGCAAAATCATCTACAGTATGTGCACACATTCTGTGTAAAGCCAGTGCTGAAGGGGTTCTCTGACATTTCCATGCATGCACTTTTGCAAAATATCACTCACCTATGACATTATCAACATTGCACTGTATGTTGATTGCGTGTGACTCTGACCTTTCAGATTTTTCTGTAGACCTTGCGGTTTCTTAGTGAATTGAACGTTGTATAAAGCATAAAACATAGAGAAATATTTAAACACTATCAAAATAGAAAACCAGCAGTGTCACAGAGCTTTTTACATTATTCGTAAAAAATACACGCTTTCCACTTTATATATTGAGGTTCAGTATTCTAGTTGGACATGCTAATAAAAATCCATTTGAATTTTCCAAAGATACTCACGAGCAAGTTGAAAATTCCTTTGAGGTTAGCCACCAGAAAACTTGATTTGTTTTCTAGTTATAATTAAAGTCAATTGGAATCATACGGTTGAATGCATCAGTATTCAAAGATCACAATGTATTATATTTTATTAATTTAATGAACACCATCTGTGCTGTACTAATGTGATGGCAAAGAGGCAGGGAATGCATGCTATAAGACAATGGCAAAGTGTCTGTGGACATTGATAAAAGAGCATTAATGCATTTATAATATACTTTACTTAGCAGCTTTCTCCTAATTAATGTTTGTCTCTGCACATTTTCCATTGTATGGAGATACCTTGTTGATTCTTCAATTGAACCATTTGAATTGATTGTATATTGATTAATTATATACAGTGCTGGATATGCTACAATACCAGAAAGCTGATTGAGTATTCTATTGTAAGGATATAATTTCTAGCAAAAAGAAGCTGTATTATTCCCAAGCATAGATTTAGACTACAAAGTAGAAAAATGACATGCCATCCTTTTTCCAATGTTGTACTGTAGTTGAGAAACAAATATGTTTATGAAATAATATCAGTTATATGTGAGAAAGAAACAAATGACTTTAAAAAAAAAACTATGGTATAATAGCTACTACAACAACATTGCACGTTTACACAATATGCCTGTAAATTTCTGTATACCTCTCTACACATACAGTAAATCTGCTTTTCTGCTGTAGTGTCTTTTGATGATAGCAGATAAGTGAATTGCACCTTTTTTTGTGTGGGTGGAGCAGTGATGAGTAAAATGAAGGTGTTATGAAATGCATGTGAGCTTAAGAAATTACCTTTGTTTAATATAAAAAGAAATAATACAAAAAAAATCAAATGGTGGTCCTGTAGGTACAGTACTATACAAACAATTAAACAATGCTGAACATAGCAATTATTATGTGAATAAAGGGTGGTATACGGCACTGTCCCCCTTTTACTTTTGATAAAGTCTGTATGTCCGTTGTCTGTGTGTCTTTTGTTGTTATGAATAAGTCTTTACATTCCCCTTCCCTATGGGGTGGCTGCTAGTTCTCCAAATCATAAAAAGAAGAAACGGCTGCGCATATAGTGGAAGAACAACTGACAATGGTAAATGGGGAATAATTATTAATAAGAGCTGACGTAGAAAAAGAAAAATGTATTATGTTAATAACATTAATTAAGACATTTGGAGTTTAAATATAAAATACAATAAAAACATATGAACAAAATTTAAATGTATCAACACCTTGATCATAAGATGTCTCAGTATATTGTGGAGACCACCACGGATCAGGCAGTGAATTGCTCGTAGAGCCATCCGGCATTCCAGCCCCACGCATCGGCCCCGTGCACGGCTGCTGACATCTTCTCTCAAAAACGCGGCTTAAATTACACCATTTACCGCTGGTTGCCTGGTCACCACACAGTCATCTCCTTACCGCGCAGACGGACACTGGGCATTGCAGGACCACAATACCGAGGACACTCGGTACGGACCAACCCTAGGAGAAGGTAATCCAATTTATATCTATTCAATCGCCCACCTGCCTGTGAAAATCTCTCAAGACACTCATTATCAGCCACACACTGATCGGCTGTTTATCTGGAACTGTGGACACTCCAATTACATCAATTCTGGACTCTGTGGTTCCTATTCTCAACAAGCAGATTGAGAATTTGCAGCTCATATATCTTATGATCAAGGTGTTGATACATTTAAATTTTGTTCATATGTTTTTATTGTATTTTATATTTAGACTCCAAATGTCTTAATTAATGTTATTAACATAATAAATTTTTCTTTTTCTACGTCAGCTCTTATTAATAATTATTCCCCATTAACCATTGTCAGTTGTTCTTCCACTATTTGCGCAGCCGTTTCTTCTTTTTATTATTTATTCACTATAAACACACACACAGTGTTTTACGGCAGCGCAGGTGACAGAACAATTGCACAATTATATCAATTATATTCATCATTTGAGGCGCTACTCAGCAATTTTGTCCTTCTCTTTTTAGTTCTCCAAATCGCCTGTCGTTCAGAACAGGATTTAAAGGTATCTACAGTAAAGGATGAGATAAAGCGCCCTCTGGTGTATTTATTATTTATTTATTTATTAACAGTTTCTTATATAGTGCAGCAAATTTCGTTGCACTTTACAATTGGAAATAACAATGATATAACAAACTGGGTGATAACAAACAGTCATAGAGGTAGGAAGGCCCTGCTCACAAGCTTACAATCTATAGGGAAATAGGCATGTATACACAAGGAAAGGTGCTATCTATTGCATAGTTGTCCGCCAGAATGCAAAGGTTCTTGGTGGGCTGTATGATATAGTCATACAGCAATGATGAACCGGGTTCGAGAGGAAGGGAAAGTGAAGAATGAGAAGACATGTGAGGATATGTGTGGACTGTACAGAGTGGATGCAATTTGATAGGAAGGTTAATGAAAGTTATGTGGGCGGTTCTGGAATTTGATATACTTGCGAGGTGAGTTTTCAGGGAACGCTTGAAGGTTTGGAGACTAGAGGAGAGTCTAATTGTGCGTGGTAGGGAATTCCATAGAGTGGGTGCAGCCCGATGAAAGTCCTGCAATCATGAGTGGGAGCGAGTAATGAGTGTGGATGAGAGATGCAGGTCTTGTGAAGAGCAAAGAGGTCGGGTTGGGAGATATTTTGAGATAAGTGAAGTGATGTACATTGGTGTAGTTTGGTTAATGGCCTTGTGTGTGAGTAAAAGTATTTTATATTGAATGCGGTAGAATACAGGTAACCAATGGAGGGACTGACAGAGTGGATCTGCAGATGATGAATGTCTAGCGAGGAAGATTAGCCTCGCTGCTGCATTCAGAATGGATTGTAGTGGCGAGAGTCTCGTTTTGGGAAGACCAGTTAGGAGACTATTGCAATAATCAATACGGGAGATAATGAGAGCGTGGATTAGAGTTTTAGCAGTGTCTTGTGTAAGGTATGGTCGTATTTTGGATATGTTTTTTAGATGCATGTAACATGATCTTGAGACAGATTGAATGTGGGGAACAAAGGACAGATCAGAGTCAAGGATGACACCTAGGCAGTGAGCTTGTGGGGTAGGGTAGATAGTCGAGTTTTCAACAGTGATAGAGATATCAGGTTGGTACCTACTATTGTCCAGTGGAAATATAATTAACTCTGTCTTTGAAATATTAAGTTTGAGGTGGAGAGATGTCATCCAGGATGAAATGGCAGAAAGGCATTCAGTGACACGGTCCAGTACAGATAGGGACAAGTCAGGGGAGGATAGGTAGATTTGAGTATCATCAGTGTACAGATGATACTAAATTCCAAAAGAGCTGATTCGTTTGCCAAGAGATGAGGTATAGATAGAGAAAAGCAGACCCAAGACTGAGCCTTGCGGTACTCCAACTGAAAGAGGTAGTGAAGAGGAGGTAGATTCAGAGAAGCGACCACTGAAGGAGCGATTAGATAGGTAGGATAGGAACCAAGAAAGGGCTGTGTCTTTAAGACCTAGGGATTGTAGTGTCTGTATGAGAAAAGAGTGGTCTACAGTGTCAAATGCAGCAGATAGATCTAGAAGAATAAGTAGTGAGTAATGGCCTTTAGACTTCGTAGTGACCAAATCTTTAACCACTTTAGTCAGTGCTGTCTCTGTGGAGTGTTGGGAATGGAAGCCTGACTGAAGTGGGTCCAATAAAGTGTATGAGTTAAGAAAGTGTGTGAGTCGAGTGTAGGCAAGTCTCTCAAGTAGCTTAGAGAGACAAGGGAGCTGAGATTTAGGGCGGTAGATTGAGAGAGCATTAGGGTCAGAATTTTGTTTTTTTTAAATGAAAGTAATCACTGCATGCTTGAAGAGTGAAGGAAAAATACCAGTAGAGAGAGAGAGAGAGAGAGAGATTACAGATGTTGGTTAAGGTAGGGATGAGCACCAGAGACAGAGCTTTACTTATTTGTGAGGGTAAGGGATCAAGAGGAGAGGTAGTAGAGAAGCAGGATGAGAAGAGTGATGATACTTCATCTTCATTTGTAGGATCAAATGAAGAGAGAGTGCTAGAGGGTTCAGGTAAAGAATGGAGCAGGTCACTGGCTGCTGAAGAGCATACCATTTCTTCTCGGATCTTATCAATCTTCTCCTTGAAGTTGGAAGCAAGATCCTGTGCCTTGATAGTGACTGGTGGGGTAAGTGAGGGAGGATTCAGAAGTGATTTAAATGTATTAAAGAGTCATTTGGGGTTAGAGGCTTGAGCAGAGATAAAAGTTTGGAAATATGTTTGTTTGCCAGTGTCCAGGGCATTTCTATAAGAGTGGTAGACAGTCTTATATGTGAGGAAGTCACTTGAAATACAAGATTTACGCCACTGACGTTCAAGTTTTCGTGTGAGTTTTTGTAGTTGTCTTGTTAATGGTGTAGTAAATTATTATCATTGGACGGTGATACTCTTCACCCTAAAAAGAATCCATAATTTTGATCCATAATCCATAAATTTTATTCTGATCTTTATTCTGCTCCACCATCAGACCAGCCATTAATGGATGTATTACTTAGGAAAGCTAACTTACCTTGTCTCACGATGGATCATTGTGAATTTCTGGATGCAGAAATCTCTGATCAAGAGATATACGTTGCAATCTCATCTCTTAAAACATGTAAAACTCCTTGGCCAGACGGCTTTTCATGTGAATATTTTACAATTTTGCTACTGGATATTACTCCTACATTATTAGAATTATATCATACCATATATAAACATTGCCTACGATATCCAAATTTTAATAAAGCATTCACAACATTGATTCCAAAACTGGGTTGGGACCCTTCCTGTTTGGACTCTTACCGTCCTATAACTCTATTGAATGTAGACCTGAAGATTCTTTCTAAAATTATGGCCACACATCTAGAATCCTTCTTATCTACAATCATTTCTCCCCATCAATTAGGGTTTGTTAGTGGACGCCATTCTGTGAAAGGGATATGGACAGCACTTGCATCTATAGTGGCTGCAAATTTAGCTCCTGATTCTCCTAACATGTTTCTCAGCTTAGACACCCACAAGGCATTTGATACTGTTTCATGGCCTTTTCTCTTTCAAGTATTGTCCTCTTATTCATTCGGAATTAAATTAATTAATGTTATCAAATTTCTTTATACTTCCCCAATGACTTCATTATTGATCAATGGCACTCGGAGTGATCTGGTAAATATGTCCCAGGGAACTCGACAGGGATGTCCTCTATTCTCTTTCACCTTACCCTTGACCATCTTCTTAGACTGATTAATTCTTGGCCTAATTTGAATGGTATTAGAGTGGGCGAGATAGAAATTAAAATGATCACCTTCGCTGATGATGTTTTGATTTATCTTTCAAACCCAAAATCATCTTTACGACCTCTATTGAACTTTTTAAATTCCTTTGGACCTGTCTCTGGTTTTATTATTAATTCTGATAAGTCTCAAGCAATGTATCTTAAAAAAGGATTTGTGCGCCCTAAATGGGCGGCATCTCTATCTCTTAAATGGGCTAAAGGTCAAATGTCATATTTGGGAATTACCCTTCCCAAAAATATTACTAATTTGTATAATTATAATATCAGTAAAATGATAACCTTATTAACTAGAGACCTACGGGGCCTGAGCCATCTCCAGCTCTCTTATCTAGGAAGAGTGAATCTATTACAAATTATTTATTTGCCAAAACTCCTATACCCACCTATTCTTTTGTCTTAACTGACGTCTTATCTATCACAATATAATTTTGTAATTTTATATGGAATAACAAAAGAGCAAGAATAGGCATGATTAAATTATATCAACCAAAATGGAATGGTGGAATAAATTTCCTGGATATATTAACTTACAATTATGCGGCCTTGCTCAGGTACCTTAAATATTGGCTGACGACTTGCCAAACTTACACCAATATCTTATTAGAACAAATTTTATGCCCCAAACCTCCCTAATAGCTTTCTTACACATGACAGATCATGAGATTCCTTCTGAAATTTTAAATAATCCACTTTTAATGTCCACAAGAAAGCTCTGGTTACTTTTACGACATAGATATAAAGTAAATCCCCATGTTTCAATTCATTTACCATTCACACACAACCCAAATTTCCAAGATGGAATGACATCACAGGTTTTCTTTAATTGGGCAAAAGAGGGGTTATGCACAATAGGACAACTGATGACTGCCAGAACGCGTAAGCCTCTTTCTTACTCTGAAGCTGTGGCAAAATTCCCTGTGATACGAGGGTCAACCTTCTCTTACTTACAGGCTCAGCACTATGTGAGTAGAGTCTCTGGCCTCTTCCTGGCGGGGGATAGGGATAACCTCCTGGACAAATCATTAACAGTACTCTACTTGATAAGAGGAGCGATATCTACAAATTATAAATATCTTAGAAATGCTTTGGACCATGCTAACATGCATACTGGCGTTTCCCAATGGTTGGTACATTTCCCTTCTATGACAACTGAATACCTATTGAAGCAATTAGAATACTCAATCAATACGTTTCCCATGGCTAAATTCTCAGAAATGTTTCTCAATATATTTCACAGCGCATATGTATCTCCAGCTAGGGAATATCAAATGGGAATTTTTGAGAGTCCAACATGTCTCAAACGCTCCCATGAGTCCGCAGACCTTTTCCATTGTTTTTGGACATGTCCATACATAAAACGATTCTGGCAACAGGTTGGCCATTTTATCATGGAACACTTAGTTCATTTTGTCCCACTGACACCTGAATGGCCAATTTTCGGAATACTGACGGTTAATTCTCGGACTCCAAGAGGAGTGCAGAAGTTGTTATCAGCGGTGTCATCCACTGCTCGTAAGACTATACTGCAATTGTGGTCTCAAAATACTAGTCCCTCCCTTATACTCTTCAAAGAGAAACTCTTCTTTATGTTTTACATGGACTGGCTGGAGGCCTCCTTGCAAAAGGAGTCTTGCGTCAGAAATTTTTCGAATCATGGGATACTTATATGGAGACTTTACCGACATCTATGAAGGATTCACTAGTAAATTGCTTCCGAGGTACGTTATGGTATGAAACACGGATTGCATTGGAGGACCCTCTAATTCTTTTGAGTAATTGTTTTTGGCTTTGATAATTGATACATATGGAATATATTGTATAAGTTTGAATACATCACATAAATTATCCTGCCCATGATACTGACACAGACTGTACTGTTCGAAAAAATTGTACACAATGCAATTGATTCAGAATTTATATATGTTTATTGAAGTTTCAATAAAAGAAATTATATACAAAAATGCATCACAATGTAAGTGTTATTTGCTCTTTATTTTTTTTCTTCTTTCAGGTACAGATGTCAACATACACCTTTCTTATATCCTGCCATGTATGGCATGGTTTGGCATGCTATAGTGATTTTTTTTTAAAATTTGCATCTTTAATATGCTAGTTTATACATATTCTATTATGGCAAACAAAAATATTCAAATCTATCCATTCACTACTAAAAAGCTTATCCGTGCTAAGCATGGCGTGCCAAATTGAGCAAAATAGAAAAGGTACAAGTGGACACATTTTGTATATCAATTATTATGTTCTATTTTATAATGTGATTTTGCTCCTAATGTGTTTATTTTTAAATATTTTATTAAATATTTTTTGTAAGTATTCAGTAATTATTGTCTGCAGCAGAGAAAACTTTTTATTATGAAATTTGTTTATCCAGGACAGTAGTTGCATATTTTTGATACCTTTAATAAATAAAAATGTGCTGTTTATGTAAATTTATACTTGGTCACTCTCATTTGGTCATGTCTATTTTATAATGTGGCTCACTGTGTGAGTAAAAGGTAGATCCAGCGGCAAAACTACCGGCAATGCAGCCGGTGCATTGTCCCAGGGTCCGCATAAATGAAGAGCCCAACAGCCACCGATATTGGCTGTACTATAATGAGTCTGTGACTTATTGCAGTATGTAGGCTTTAGCCGGCCAGTCACTGCAGGCTCGAAACCAAGCAGGCGGTAGTTCGATTGGAGGAGAGAAGGTGACAGGTCCTCTCCCCTTATGAAGCAATTATTGCAGGAGCAGGCATGCCCTCTTCTTCCCCTCTACCCTGCTTCTTTGTGTCTATAGGGTCAAGACCTCCCACTTCTTCCCCTCTGCCCTGGTCACTCATGGCCCTAAAACCTGACCCTCCCCATTCTTTCCCTCAGTCCACCCTCTAAGTGATGACAGGGCTAGGCAGTGACATGAGGGACCCCTGTTTTCACAACCCCATTTCTCACCAGGCAGCAGGTGCTGCTGGTAACACACAGGGATGCAGAGCAGGTCGGGTATAGTGCTGTTTGCTGGGGATCTTTCTGTCTCTGTAGAACCAGCACCAATCTTCTGCTCATCCTCCCATGTTCTCCCCTGTCCCATGTACAACCTGCTCAAAGGGTCACATGGTACTGCGACAGGCCTACCACTACATCTCGTGGCCAACACATATTGTTTTCTGTAGTGTAGAATGATAATGTTTGACAATCACCAGATAATATTTACTAAGGGACCACCAAGTTATTATTCCAAATGTTAATGTATACAGGAGATTAACTTTAATAGATACTGAAAGTCAAAGAGTAGAACTGTCTGTGTGAATTACACAGCTACTGTATTTCATAATTGTGGTCGCAAGCATATATGGTTTATTCGCATTTAGGCCCAGATGGGTGTCTGAGAGTGCGAAGGCACAGAAAGACAAATTGGTTACAGGGCTCACAGTTTATATAGTATACAATACACATTACATCAAAAATGACTACATGACAGAGAACACAATCCATCTGTATTACTGTCATCCAGATACGATACTTATTCTTAATTATGGGCATTGAAAGACACCTGTGCAGTCACTTAGGGGCCACGAGTTAGTAATAAAGCACTATCCACCACTCTTAGCCCCCTAATGACGGAAAAAGGCCCTTTTTAGCATGTCATGCACAGAAAGCACAATCACTAAAAAACAGGTGCAGGGAGAAAGAAGAACACTTTATATACTGTTCAGAATATATGTTTCCTGCACCCAAAATTACATTGATACACAAAGTTTAACCCTATAACCATTCAGTCCCATCATAAGGGGTCCAAATGTCTCTGACAATTCCTCCCTCTGACAAATTCCTTTGTCACACATTATTATCCACTTTCTCATAAATGGCCCTTGGGTCACTTATTACATTTGCTCGAAAGACCTGAATGGTGCTAACAGGAGATGCTTCAGGCTCAAGCGACAGAAATTTTTGACTAATGGGCATCACCCCTCTGGACATTGGAACATTGACAGGGGGCTGAAGAACAGAGGAAAGTGGACCAATTGCAGATTTTGAATTACGCTGACACCCCTTACTAAGGAAAATTGGTATACACTGCAAACACAGGTAAAAAGCAATATTATCAATCCACTGATTACTACATACTATAAGAATCTGGCTATCAAAAGCTGATATACCTCTCCCTAGGAATCCAAAAGGATCCCATCCTTCTCCTCCTATCTTCCTTATTCCTTCCTGCATCTTTTCCACTTCCCTAATGTGTCCTTCCACTATATCTGAATTATCTGCAATGTAAGTACAACACTCCTGTCCTATCAAGGCACATGTTCCTCCCTCTGAGGCCAGCACTTGGTCTAAAGCAAGCCTGTTTTGCAAAGCTACTTTACGCACTTGAGCTAATTCATTTCTCATATGACATGACTGGTTTCATTTACTATCTTGTCCATATAGTGAGTATAAGCTTCCAGTCTTTCTGACAGAATTCCTACCCCTACCTGGGGGAAAAGTAAATAGAAGAATTGCTCCCATCTCATCTATTTTTATACACTATACCTCTCCTTACCCTATAAAATTCTTCCCTATAATCAATATTACGTGGGACTGCGTGTAATTTTCCTGTGACTCTTAGCATGGGGGCTACCTTAGAAAGGACACACTTACCTGATCCTCCTAATGCTAACCATGAGTAAGTATTTTTCCCACAGAACCAGTAAAAACCTCTAGGGAATGCAACACCCATCACTCTTACATTAGTGAGTAGTGCTGAGAGGAAAGCATGGGTGTTGTTATCTATCTTGCTATAGGGGTTCTGGCCATAAATGTCCACACTTCCTTCCCAAGTTCTAGACATGGAGTTATTGACATTACCATAAATATCTCTAAATATAGATCTTCCCCCATCCTTTCCAAGTTACCGGAATAGCTATTAAGGGTATCCCTGACTCAGCTGTCATTGGCAAATGTGTACACACCTAACAGTCAGTCTCATTGTTAACTCTAGCAATGGCTTAAGGATGGATGGCAAATATAGCATTCTTTCCTTTTATCTCATGTCCATAGTCTGTGATGTGAGTCTCCAGCATGACAGGAGTTAAGACAGAGAACAGTACCAAAGTATCTTCATTTTCTTCACGGGTAGAGAAGCTTTGCTTCTTTCCGACTTAGGTGGCAACTCACCAGGGGCTTTATTGTATCCTTTCTGGTGGTCACGGTCCTGTGAGCAACAGAGGTGAGGTGTTCTGCAGGATATCCCCTGGTTCACTTCAGGGTGGGTCAGAGTGGACGTTTTTGCAGTGCGATGCGTGTACCCAGGTGGATCTTTTGCCGACTCTCACCGCTGTTGAAGTGGTTAACAGCACCTGGAATGGTCCTTCCCACCGTACGGACAAAGAACTGCAACGTAAAAAGTTTTTTATCATCACAAAGTCACCAGGCATCAAATCATGACAGGCTACAGGACTGCTTGGCTGTTGGGAAATAACAGCATCATGAATTGTCTTGATCTGTCTACCTATGTTAATCAGATATTTAACAGTTACATCTTGGGTTGTAGAGAGGAATGGAGCTAGGACCATCATAAGATTTGGCAACTTCCAAAGAGGATTTCATATGGGTAAAGGCATAATGGACCAATGGGCGTGGTTTGGATAGAATGCAAAACAAGTGGCAAGGCCTCAGGCCACAAGAGTCCAGTTTGCTTGGTACACTTTTGCAATTTATTATTTACAGTCTGATTTAATCTTTCAATTTTTGCACTTGACTGGGGGTGACAGGGCACATGTAGTTGTTGCTTAATGTCCATCATTTCACACTTTTCTTTGAATACCCTTTCTGTAAAATGCATACCTTGGTCAGAAGAGATAACCTGGGGGAGTCCGTACCTACAGACTAATTCCTGCACTATCTTCTTGGCTGTAATACTAGCTGTTGCCGTGGCTACAGGCCTCGCTCCACCCACTCGCTAAACAGGTCTTTTAAAGTCAGAACATACTGCAATTGTCTTACCTTTGGGAGCTGAATGTAATCAATTTGTACCACTTGAAATGATCCCTCTGTGGCGGGAAGGTGTGATGATATTGTAGGCACTTTTCTACCTGCATTGTTTTGGAGACAAATTATACAGCCTTGACAAAATTTAGAAGCCAAAGCAGAGAATCCAGGGGTGTACCAGTAGGTCCTGACTAAATTAGTCATTGCAGTTTTAGATGCATGGGACAGACCATGAGTGACCTGAGCCAATGCAGGTAAAAGTGATCTGAGTGCCACTGGCTTGCCTTCTTTCCTGTGCCACAAATCATCAGCATCTGGCTGGCACCCTTCCCGCTCCCAGGTAGAGATTTCCTGTGGACTGGAAGTTAATTGCATAGAAATTGGTGTTTGTGTATCAGGTATACATATTTCAGACATTAATTATACTTGTTCTTTTGACATGGCAGTGTAAATATTTACATTTTTTCCTTTGCTAGTTTGCAAGCTCTGGTTAAAGCTACAAGCTCAGCACTTTGACTTGAGTGAGGAACTGGTAGGGGTCTGGTCTCCAATGTAAAAAGAAGAACACTTTACATACTGTTCAGAATGTATGTTTCCTGCACCCAAATTTACATTGAAACACAAAGTTTAACCCTATAACCATTCAGTCCCATCATAAGGGGTCCAAATTTATCTGACATAATGAAGAGAGGTAGTTCAAAAATTCAGAATTCTAATGTTAGCCCTGTGAGAACCAATATTTCAGTATGCAAAATGTTATATTGTGTGTGCTTGCTGTGTTGTGAGGGATTGTGTCAATTGCAGTTGCCATTAAATTGTATTTAATGAGAAAAACCACTTTGCCATTGTATAAGTCTAATAGAAAACTTTGTGTTGATGATTGTGAAGATTGTACGTAAGAAAAGCAAAAAGTGCTATTAATAGCCGCATTGCAATGAATTGGATATAATAAGATGGAGAGGGCAATGATCATTGTTCCAGAAAAACAGATGTTAGAAGTGTCTTGGTTTTGATTGTCAACATCATTATCACGGCATACATTCCATCATCCCCCAGCGCTGGCAAGAGATATGCCTCCCAGAAAGGGAAGCGGTTAAAATACCTCCAGTCAATATCCCAGTGGTAACAATAATGACGCCGGAATCCTGTCATGCGGTAAAATGCCGCCACCGAAATACCGGCAACACAGGCTATTCTACCTCTACGAGTTTCCACGAAACCCATGGAAGAGAATATAACCTGTGGCGAGCCACCATGCAACACAGCGTGGCAAGCACAGCGAGCCCACTAGGGGCTTTCTAGCAATTGCCCCACTGCCGGCATTCTAACGGAGGGGATTCCACTGTTGGGATCATGGCAGCTGGAATCCCATCCACCGGTAGATAGTACGTATCCTCCTGGAAAGCATATATGCCACTCTCTAATACTGCTTCTCTAAGATTTTGTACTTGTAAGTGATCTAATATGCATATGGACAAAGCTGCTATGTATAAATGCACATTAGAATAATGCTTACCTTACATTAAAGACACTAATGACTAAATCTATATGAGCCTCTTAGTCTCATTCTTCTTGAGTTTTAAATGTTCAAAGTTTCAAAATGGAATTAATAATTGAGGTTTTCTTTACACATGAATTCAATCCTGCTGCTATGTGAAATTAAAAAAGCAGCAAATGTGCTCCCAAAGATAACCTAAGTCTATGTGAATATTTTATCAGGAGAATTTCATTCATGCCCAATAAGAAAATGAGCTTGATGCAGGGTAGGCATAGTTGTGATTAGGGATGTGCACTGGGCATTTTTTGTGTTTTGTGTTTTGGTTTTGGATTCGGTTCCGTGGTCGTGATTTGGATTCAGACGCATTTTGCTAAAACCTCCCTTAAGAATTTTTGTCGGATTCGGGTGTTTTTTTTTTTTCAAAAACCCCTCAAAAACAGCTTAAATCGTAGAATTTGGGGGTAATTTTGAGCCTATAGTATTATTAACCTCAATAACCATAATTTCCACTCATTTCCAGTCTATTCTGAACACCTCACACCCCACAATATTATTTTTAGTCCTAAAATTTGCACCGAGGTCGCTGGATGACTAAGCTAAGCGACCCAAGTGGGCAGCACAAAAACCTGGCCCATCTAGGAGTGGCACTGCAGTGTCAGACAGGATGGCACTTAAAAAAATTGGCCCCAAACATCACATAATGCAAAGATAAATAAATAAAAAAGAGGTGCAAGATGGAATTGTCCTTGGGCACTCCCACCCACCCTTATGTTGTATAAACAGGACATGCACACTTTAGCAAACCCATCATTTCAGTGACAGGGTCTACCACACGACTGTGGCTGAAATTACTGGTTGTTTTGGGCCCCCACCAAAAAAGAAGCAATCAATCTCTCCTTGCACAAACTGGCTCTACAGAGGCAAGATGTCCACCTCCTCCTCATCATCCAATTCCTCACCCCTTTCACTGTGTACATCCCCCTCCTCACAGAGTATTATTTTGTCCCCACAGGAATCCACCATCACAGGTCCCTGTGTACTTTCTGGAGGCAATTGCTGGTAAATGTCTCCATGGAGGAATTGATTATAATTCATTTTGATGAACATCATCTTCTCCACATTTTCTGGAAGAAACCTCCTACTCCGATCGCTGACAAGGTTACCGGCTGCACTAAATACTCTTTCGGAGTACACACTGGAGGGGGGGCAACTTAGGTAAAATAAAGCCAGTTTGTGCAAGGGCCTCCAAATTGTCTCTTTTTCCTGCCAGTATACGTACGGACTGTCTGACATGCCTACAGTGATGCTGTCACTCATATAATCCTCCACCATTCTTTCAATGGTGACAAAATCATTTGCAGTGACAGTAGACAACATGTCAGTAATCACTGGCAGGTCCATCAGTCCGGACCAGATGTCAGCTATCGCTCCTGACTGCCCTGCATCACCGCCAGCGGGTGGCTTGGGAAATTTTATCCTTTTCCTGGCAGCTCCAGTGGCATGAGAAAATGAAGGAGGAGCTGTTGGCGGGTCACGTTCTGCTTGACTTGACAATTGTCTCACCAGCAGGTCTTTGAACATCTGCAGACTTGTGTCTGCCGGAAAGAGAGATACCACGTAGGCTTTAAACCTAGGATAGAGCACGGTGGACAAAATGTAGTGTTCTGATTTCAACAGATTGACCACCCGTGAATCCTGGTTAAGCGAGTGAAGGGCTCCATCCACAAGTCCCACATGCCTAGCGGAATCGCTCCATTTTAGCTCCTCCTTCAATCTCTCCAGCTGCTTCGGCAAAAGCCTGATGAGGGGAATGACCTAACTCAGGCTGGCAGTGTCTGAACTGACTTCACAAGTCAGTTCAAAGGGGTGCAGAACCTTGCACAACGTTGAAATCATTCTCCACTGCGCTTGAGTCAGGTGCATTCCCCCTCCTTTGCCTATATTGTAGGCAGATGTATAGGCTTGAATGGCCTTTTGCTGCTCCTCCATCCTCTGAAGCATATAAAGGGTTGAGTTCCACCTCGTTACCACTCTTGCTTCAGCTGATGGCAGGGCATGTTCAGGAGTGTTTGCTGGTGCTCCAGTCTTCGGCATACGGTGGCTGAATGCCGAAAGTGGCCGGCAATTCTTCGGGCCACCGACAGCATCTCTTGCACGCCCTTGTCGTTTTTAAAAAAATTCTGCACCACCAAATTCATTGTATGTGCAAAACATGGGATGTGCTGGAATTTGCCAAGATGTAATGCACGCACAATATTGGTGGCGTTGTCCGATGTCACAAATCCCCAGGAGAGTCCAATTGGGGTAAGCCAATCTGCGATAATGTTCCCCAGTTTCTGTAAGAGGTTGTCAGCTGTGTGCCTAGGAATGAGTTGGCGTTTGCGAGATGCTGCTACTGGTGCCGCCGCTGTTGTTGCTGTGGGAGGCAATAAATCTACCCAGTGGGCTGTCACAGTCATATAGTCCTTAGTCTGCCCTGCTCCACTTGTCCACATGTCCGTGGTTAAGTGGACATTTGGTACAACTGCATTTTTTAGGACACTGGTGACTCTTTTTCCGATGTCTGTGTACATTCTCGGTATCACCTGCCTAGTGAAGTGGAACCTAGATGGTATTTGTAACCGGGGACACACTACCTCAAGCAATTCTCTAAGTCCCTGTGAATTAACGGCGGATACTGGACGCACGTCTCACACCAACATAGTTGTCAAGGCCTCAGTTATCTGCTTTGCAATAGGATGACTACTGTGATATTTCATCTTCCTTGCAAAGGACTGTTGGACAGTCAATTGCTTACTGGAAGTAGTACAAGTGGTCTTCCGACTTCCACTCTGAGATGACGATCGACTCCCAGCAGCAACAACAGCAGCGCCAGCAGCAGTAGGCGTTACACTCAAGGATCCATCTGAGTAATCCCAGTCAGGAGAGGACTCGTCAGACTTGCAAGTGACATGGCCTGCAGGACTATTGGCGTTCCTGTCTAAGGAGGAAATTAACATTGAGGGAGTTGGTGGTGTGGTCTGCAGTAGCTTGGGTACAAGAGGAAGAAGGGATTTAGTTGTCAGTGGACTGCTTCCGCTGTCACCCAAAGTTTTTGAACTTGTCAATAACTTCTGATGAATGCGCTCCTGGTGACGTATAAGGGAGTATGTTCCTAGGTGGTTAACGTCCTTACCCCTACTTATTACAGCTTGACAAAGGCAACACACGGCTTGACACCAGTTGTCCGCATTTCTGTTGAATTAATTCCACACCAAAGAGGTGATTTTTTTTGTATTTTGATGAGGCATGTCAATGGCCATATTCATCCCACAGACAACAGGTGTTTTCCTGGGTGCCTGACTTAAACAAACCACCTCTCCATCAGAATCCTCCTTGTCAATTTCCTCCTCAGCGCCAGCAACACCCATATCCTCATCCTTGTGTACTTCAACAGTCACATCTTCAATTTGACTATCAGGAACTGGACTGTGGGTGCTCCTTCCAGCACTTGCAGGGTGCGTGCAAATGGTGGAAGGATCCACCTCTTCCCGTCCAGTGTTGGGAAGGTCAGGCATCGCAACCGACACAATTAGACTCTCCTTGGGGATTTGTGATTTAGAAGAATGCACAGTTCTTTGCTGTGCTTTTGCCAGCTTAACTCTTTTCATTTTTCTAGCGGGAGGATGAGTGCTTCCATCCTCATGTGAAGCTGACCCACTAGTCATGAGGAACATAGGAGAGGGCCTTAGCCATTCCTTGCCACTCCGTGTCGTAAATGGCATATTGGCAAGTTTACGCTTCTCCTCAGACGCTTTTAATTTAGATTTTTGGGTCATTTTACTGAACTTTTGTTTTTTGGATTTTGCATGCTCTCTACTATGACATTGGGCATTGGCCTTGGCAGACGACGTTGATGGCATTTCATCATCTCTGCCATGGCTAGTGGCAGCAGCTTCAAAACTAGGTGGAAGTGGATCTTGATCTTTCCCTATTTTACCCTCCACATTTTTGTTCTCCATTTTTTAATGTGTTTAATTATATGCCAGTAATATATCTGGAATTAGATGGCAGTAATGTCTGGAATTAGATACCACTAGATAGATACCAGATACCACTGTGACTGGAATGATGATGACCATTGCACAGTGAGAGGACACTACAACAGCATCCTAGAGCAGCAAGATGCAGCACAAGACATTTAGTCACCACAATGCAGCACTTATACTGAGCACAGATATTGGATCACTGTTCAGGATAATAGAACTGACACTGGGCAGCGAGAACAGCACTAGACTGTACTAGACTGTACTAGAACAGCACTAGACTGTACAGCACTAGACTGCACTACTGTACTGTACTACTATATACTGGTCAGTGGTCACCACAATGCAGCAATGATAATAATGAGCACAGATACTGAGCACTGTTCAGGATAATAGAACTGACACTGGGAAGCGAGAACAGCACTGGACTACTGTACAGTACTACTATATACTGGTCAGTGGTCACCACAATGCAGCAATGATAATAATGAGCACAGATACTGAGCACTGTTCAGGATAATAGAACTGACATGGAGCAGCAAAATACAGCAATGGACTACTGTACTGTACTACCATATACTGGTCACCACAATGCAGCAATGATAATAATGAGCACAGATATTGAGCACTGTTCAGGATAATAGAACTGACACTGAGCAGCGAGAACAGCACTGAACTACTGTACTGTACTACTATATACTGGTAAGTGGTCACCACAATGCAGCAATGATAATAACGAGCACAGATACTGAGCACTGTTCAGGATAATAGAACTGACACTGGGCAGCGAGAACAGCACTGAACTACTGTACAGTACTACTATATACTGGTCAGTGGTCACCACAATGCAGCAATGATAATAATGAGCACAGATACTGAGCACTGTTCAGGATATTAGAACTGACATGGAGCAGCAAAATACAGCAATGGACTACTGTACTGTACTACCATATACTGGTCACCACAATGCAGCAATGATAATAATGAGCACAGATATTGAGCACTGTTCAGTATAATAGAACTGACACTGGGCAGCGAGAACAGCACTGGACTACTGTACTGTACTACTATATACTGGTGAGTGGTCACTACAATGCAGCAATGATAATAATGAGCACAGATATTGAGCACTGTTCAGTATAATAGAACTGACACTGGGCAGCGAGAACAGCACTGGACTACTGTAGTGTACTACTATATACTGGTCAGTGGTCACAACAATGCAGCAATGATAATAATGAGCACAGATACTGAGCACTGTTCAGGATAATAGAAGAACTGACACGTAGCAGCAAAATACAGCAATGGACTACTATACTGTACTAGTATATACTGGTCACCACAATACAGCACTGATACTGAGCATAGATATTGAGCTGATATTTAGCTGATATCGGGCTATTCAGGCAGAGAACGTAGCCACATCCTCTCGCTATCTCGACAATGCACAAGTGAAAATGGCGGCGACGCGCGGCTCTTTATATGGAATCCGAATCTTGTGAGAATCAGACAGCGGGATGATGACATTTTCCCCCGTTCGGGTTTTGCGTGTAAGGCGGGAAGAACCGAGGCTGCCTCGGACCAGTGTAAACCATGTGAAGTTCGGGGGGGTTCGAATCTTGACGAACCGAACCCGCTCATCTCTAGTTGTGATAATATTCCTTATATTGTTATCAGAATTTGATGTTATTTTCACAGACGTTGTTTGACTTTATTTTAGCTGTCAACAGGAAATAAAATTCTGAAGTAAAGAAGTGTTGCTGTCCCTATTTGGTACTGACTGTGGGCTAGATTGTAAGAAACAACAGAAGAACCTTAAAATATCCCTTCATTAGGTTTGGATATACGTGATCAGCGGTCAACATACCGATGGCGGGATCCCAGTGGCAGTATGCCATCGGAAGGGAGGGGGGGAGCACAAGAAGCTCCTTGCGGGCTCAGTGGGGAGCTGTGCTTACCACAGGTTCTATTCCCGCTCCATGGCTGTTGTGGGCACCCATGAGTGGGAATAGTTCCTGCTAGTTAGCATGCGATGGTGGGATCCCAGCGACGGTATGAGTATCCAGAGTTTAGAAGCATGAGAACTGAAGGCACTAGCAGTTATTTCAATTTAGCTTTGTATCTGCTTCTGTCATTTTATCATACTATACCTACAGTATGTACATATCCTCTGTATCTGTCATTTCTTTTTCAAGTGGCAATGTTCCCCCCTGTTAATCATAGAAGGATGTAAAAGTAATGCTACAAAGTAAAGCTGGATGAGATTTTTTGGAGCATATTCAAATTGTCACAGAGATTACCCCACATTTAATTTATTGAGATGCATGGGATAAGTTATTTCATGAATTAGAATGTTCCCTGCATAGTAATCACTGTATTAATGCATGCAAATCCGTTTATTTCAAATCTGCATTTTAACAAAGATTTTTCCCTTCAGCTTCTGTGGAAAAGTTCTGCCTATTGTAGTTAGCATGCTGGGTTTCCATCAGGGCAGTGTTGGTGTTCCTTGTTAAATATAAATAACTACTGCATTCATGAAACAGTGCAAAATCAAGATTGGTGTATTGAGGATGCTGAAATGAGTTAAAGGCATGAAAGTGGCAATAGTTAGGGGCATGCCCTGCTTTTAGGAAGAACTGTATTAATTTCCAATATGCAAGAGTATTTCAATTTTGCTCCAGCAAAGACCTTTCCCTTTTATATCTTCCAGTTTCAATTCAGCAGAGAAGCACATTTCTAGGTACACTGTACTAGGGGCAGATTGGGATGGATAACCAGCCCAGGACATTTCTGGAAGCAGCTCTAATGGAGACACAGTCCATTGAGGGGGTGGGGTTTGCTGACGGGGGCTGGGATCCCTTCTCATAGGGCCTGATTCTGAGTTGGACCAAGTCACGGCCTTCCTTGCGCCTTTTGCTGCAGTTACATCTGCAACTTTATTGTAATGCTGCACTGCTACAATGCCTTTCCCTGATGTACATCTGTGTGTCTGAATATACAAGGACTGAGACACCCACTGTCAATATCTAGAGATGCTGCAATCATACTTTGTGTATCGTAGGAGGTGTCAGAGACAGAGGGGTGATAGAGACAGACACGGGTGGGGGAAGGAGATGCCAGAGAGACAGAGGGGTGATAGAGACAGATATGGGGTGAGGGGAGGAGGTGTCAGAGACAGAGGGGGTGAAAGAGACAGACACATGGTGAGAAAAAGGAGGTTAAGGAGGTGTAGAAGAGACAGAGGCGTGAAAGAGACAGACATGGGGTGGGGGAAGGAGGTGTCAGAGTGACAGATGGGGTGATAAAGGCAGACATATGGTGAGGGGAAGGAGGTGTCAGAGAGACACAAAACAAACATTGGGGAGATTAAGAAGTCAGGGCGGGGCTGGAGAAAAAGGGCAGAAAAATTGGTCTCTTATCACTTACCCCCTCTTCTACTGCTACCGGCTGTTCCCAGTGCAGTTTGCATGGCTCCACATCAGACATCTGCAGGCCAGGGTATGCACTGGTAGAGTCAGTGGCCATGCTACAGTTTCAGTGCTTAAAGCAGGCAGGGCCAGGGAGGAGCAAGGCAAGTGTAGAGAAAGGGGGAGGGACCACAGCCACACATATGCACCACAAATGCTGCCTACTGTGTAACCAAAGGCTGTGCTTCAGAACGGCACACATCTGGCATTGGAGAGAGTCCATTCCAGAGCTCCCGCACCACCCACATTTCACCTCCAATTTCCGTGACATTTTTTATCTCCTTGTTAATCCCACCATTACTGGGCCGGGCGGGTAGCTGCTCCTCTGGAGTCTACTATCATAAATGTAAACCCCATCCCACTGATATTAATGTAAGCTGGCAGCGGCTCGTGGGCGGCACCTCCTGTGGCCATTTTTATGTAGTCCTCACTGTAACTAAAGGAGCAGAAGCCGCATCTAGTCACCGTCTCTCTAACCAGTGGCCACTTGCCGATCGGAGAGGTCTGATCATGGTAGCGGCCGCCCCCGGCCTGGCACACAGTGTCAATTGGTCCCATCAGAGGTGGCATGAGACCGGCCTACCGGGAACTTGCATGGTACCCCGGTGGCCCAATCCAACCCTGCACTGGACCTAGTAGAAAAATATGTGCAAATTACTAGAAAAAAATGTGTGCAAAAATGCATATTTACACACATACATAAAGCCATACATATTTAGAAATGTGTTTGCATCTGCATCCTACAGTATGACCTTATTTATGACAAGTCACAAACCTCAGCATGTATTTGCATCTTCCTTGTAACAGGAGCAAATATTGTATACGTGCATAATTGCTGGTCTGGATAAGACACATTTGTGTGTGAACACTCCCCTTACGGAATTTGTCCTTAATTATAATGGCCTTTTTGACTTTTGTTCCATCTTTATAGTCATATGTCTTAAAGCATCCATACCAAATGTTCCATACCAACATGGCCGGATCCAAAGAGAGGTGACAGGGCCAGTCGTCCCGGGACCCCCACTCATTAGAGGCCCCACACTCTCCCACTGAATCGGGCACCCATGGCACTGATATCAGAGCACAGCATGATTCAGCTGTGTCTCCAATGCAATGTCCCCAGTAAACGGCCAATAGCACCCTCCGAAGTGCTGCAGTCTCGTGGGATTTCAGTTTCACACTTTCACCTCCGCGGATGCTGGGAATGTGTGACGTACAGGAGCAGAGAGTAAGGCAACGCCATTTTATTCTCAGTTCCTTCGTCAGCGGCGCCAACAGTGTGTGATAGTGCGGCTGGCTGGCTGGCTTTGCGTTGTGAGATGCCGGACCCCAGTACCACTACCCCTTGTGGTGCACCAAATGCAGCTTGGAGGTGCCTGGACATACAACTAATATTTTGATTGGTACAACTTCTCACTCACATTATATATATATATATATATAAACTACAAATACGTCTGGCACTCCCCCTTGGGCAAATCGAGCTGAAGCTCCTGCTCCGGTGCCCTCCTCTGCAGGCTATGCAGTCTGCTAGTATATAACCGGAGAAACAATGGCGGCACTCTGGAGACTTGGTTAAAGTGATGAAAAAGTAGTGCTGTTTATTTCAACGTTTCGGGGTACAAGCCCCCGTCTTCAGGAAACACATACAAGTGACATAGTGCAAAAACAACTTTAAATAACTTACCCGGCGCGCGTCCAGCCGTCCGCTCCACGCCGCCGCTCGGCTTACTGGTTCCACACTTCCGATCACCTGACATGACACGGGTGACGCAGAGTCCCAGGACCGTCATGCGGGGGCGGGGGGATGTTGCCATGGTGAGCGCTTCCTGACATACAGACGGAGACATAAACAAAGAGCACAAAAGACAAATAAAACATGTGAATATCAAAGTCATTAGTGTAAGATAGAATAGGCCCTAAACAACGCCATATTCTAAAATATTAAAGTGCTGAACTTACATGTAATTATAAAAAAAACAAATTGTGAAACATGTACATTAAAAATAGCTATAGCCTGTCACTAACCGGGCCACTGTCAATTTAAAGGCAGCCTATACGTGCAATTCTAAATTTGTAGTCTATTTACTTTCTTGCCCGTGTGGCCAACATTATGTTGGCAAAACGGAATGTACCTTTAAGGTCATGATGACCCAACACAGGTCCTCCATAAGGGCAGCGATACAGGCTGGCACCAGTGAACAACCGGTGGCCAGGCACTTTGCCCTTGCAAAACACCCCCTGGCATCTCTTCGATACCGTATAATAGATCAAGTACCTTTTTCGCTAAGGGGAGGGGACAGGGCTAAACGTCTCCTTCAACTTGAGACGAGGTAGATCCAGATTCTAGATACTTTGAGCCCCAAGGGACTTAATGAGTCCTTGGGTATGGGTAACTTTCTTTAAAATATATTTGTAATTAATGCATTTTCCCTAGGAGTGGACACTCATTCAGCCCCCAACACCAGGGGCCTATGATAGTGGGAATTACACTTTATATACAGTGCAATACTTATTTTTTTCTTGAATAGGGAAGTATATTATTTCATTTATAACATAGGGCTTACACCCAGATTCTAATGTATTGGATACCCCTTGACAGTGGCCCGGTTAGTGACAGGCTATAGCTATTTTTAATGTACATGTTTCACAATTTGTTCTTTTTATAATTACATGTAAGTTCAGCACTTTAATATTTTAGAATATGGCGTTGTTTGGGGCCGATTCTATCTTACACTAATGACTTTGATATTCACATGCTTTATTTGTCTTTTGTGCTCTTTGTTTATGTCTCCGTCTGTATGTCAGGCAGCGCTCACCATGGCAACATCCCCCCGCCCCCGCATGACGGCCCTGGGACTCTGCGTCACCCGTGTCATGTCAGGTGATCGGAAGTGTGGAACCCGGAAGCCGAGCGGCGGCGTGGAGCGGACGGCTGGACGCGCGCCGGGTAAGTTATTTAAAGTTGTTTTTGCACTATGTCACTTGTATGTGTTTCCTGAAGACGGGGGCTTGTACCCCGAAACGTTGAAATAAACAGCACTACTTTTTCATCACTTTAACCAAGTCTCCAGAGTGCCGCCATTGTTTCTCCAGTTATATATATATATATATATATATATATATATATATATACTATATAGTATACAAACACAGAATGTGTCTGGCTATTGTGTGTTGCAGGTGACAGTGTCCTAATGGAAAATAGTCCTCATGGAAAATAGTATATAGTGTTGTTGTTTATGAATAATTCACAATAACTGATATGTCAGCCAGTTCACAATAACTGATATGTCATCCAGGTCAGCATGATACATTTATCGATTTCCTGCACTGCCGCTGGCTATATGTTTCCAGCACCCTTGGAACAATAAGGTGATATTGATCCAGTAGTAGTGACCAAATAGATTAAAGAAATTCAAAATAATTCAATAATATGAATAGATATGTATAGTTATACTGCTATTGCTTCTGCAATAGGATAGGCAATCAATATTTTAGTGAAAGTCTTGCAATCCATTCTACCAGGGCTCAGTTCATAGAAACGTATAATATTCTTGCATATATGTGGTGGACATGAAGATTTAAAAATAGTATTGCTATAGACTAATAATAACGTTTATGGGTTGTACAACTGATCCCTGGTAAAATAACATCGCCATTATATCACTTTAATTGATAGGGGCCCCCACACATTTGTTGTCCAGGGCCCCCACAGATCTTAATCCAGCCCTGCATACCAACAAGTACAATACTTAGTCTGCATCACCCCCACTTTACTCAATGTAAAAATGCATCAATCGCCACATGTAAAGGCAATCCTGATGTACCCTAATTCTTCTGATTAATTTAAGCTACATTATACATGGGATGCAGTCAGCTTTGTAAATGGCATTTATTGTGTTTCTGTTTCTAATGACAAACAAGCCCAAAGATGCTCTATCTACTGAGATTAAAGTCTTACATTGCAAAAAATCATTCCTAAAGACATGCTAAATACTAAATACAGATCCAATTATTCATGTATCTAATGATGGGTGCATGTTTAAATGCATTTAGGAACTTTTAAGGAGGTCTTCCACTTGCTTCTACATAGAGTGTGTTATTACTATCATTTTTCAACTATTCAGAGGAAAGTAATAACTACTGAGCCCTGAACTCTAATTTCCACATTTAACGAAACATGCAAAGCAATTTCCAGCAAAAGCATTTTTCACTTATTTAAGGTAAATGATGTGATTGCAAATGTAAAGCGAGGAATACATTTTCTGTGATGTTATTGAGCCAAAGAAATAGGATTGTTTTCAGTTGTATCTAAAATGCCTGCATAAAAGAAGACTGCAAAAATGAAAGTATTGTCATTTGCTAGACATCACATCATCACATATTCATTTTATTGTCATCAAAGAACGATTGTTAAATATAAAGTAAACTATGCAAAAGGAAATGAATTTTGCTATTTGTTCCATTATAACAAATAGGCATGGTTTGATTAGATTTATGATGTTAAAACCTGTGATATAGCTTTTGCACTGTATTTTGGGCAGTGTCTTCTTACATTACATTGTAAGATTGACAGTAGTACTGCCCAATAGAGAATAAGCACAATTTTCCAAATAGGAAAAAAGCAATAAATGACACATCTTGTAGGTCAGTAATGTTTTAATGCATTGCTTTTAATGTATGTACGTACCACCACTTCAAAAAGATTGATTTTATTTTTAAAAATATATATTTTAGATGAAATAAATGTCTCAGAAAAAAACATTGTGTTTTGGCAGTATTTGTTTTTTTCTAGCTGTCAAGAATTTGTATCTCTTAAAACATGAATGGCTGCAGGGGTAGGGATTTATTTGATTTACCTGCTGCAGAATAGAATTGGGATTTTTCATCTGCAGCCAGGGCCGGTGCTAGAGAGCTTGGCGCCCCCCCCCCCCCCCCTGCAAAATATAAATTTGTGCCCTCCCATACTTTACAAAGGGACACCGAGAATGGGTGTGGTCTCACAAGGAAGGTGCGTGGCCACACAATGGTACTCCCATTTCAAATTACACCACACAGTAGCACAATCTTATTCACATTACATTGCACGTACTAGTGCTGCTTATACACATAATGCCCCCAGTAGCAATGCTGCTTATGCATAATGCACCCAGTTTTACACTGCTTATACACACAGTGGCCCCAGTAAGTAGCGCCGCTTATGTATAATGCCACTAGTAGTAGCGCAGCTTATGCATAATGCCCCCAGTAGTGCACTTATGTATATTGCTCCCAGTAGTAGCGCCGCTTATGTATAATGCCCCCAGTAGTAATGCACTTATGTATAATGCCCCCAATAGTAGCACTGCTTATGTATAATGCCCCCAGTAGTTATGTGCTTATAAATAATGGCCCCAGTAGTAGTGCGCTTATCTATAATGCCTCAGTAGTAATGCCGCTCATGTATAAAGCCCCCAGTAGTTGTGCGCTTATGTATAATGGCCCCAGTAGTAGCGTTGCTTACGTATAATGCCCCCAGTAGTAGCACCACTCACTCGTCTTTTTAAATATATTTTCTGTGAGACCACAACTGTTCTTAATATGGTGAGGTAATGAATGGCCATTACGGACATTTAATAATGGGTTTTAACATTCATAAATAAGGATATCTATGATATGGGATGCTACCGGAAGCTCTAATGGTGGAACGCATGCATCACTTCCGGGAGACGATTCTGGAAGTCAGAGAATGCTAATTGATTGATTTGCGTTAATTGAATAGGGTATAAATATCTGATAGGATTAGTCTATGTCATCCAAGCTTGAAAAAGGAGATTTCCTCCAAAACGCATCGTTTGGATGATATGGACGTTGCTTCATGACCAACTTTCCACTGAATTCCCTACCCAGCCTCTAAGGAAACAAGCTTTTTGCGGTGGTGCCATGTCATTCTACTTGGGCCCTATTGCTTTTTCTGATAAAAGCTCTGTGCCCACCGCAAATCCCCTAGAGGGTGAGATATTTATTCATTTATTTATGGGATCAGTGCAATTGTATTTATTTGTTGTACAGTATGTATATTTTGTTTTATTAAAGAGTGTGTTTTTTATCATAAACACCTTTTTCTCATCTTTGTTATAAGGGTGCCTATGCACATATTTTACCTTTCTACAGTCTATTCTACCAAAAAGGGACGTGGTGTTCCCAGCATATATGTGACGGCTGCCCACTTTAACATTTGTTGCGCACTTTAGAATATATTTGTTTCTTGTAGCACCACTTATGTATAATGCCCTCAGTAGTTGTGCGCTTATGTATAATGCCCCCACTAGTTGTCAGCTTATGTATAATGCCAGCCAGTAGTTGTGTGCTTATGTATAATGCCCCCAGTAGTTGTGTGCTTATGTATAATGCCTTCAGTAGTAGTGAGCTTATGTATAATGCCCCCAGTAGTTGTGTGCTTATGTATAATGCCCCCAGTAGTTGTGTGCTTATGTATAATGCCCCCAGTAGTTGTGTGCTTATGTATAATGCCCCCAGTAGTTGTGTGCTTATGTATAATGCCCCCAGTAGTTGTGAGCTTATGCAGAATCCCCCCCAGTAGTTGTGTGCTTATGTATAATGCCACCAGTAGTAGTGTGCTTATGTATAATGCCCCCAGTAGTTGTGTGCTTATGTATAATGCCCCCAGTAGTAGTGAGCTTATGTATAATGCCCCCAGTAGTTGTGTGCTTATGTATAATGCCCCCAGTAGTTGTGTGCTTATGTATAATGCCCCCAGTAGTTGTGTGCTTATGTATAATGCCCCCAGTAGTTGTGTGCTTATGTATAATGCCCCCAGTAGTTGTGAGCTTATGCAGAATCCCCCCAGTAGTTGTGTGCTTATGTATAATGCCCCCAGTAGTTGTGTGCTTATGTATAATGCCCCCAGTAGTTGTGTGCTTATGTATAATGCCCCCAGTAGTTGTGTGCTTATGTATAATGCCCCCAGTAGTTGTGTGCTTATGTATAATGCCCCCAGTAGTTGTGAGCTTATGCAGAATCCCCCCCCAGTAGTTGTGTGCTTATGTATAATGCCCCCAGTAGTTGTGTGCTTATGTATAATGCCCCCAGTAGTTGTGTGCTTATGTATAATGCCCCCAGTAGTTGTGTGCTTATGTATAATGCCCCCAGTAGTTGTGTGCTTATGTATAATGCCCCCAGTAGTTGTGTGCTTATGTATAATGCCCCCAGTAGTTGTGAGCTTATGCAGAATCCCCCCCAGTAGTTGTGTGCTTATGTATAATGCCACCAGTAGTAGTGTGCTTATGTATAATGCCCCCAGAAGTTCCACTTATACACATAATGGCTAAACAGACACATTTACATACACACACACACATACACATACAAACATACATATACACTCACACTCACTCAGAGTCTTTCCTTCCACTACTTACCTATCACAGTAGTCTGGCTGGCCGGATCTGTAGCTGGCATCCTGGATCCGTGTAGCTGGAATTTGTGCACAGACACTGAAGCTGAGACTGGGGGTAAGGGGAGCCTCAAGCTGCCGGTGCCACTGTCTGTCAAACAGTGTGACAGACACAGCAGCAGGTAGCAGCAGCAGGGGAGACAGGCACAGCAGCTGGGAGAGCGTCTCTCCAGCCTGGCACCTCCCTACACCTCATCCCTTTGCTGAGTGGGTAGTGCAGTGCCTGTCTGCAGCAATCCCTTAATCCTTTGGATGGCCACCAGTTAATATACTGTACTTTAACTCCAATATTGAATTGTAGGCCCAAGCTATATGGGTAAAAAACAAGTAGGACATTCAAGGCTAAAATCCCAATTCTAGCATTTGTGCGTGCTTCTGCACTTTCCCTTCCCTTTTTTGTTAACCCCCTTAGCATACCTCCCAACATCTGGACCCTCTAATGCGGAACTCCCTTGCAAAGCTGCACATTCCTGAAAAGGGGCATGACCTATTGAAAAGGTGGCATGCCTTTATGGGAATGTCGCAATCCAATTTTTGTCACTGTGGGGGCATAGCCAGTGCTCTGTGAGCTGCTGTCATGCTCCCAATTCCACTGTCTCTATGAATATAAGCTGCAGCAGCAAGGGACAGAAGCTTTCCAACTACCCCCACCACCACCAACAACAACAAGGGACACTGCGGCCTGCAGATGGCAGGGACGTGCAGTGAGGTAAATGGCTCAGGAGGCACTGGCTTGCACCAGAGCCAGATTTACACACAATATATGAGCCAAAGGGTACATCTGGGCTTTATACACAGTTGCAGCAGTATAAACTCCTGGAAATCTGGTGAGTTTTGATAAGAGATGTACGGAAAAGATCCACAGGTGAGGCACTGCCTCACCTGCCATAGACTTTTTACTCCAGAGTTCTGGCTATAAAAATGATTAGAATAATGCAAAGAAGATATTTCTAACATATTCTTTGTATTTTTCATATACTTTATACAGTCAAAACTCTGGCTCAAACGATAGTATGACAGGAAAGGCTCTGCCTCACCCCACCGCACGTCACTGGCAGATGGGATTATCAGAAAAAAAGAGCAACCGGGACAGTTGGTAGGTATGCCTCAGTAGTTTTAGCTGATTGAGTTGCACTAAAGAATACAATATAGTGGGATCTATTTTAAAACTAGTGCTTTTGCATAGATATACTGTAGGAGCATAACAGTACATTTAATATTTCCAGAACAGTCGATGTGCACCACCTGAAACCTTTCTTCTGCTGGGCCTTCCAGGTCTGACATATAATTATTGTGTGTGTCACACTGCTAAAGGGGGTTAAAAAAACACACTAATGAGCAAAAACATATTGCACTGCAGGTGGGGCAGACGTACCATGTGAAGAGAGATTTATCTTTGGGTGGGTTGTATTGTTTATCTACATGGTACATACTGGCTGGTTTATTTTTACAGCAGATTGAGATTTCAGTTTGAACACACTCCACCCGAATCTAACTCTCTGCACATGTTACATCTGCAGTGCAACATAGTTTTTACCATTAGTGTTTGCTTGCTAACAAACATGAATAAGTCCCAATACTTGATTTGCCAAACATTTAGAGGCAGAGATCAATCCATGCTTTTTGCTTGCTGTGGACTTCTCTCCTGATGCTGATTAGCCGTAAGACCTTGCCAGACGCACACAACAAAATGTGATCAACAATTTATTTGTACAGTATGTAAGTTTTTCATTTATACCATTTGCAATATAATCCTCTAATATTATGTAATTTTTACATTAATTTATATTAATCTCTTACAGGACCCATCGCAGATCATTTTGCATTGGAGCTCTGCCTAATCAGTTTCCAGTTGGGGTTGTTTAAAAAAGTTAAATTTTCCCATGTTTGCATGTTAGGTTCCAATTGTTACCTAAGGTTAAGTCCCATAGTTATATTTTCTCAAAATGTTATTTGTGAAGTCTTTTTTTAAGTTTTTCAAGTTGAATCATCTTTCAAGAAAAATGTAGTCAAGAGAGCAGATTTTTGTTTTTTGTAAGAAAGACTTTACACACAACCGTGTAAGCCTTAACTATATTATTTCAAATGTCCTATCTGCCTTCTACTGCGTGTAGCTCTGTCTCTGTCTCTGTCTCTCTCTCTCTCTCTCTTTCCCTTTCTTTCTACTTTTACATCTCCTCCCAAAGGGCAAGTGTTTGTAGATTTAAATCTGCATGAACCATTTCAATTTTTTTTTGCCTGTATTTTTGAGTCTGCTGGACACATACTGCAGAAACATGGCTCCATGGCCAGAAGATCTTTGTCCGTGTGTATGCAGAAGGATGATAGGCAAGATTACACAACACACCTGAGTAAGTATACCTTTTAGTACACATTTCATCCATTATCCATTTATCCAATGCTCAGTTTTGTCTTATGTGACTGCTTCGCTATTCCTCTTTCGCTCTCTCTTCCTCCCTCTTTCTCTTTATCTCTCCTCCCAAAGGGCCATTGTTGTGTATGTAAATGTGCATTAACCTTTTTCCATTTTTTGTACCCCTATTCAGATGTCAGTTTTCTGGAAACCTCAAAGAAATGGCTTGCTCACACAGCTTTTCATTTCTTCTTACCCATTGCTCATTTTTGTCTCATTGCCTGCTTCTCTCTCCCTGTTTCTTTCTATCTTGCTCTCTCTCTCTACCTCTCTCTCCTCTCTCATTTTCTATAGATTGTATTATTGATCCTGTTCAACATTTGCAGAGCCTGAATTTGTTGCTAATTTTGCTTTTCTTTCTGCTTAATAAAGTTATGCTGTTATGTAAAGCAAGAATACCTAGATCACCCGCAGGCATTCCACTCACATATAGACATTTGAAGAATTAAAAGTGCATTTCAAATTGCATTTTCCCTTAGATTGTTTGGGAAAAAATTCTCACAAGTGACTACATAGAAGACTCTATGACGTCCCATACCTCTATGGATTCATGCGGGACATAAGTGATACAGCAAATGGTCTAATATACTCTATCTTCATTAATAATACTAACAAAATTGTTAAACAATGTTCAAGTAGGACTTATGAAAAATTTAATGTTACCTCTGTTATGAACACTTAGTGGGATATCTTATTAGCCCTGATGCCAGCGTCCTGTTCCCCCGATGTTGGTAGTTATTGGATATAATAGGCCCTTCTGACCTGTAATGACATATTGGTCTGGGAACTTATCCCATGTGTGATTGGGTGATTGGGCCATATTTTTGGGGGATAAAATGGGCTGCAATAGGATAGCCCAATACTCACAATCGGGCTAAAATCACGATAGCCTGATGGTGAGTATTGAGCTCACCCCCCTTATTCAACAGACAACTTTTAACTTGTGTTTTTAATTTACTGTGAAACTTAATATTGTGACATTTTAAATTAATTTATATATTAAAGTACAATATAAAAATATTGAGAGAATGATGTTGTTTTTCAAGATTTACTGAGGAAACAGTGCTTTTATACATAATTCATTGTATTAATTATGTCTAATTGTGCCTGTCTAATAGTCATCTTCCAATAGTGTTATATTTCCACAATGTTTATCTAAAATAGACCATAATAAATTTGATTAGCACCTTGATACTGGTATTTAATTTATTAGAAATAAAATACATTTAAAAAAACACCTCAAATTCTTTTTTCTCTCCTATATTAGTACGAAGAGATGGTTTTATTTTAAGGCTGAATATTAAATTATCTAAAATGACAAATATATTTTTGGGATGAATTAAATTAATACTGAACACCAAAAATTATTTGTATTATCAGGAGAGGCACATAAGACCTAGGCAGAAAGATTGACTTGTTTACTAATGGGATATTTATGCTGGAATGTAACGGTCCAATATTAGAGGGAGAATCACTGTGGTTGGTCTGTGGTATCTGGAGTAGCTGCAGGTTCTGGTATTAATCTACTTTGACGTCCAGATTCGGACTCTTCAGCAGTCAGTTCTTTTTCTGAAGCCATTTGTGTATATGCGGTCCCTAAATCTTCCTGTGTTCATATATTTACACAATGTGCTGATGCTGGTGTTGTAACACTCACATTTGGAACAAATGCTTGTAAATAACTTGCCATAAATGAATGCCATTAATATGGAGTAGAATATGACTGTTGGTTGCTTGCAAATATCGAATTAGAGAAATCAGACAATATACTCTGGACCTGAGAATTCCTTAATAGAACTAAATCTTCAACTAGTACTTTTGTTCCGGATGCAACTCCTAGAACAGAAGCAGATTGAGTCTCCTGTTGAACATATATTGTCCATGGTGTGCGCTATCATAGATAGGATTTTGTTGATTGAACTTGAGACTGCAACAAATTCTTGATGATGTCTTTCCAAAATGGTTCTAGTTGACTCCAATTCTGCATTTCCTTTGTTTAAACAAGTAATAATCCCTTTGTTTAAAAAAAAATCTTCCAGGGTGATGCTGTCTTAGATGTGCCTTGGCCAATCATGAACAATGTCACAAGGCAGCCTATATCTGGGTAGAGACAGGACATGTCAATGTACAAAATGCAATACTTAGTTTAAAGAATAAAAAAATGCAAACCCACAAGTAATTAAAAAAGCAAAAATCTATACAAACAGCCAATGTTCTTCAACCATAAAAAACTGCACATTCAAATGGCAGATGCAATTCTCAGTAACACTGCACATTCTAGTGCCAGCCTCCAAAACCAGAACATTAAATAAACAAATACATTACATAACCTCTTCATTCTGAAATTCAGCAACATGTTAAAAAAAATTCAAGTGCTGGACAAATGACAGAAAATAAACCCATTAATACTTACCATCTGCAATACATTTCTACTTCGTCTTCTTCTTCGTCTTCTTCTTCTGGATATCAGGAGGTGGAGGAATATAATCCTTAGCGTCATCAGAAAGAAGCTGGGGTGAGTGTTCTATGTCTAGCTGTGATGCAAGTGCCAGAAGCAAACACAGTTTTGAGCCAGTAGGCAAATACCATATAGCCAGTGGCAAGAATTCAAGTCAGTACCAATTGGCAGCTGCTGTCTATTAGCGCAGTCTTTATACTAGCAAAATGACTGTTAATCCTTCCCATGCTGCGAGTTTCTCACCATTTGATGTTGAAAAAGGCAAATTTATGCTTCATCCAACTCTACCTAGCTGTATGTTCCATCACCATGGCCTCACTGAACTTTGCTGGCATGGGAAAAGTCCATTACAGCCCAGTTATGCCTAAAGGTCATAAATGTAGATATGATAAAAATCTATACCACTCTACATTGCCGATACTTGTGTACCCTCAGTTCCATTCATGCATGGTACGTAAACATACAAGATACATTCTCTTATGAATGAAAACTATTTTTTTTAACTACAAGTGTACAAGCTTTGTGGTATGGCCATGGGTACAAGGTTTGCTCTGAGCTATTCCAGTGTACTAACATAGGAATTCATTCTGTATAGTACCTACTGAGAAAACATAATCATATTTGTCCACTATATAGACAACTTCTTTACAACATGGATTAGGATTTTTAACCATACACAACCTTATTTAGAACATTTACATTTATATCACTACAATTATAAACTCTCACAATCACAGATAATCTTCATGGAATTTACATATTAGGTGCAGGATCAAATTATTATTTGTCTAAATATTATAATAATGTGGATTCCAATGAGATCATTGAACTTGTGTTTTTAACATCCCCAAAGGACTAATGAGTAGGTTAAGAAGAAATTGCAGTGAAGAGATGACATTCAAAAGCATTAAAAATGATAAATCATTTTACAAATAGAAGTTAGTTTATTCACAGGATTTTTTATGTAAAAAAACATTTAAACTACTAAAATACAGGACTTACGGTTCCGGTCTAATGCTGTGAGGTCGCACCACAGCACAGCTCCGTTAACCCCCGACTAAAGTATCATTATATCGACTGTTTTACATTCTCCATAGGGTACCTAACCCTAACTGCACTCAACGGTGGTGGTACGAGTGGAGCTGCTAGCGGGAGACGGCTTATATGATCCGCCGTCAACGAGCCGAGTGACGGGCCCAGTGACACTTCCGGTATCCCCCATAGTACAGGCTACGCAAAGCCGCCAGTTGGAAGTGCTTCACGCCTTCATACAGCTGGTTAATCTTTCCAAAGAAGGTCCCTGTACCAGCGCTAAACAGGAGAAGGAAAATGGCTGACGCGCGCCGCTGTCTAATAGCCGGGTGTAACAGCGGGAGACACCGCCAGCACCCAGCGAGACGCGAGAGCTCAGACTGTCCAGGGAGGGTTATAAGAGCCAGAGCAAGCGGAGGCAATCCCTCTGTGACACTGCCTGCACAGGTACAGTTCACCCTGTTTAACACGATCTGATTACTGTTAGGCACGCTGCAACATGCAAAGCCAGTATTAGTTTGCAGACATTTTCCTTCCAGTTATTCTCAGCACAAGTTTATATATCCCTGCATACCACTCAAGGGGATTTATTTATTTATTGACTGGTTAAATTTGCTCCCTTTTTCCCTCTGTTGCTACTGATGGACCGGTTCCTGTCCCCCAGCACTCCGGTAAAAGCTCCTGCATCCTCACTTCCTGCTAGACAGGAAAAATGAAGAGCTAATACAGCTATGGCACCCGGCATCACTACCCCTTCTTCTTCTCCAGTTCCTAAGAAAATGATAGCTCCACAATCTTTCTCTGAGATGCAATCGTCTGCTCGGTCCCCTGATTCACCGATAACATATTCAGACCTGACGGAAGCTATAACGCAAGCCATGGCCCCATTATTATCTAAAGCTGTGTCTGATATATCTCTTCAATTACAACATCTCTCGCATAAAGTTTTTGTTAATGAGAACAGAATTGGTGGCCTTTGTCATGACATGAGTGAGGCACAGGGATGTATTAAGCGCCTTGAAAAAGATAATTACCAGCTCTGGATGAAGCTAGACGACGCAGAAAATTGATCCAGAAGAAATAATATTAGACTGGTTGGATTGCCGGAAATGGTCAAAGGTGATGATCTTGTCCAGTTTGTTAGTTTTACCTTACCCGCATTACTTGACATCACTGAATCCTGCAAAGATCTAGTAATTGAACGTGCATACCGAGTGGGTCCTCCTCGTTCCCCTACTGGTCGTCCACATGTCACCTTGTTTAGATGCCTAAACTATCTCCACAAAGTCGCCATTTGGACAGCGTCAAGGAAAATTCGCTCCATTCAGTGGGAAAATAATCGTTTGCTTATATTTCAAGATTTTTCAGCTGAGCTGACAAGAGCTCGGAAAGCCTTCAACCCCGTCTGTACGAAATTGGTATCTGCTAAACGCAGATTCTCTATGCTATATCCGGCTAAACTTCGCACTTATGATGGAGATAAGCACATCGATTTTACCAACCCGGAAGATGCGGCTGCATTTCTCAGTGAAGACTCCACAGAAGAACACGTGGACATCACCGATGTTCCCGCAGATGCAGATACTTGATTTTTTGCTTTACTTTAGAGTTGTCGATTTCTCTCCTTGATTCTTCTCTGTCCCTTTTCAAGGACGGACATTCTTCTACGAATTTGGGTTTGGCATTTCCTAGTCTAACGAGTCTTATTACTAGTTTTCTTTCTGCTTGGTTAACTTAATTCCGTATCTAGTTTATATGGTATATTTTGTTACCTATACAGGTTTTCTTATTATACTTGTATACATTGTGCCTTTCCACCAAGAATTTTGACTTATAAGATAATATACCTTTTCAGGCAGATTTTACACAATACTATATGTTACTACTTTACCTTATACTTGCTAGCATTGCTCTATCATATCACTATGCCTTCTGCTGCCCAGATACCACAGTCGGGAGGTTATCTGGAGTATTGCACCGAATAAGAAAATATGCATAGTCTTATTACTGTTTCCATATTTGATATATTGTTCGGAAGTTTGCTTGCTTGTCAAACTTTTCTCAAATTTCATGATGTTCATATTGCTTGTTCCTATGTCCCTCCCCTTCCTATCCCCATTTCCTATGTCCTATTTCTGATCTACGCTTTGATTATCAGTAACATACTGCTACTATTTTTCACCCCTTTCTGGTTTATAAATGATTGATCTTAAAATTGGTACACTAAATGTTGGTGGTATTAACTCCCCGGCCAAACGCCGTAAAATTCTTATGTATTTAAACAAGTCAGATATTAATATTGCTTTTCTGCAGGAAACACACCTAACACATCAAGAATCTGTTAAATTGCAGATGTCACAATGGTCCTTCATATCAGTCGCTCCATATAACTCTAAATCCAGAGGAGTAGCTCTACTGGCAAAGCATAACCTTAATATTCAAGTTCTTTCTTTGGACATAGACCCTAACGTCCGTTTTCTAATTGTCAGAATGTCCATTGACGCATGTATTTTTATCTTTTGCAATATATATGCACCGAATATATATAATAAAGCCTTTTCCCAGATGCTCCTAGTTAAGCTGACTCCCTATATCAATGATAATCTTATCATCTGTGGAGATTTCAACTTGCTTTCCTCTTCTTACTTGGATCGTTCCAATATTTCTAAGGTGCCCCATCACCTTCCTAAGATTGGAATACCTTATTTCTCTGAAAACTTACAACTGATAGATATTTGGCGCGCACTTCATCCCCTTGAAAGAGAATTCTCTTGCCATTCCTCTGCCTATGATACATTTTCAAGGATAGACTACATGTTTATTTCACAACATTTATTTTCTACTGTAACGGATTCGGCCATTTAGTCCATCTTTATTTCTGATCACGCATTGCTATGGTTCTCCTTTATATTAAGTCCAAAGCGCACTTCAATTCCCCAATGGAGATTCCCATCACATTTGTCTAATTCTGCGAAATTCTGTGATTCCTTGAATGAGGCCTGGGATTCTTTTTATTTCTCGAACAATATACACTCCGAAGCAGATCCTCCCTTATTTTGGCAAACAGCCAAATCAGTACTTAGAGGCAATATTATTTCATACTCCACTGCCCTAAAAAAAAAATATGCTCAATCATACCTAGAAATACAACAGTCCCTTTCTGAAGCTTACCAGGCTTTCAAAACCTACCCCTCGCCGTCTGCCAATCTACATACTTAACACTGAAACTTAAATTTAATGAATTTCTTTCTTCAATGGGTGATAAATATAAATTCAAAGTTGAATTTCGCTTCCATAAGTTTGGAAATAAAGTAGGTAAGCTCCTTACAAACATTTTAAAAGGCTCCTCCTCTCCCATGACAGTTCATCCTTTAAAGCTTCCGGATGATTCTCTAACTAATGACCCCCAATGCATAGCTAGCATCATGAAGACGTTCTACGAAACTCTTTATTCTGCTCCTGACTCTCCCTCAAATGAGGCATCTCATTCCTGGTCTTTTCTTCATCTACCTCAGATCCCGCCTGATTTTCTGGATTCCCTTTCTGCACCAATCCCTTTAGAAGCAGTTCGTTTTACTGTTAAACATTTGAAACCTAATAAAGCCCATGGGCCTGACGGATTTTCCAGTGAATTTTATAAATTACTTTTAGATAAAATAGATGTGCATCTTTTGGCATTGTATAATTTTATACTTCACTCTAAGACCCTCCCCTTATATTTTAACAGTGCGATAATAAAAGTTCTCTTAAAACCGGGTCGTGATTCTTCTATTCCATCCTCCTATCGCCCTATCTCTCTATTAAATTTAGATTATAAAATCTTAACAAAAATCCTAGCAGACCGTCTTAAATTTTCTCTTCCTCACATAGTTCTTCCAGACCAAACTGGTTTCATCTGGGGCCGTCATTCCGTAACTAATGTGCGTAAAGTGCTTTCTGTAATTCATCATTCAATGACACTTCCTTCTTCTACTCACAATATCATATTGGCTTTAGACGCAGAAAAGGCCTTTGACCTTTTGACTTGGTCTCACCTTTTTAAATCCCTACAGCTTTTTGGCTATCCTCCCTCCTTTATCTCCCTCATACAAACGCTATACACTTCACCTGTTTCTCAACTTTATTGTAATGGATATCTTTCTACACCTTTTACTGTTTTTCGGGGCACCCGCCAGGGATGTCCTCTTTCCCCATTACTCTTTGCTTTAGCAATTGAACCCCTCGCAATATCTATCTGAAATTCCCCTGACATTCGGGGTATTTTAGTCGGTGATGTTTCTTTAAAACTTGCTCTCTATGCAGCTGACATGTTACTATTTTTGTCCAATCCTTCCACCTCACACCCTTCATTATTTTCTTTAATATCGGAGTTTGGTACCCAAGCAGGATTTAAGATAAATACCTCTAAATCAGAAATTCTAAACATATCTGATCCAAGCACTGTCACTTTACTTTCATCTGACCCTCTTTTTCTATCTTTACTTAAAAAAGACATTAAATATCTCAGTCTTCATATTCCTTCAGATCTCTCTTTTCTATATAGACACAATTTTACGCCAGTTCTTTCTAAAATATACTCACTTTATGATTCTTGGATGAATTTGCCATTATCAATTTTGGGACGGGTAGCTGTTGTTAAATGTATTATTTTTCCCAAAATTTTCTACTTGCTACAAATGTTACCAATTGGTCTTTCTGTTTCAGATCTGAAACGTTTTGATCAACTTACTTCAAAATTTTTGTGGCAAAGTAAACGTCCTAGAATTGCGCTTCACAAATTACAAACTCACAGGTCTAATGGAGGTATGTCACTTCCAAATGTAAAACTTTATACTTTAGCTACCCATTTTAGGTACATCTCCGACTGGTTGCTCTCTAAATACTCCTACACTTCACTTCCTTTAGATTTAGCTTTATATAGCCCATACTCTCCTAGTGCCCTCCTTCACTCTAAGAAATGTGACATTCCCACTCATATCCTACATCACATTATGTTTCATGACAATTATTCAGCTTGGTTGATTATTAATAAAAAATTAGCGAGAAATCCTACTTCTTCTCCATACAATACACTTTGGGGTAACCCTTCATTTTACCCATCACTTTATAACCCGATATTCCTCGCTTGGAAAGACAAAGGTTTATCTCTCACCTCACAGGTCTTTGATCCTGGAGGAAATATAGTGACTTTTTCAACTCTTCAGAAACAACATATTTTACAGTCTTCTAATTTCTTCATGTTTCTACAAGCTCGACATTTCGCCCTTTCTTTGGACCCCAACACTAGGACTTTATGCTCCACTGAACCCATTGCTTCTCTTTTACATTTATTTAATAATACCACCTACCGTACTAAATATCTTTATTCTATTCTTTTACCTACTTCCAACACTAAACCATGGCAATCACTGATGGTATCATGGCAATCTGATGTCCCCGAAGTTGACTCCACCTCAATACTTACCACACATTGTCATAGGAACCTTAAATATTTAAACTCTTCTTATCTTCAGGAAGTAAACTGGAAAACTTTACACAGAGCATACATTTCCCCTGCACAAAGACAACACATCTCTCCAGATACTTCCAACGCATGCATGAAATGTCATCTTTCTCATGCTTCTTTCTTCCACTGTTTTTGGGAATGTGGCAAGATAAGGAAATTCTGGAATAAGGTAATTTCTTTTCTAAATTCTTTATTCTCTTCACATGTTTTCCCTGACCCACTGGCTTGTTTATGTGCAAACTTCAGAAACTGGCTTTTCAATTCTGCCCTTACTCCTCATATCCCGTTATTGGTAACCATTGTGACACTTGCAAAGAAAATTATTCTTATACATTGGATTTCTTCTTCTTCCCCTGCCTTACAAGAACTCAAATTAAAATTACTTCAACTTCTCTATTTTGATCGAAATAACACCTTTCCTGATATTGACAAATATGTAGAAAAATTTTACGCTAAATGGTCTCCCTTTTTACAAACCTTGGATTTGCGCACTCAGGACCGTATTATGAAAGTCTATGAAAACACAGAATGGCATTTACTACGTACTCTTGCTTCTTCTTAATACCACCTTCAGGGCCGTCTTAACAGCAGTGTAGGCCCCTGGGCACAGCAATGCGCTGGGGCCCCTACTCATCCTCCAGCAGCAGGGGTGCTATCAGTGGCAGCTTTGATGTCCCACGGGCGGTAGGGGGTGTTTTATCGGGTGTAGTATGGTATGCCGGCGGCCAGGCTCTCAGCAACCAGCATACCGGCGCCGGTAGCCCGTCCGCCGGCATACCGACAGCGCGGCGAGCGCGAATTAGCCCCTTGCGGGCTCGCTGCACTCGCCACGCTGCGGGCACGGTGGAGGGAGAAAAAGTGTCGGTATGCCGGCTGTCGGGATTCCGGTGCCGGTATACTGTGCGCCGGGATCCCGACAGTCGGCATACTGAAGACCACCCGTTTTATCTTCCGCTCAGCATGTAGGACCTGGAGCAGTAATTTCTGCTAATTACTCTTTTACTGCACAGATGGGGCTAAACTGTAGAAGGGGGCATTGGGCTGGATGAAGGGGCCCTGGTACATGACTTCCAGGGTGGTAGGGGGTGTTTTATATGTAGGGGAGGGGTGGATAGTGGAGTGGGCTTAATATTTATAATTTTCCAGTGAGAGCGCAGCTTGCTTAACTGCAGATATATCAAGTTCCTGAAAATATATTTTTTAGCTTTGAATGGGATACAAAACGAGAGAGTACTACCTTTCAGAAGGTTCTGAGGACTTGGGGATCAGAGTTCAGGAGCCAGAGCAATCCACCAACGAAAATCTAAAACTGCATATTAGGCGTGTGGAGCTGGAGCAGAGACCGGCTGCTGGAAGGCTGATATCTCTAGTTCTGGGCATAGTAGAGACAAGCTGCCAGTGTCCACCAAAAAGGGAGAGTCCCAGCTTTTGGCTTATACCCTCAAAAAACTCTTAAGACAGACAGAACCCGACATATCTGGCTGGGAAGAGTAATTAACAGGCGTGGATGGCGACCACTGCTTTCAAGTGAGATATCTCCGGTTTCCCTGGGCCGATTTTAAAAATTCTGGTACCCCTGGAAAGAGGGGACCCTCAGCTATCAGCCTAGGGCCTTTATACTCCTGGGGCCCTTGGGCAAGAGCCCATTGAGCCCATACAAAAAGACGGCCCTGACCACCTTAGCCTCCAATCTCTTTGTACTCATACCTATACTTTCTCAACTTTTCTCATAGTGGATATTTCCTTTTTACTTAAGATCAGAAACACTTCTTCCCTCCCTCCCTACCTTGCTCCCTTGTCACCTCCACCCCTTTTTCTCATTTTCATTATAGTTGTCATTACTGTTTATGAGACATTGATTTGTTTGAATCCTCATTTATAGTTTACCGCGCCTCGCATTTGTTGCTGTTTCCTTTCAGGATACTTCATTTCTTAATGATTGCGGCAACATATTACTCATTACTGTGTATTTGGATTCCCTTTTTTTTGCATTGTTCTTTAATAATACTTCTCTGATATTGTATACATCTTTATTCTAAATAATAAAAAATTGTATTGAAAAAAAAACCTACTAAAATACAGATGTTTAACCTATTTTGGGATGATTTTTCCTAATATTTTATACGATAGAAACAAAAGATGTGATATATACATACTCTGTAGTTTATAATGTTATTATATTTTTAAAATAGGGTTTTTAACTATTTCATGTGTTGCAGCAACATGCCATTTGATAACAGTCTCTTATGTTTAGGCTGTACTTGCAACCTATACAGTACTAACCATATTTTCTTTTTGGTGATATTAAATATGAGGCCCTGTCAAATATTTTTGGAACTGCAGCTGAGTAAATCTGAACATCTATTTATATATAATATAACAATTTCAGAGTCATTTCCTTCCATTTTTTTTTATTTTTTCATACTGAAATTATAAGAGTCAGTACTGCAGGAGAACTAGTAGAATATATTGCTGGACAGGTTGTAGCCTTTTCTATCTCTCACAGTTATGGAGAAAGTGAAAACTGTTCTCCAAATAAGTAATCAATAAGTGCCATGGTGTTCTTTGTATTTTAAGGTGACCAAACCAATCCTGGTGTTGGTGGTCACATACAGTACATAGTGTGCCTTGTTCAAGTAAAAATTAATATGGCTATGCAGGATAGGCAAATACTAGGTGCTGGCTGTTTTTCTCAGTAAAATACAGTCTTTAATATATACTTTGGAACAGCTGCAGCCCCACTAGGAGACCACCTAATCCCCTTTGTCTCTAATCCTGTTCCCTGTACCTCAATCATTCAAACATATACATATCCTTCACTTCCTCATATGCCTTCTTCATAACTTCCACTGGGTAACCCTGTTCAATTAATGAATCCCATAGTCTTCCTGCATACAACTCAAATCCTTCATAATTTTAACAATTTCTTTTCATCAGAGTAAATTGTCCCTTTGGGATATTGTCCCTCCATTTCTAGAGATGACTACTCCTATAATTCAAAAATGTATTCTGATCCACTTCCTTAACATAGGTTTGTGTGGTCATAAAATTATTGTCCTCCTCAAGTGCAATTTCCAAATGTGAAATACTCTCTTTGTGACACACATAAGTAAAATTTAAACCAAAGTGTTTATTATTGAACCCTTTCAAAAATATATTTGAAGAGTCTTTACTACCTCCCCATATTAGAAACAAATCATCAATAAACCAACAACATAGGACCAGATCCACCCCCAGCTCACCCCCCCCCCCACACACATACTGCTCCTTGAGCAGCCCCATGTAGAGTTTTTTGAAACTGGGGGTTAATATGCTCCCCATTGCCGTACCCCACAACTGTAAAAAGTATTCGAAATCAAAAACAAAATAATTGTAATGCAGTATAAACTCAGTGGCATCTATGATAAATTCCCACATTTCTATAGTGATAGAATCATCCATTCTTAAATAGTGATCAACAGCTTCAAACCTAAATCCTACAGGAAATTAGAATACAATTATTACAAGGAAAGTGCATACTAGATTCATGGAACATAAAAGGAACATTTGTAATAAAGTAAAATCACATTGTCTGTCTTTACATGTTACTAAGTGTAGTAAAGGCAAATTGGAGAATATGAGGATGAAGGCGATTGAACAGATAAGCACTACTAACAGGGGAGGAGATCACTTTAATTTGCTCTGTAAGATGGAAGCATATTGGATTTTCCGTTTACAAACACTAAACCCACAATGGTTAAATGACACAGTTGAGCTGAATAATGTGTAGAATTTAATATCGGTATGGTCATATTTGATTAGATCTTTCCCTCATTTTATACGGCATCCTATAGGGAGAAATAGTATTGCTCATTCTGCTTTATTTAGATTTTTCATAGAAATTTACCATCAAACAGATTGTCTGTATTCAATGTGCGTATTAATTAAGTGCAATGGTGAAGTTGAAACACAGAGACTCAAAATACGGATAGTCACCAGGTGAATGTAATGCAGTTGGAATGCACAATGATGCACAACACTGACGGTGAGAGAAAGCAGAGATTCCCCGTCTATCTAACCCCGATAGGACTGGTATCCTTCTGGTGAAGCCACTGATGATATTGGAAATGGAGAAACATGTTAAGGCTACTTTGTGGTCTGGTGTTGTTCTTGGACATAGCCCTCTGAGGAAAGTCGCTACCTAGTGGAGAAGGAGATCCGTCACCAAGCTATCTTACAGAAAGTGGGTAAGAGATATTCGGAGTCTGCCACTATAAACCCATATCTATGTGTAGCGCTTACTCAGGATTCATTACCAGCAGTGTTTGTCGATTCTGATGGAATGAAACATTTTATCATTTGCATACTTTGAATTAGTGACTGTATATATCCTGTCTGAATGGACAAATGCTATGTCAGAGAGTCTCATTAATTACTACACCTGGGGGCCAATTATCAGTACTGAAGGAATTTATATCATGTGGATTTGACTTTCGGAATATTACTCCTTGACACCAATAACTAATTTGGCCAGAGATGTGGCAAAGCTTTATTTTAATTCAGAGTCATGGTTTTTAGCTACATTTGTTGCAAGAAATGAGAAAGTATAACAAGAATTTCATGAGTGCAACTTAAATTGTTTTATGCATTGATCTAGTGTGAATATTAATATGCAACACCTGGCGTGTGTATTATTTGTATAATACATTCTTCAATGACATTTATTTAATGGTATTTTTAAATTTGGGACAGCAGCACTTAATTTATCTGTGTGTGCAATATTATTGTGTTAACGCCATAACTTAATAACAGCGATAATGTTTTATCGCGTTAACACTACTGGTAGGCTACATGTTTGCTGCAGAGCCATGTACAGAGCTGGCGTCCCCTGTTGCTGCTCCATTCATTGCTGGAAGCCAATGGAAGCTGCCAGACCCAGAAGCAGCAAGTGACCTGACCCCATTGATACAGAAGCCGCCGTAAGCCTCCAGAAGAAGAAACCGCCAGCCACCATACCCGCTTGCGGTGGAAGCCTCTGGATCCACAAGCCGCCAGCCATCAGACCCGCTTGCAGTGGAAGCTGCAGGACCTGGAAGCTGCTGGCCACCAGACCCGCTTGCTGCACTGTGATTCAGGAGGACTGGGCAGACTCCCTCTTGGACACTTGGCCTGGGGACACCAGATCTCTCACAAAGCAGATACATGCACTTTGGGTTCCAGCAGGAAAGGAAATATAATGCAGAGACAGTGATCTGCCAGACTTATGTACATTGGGGCTGATATTGCTTATATTAACAGGAGAGGTAATGGATGGGCTATAATCTTTGGGCCTTCTACATAAGCCCTCCTTCTTTCATTAAAGACTCCCTGCTGAGCTATTATCCTCCCTTTTATTGCTGGGGTACCTAATCTGGATGCCAAAGGTTTTATGTACATTGGGGAGGATATTGCTTATATTAACAGGAACGGTTGTGGATGGGATTTAAAGCTTTGGGCCTTCTACGTAAGCTTTCTTTCATTAATTAAGTAATCCCTGTTCTCTTTTATTGCTGGGGTGTAAAATTTGCTGTAAAAAATAAATTTAAAAAAAAAAATTACGCAAAGAAATGAGAAAATGGAGAAAAGAACCAAAATCTTACATGGGCATTGTAATTTTAAATCTCTACCAGACGGCCGAGTTGATAAAACCAAAGTTATTTGTAATCACTGCAAAGTTGATTTTTCTTATCACCGGAGTACTTCAAGTCTGAAGTATCACTTAAATGCAATACACACCCTTTGATGCCAGGAAAACACCCACCCAAACAAACAGTGGAGGGAGGCATTAGCAGACTAGGTTGGATACAGTGTATGGGAGAAGTATAGATAAAAGCAAAAACGCTAACAAATAACATAGCAAAATGGATAGCTACAAACTGCAGGCCGATAAGTATTGTGGAAGATGTCGGTCTGAGGAACGTTCTTAGGATCGCCATGAATTATGGCATGTATGAGCCTCCCACAAGATGCACCATCACAAGAAGAATAAATGAGTTGTATGAAAAGGAGAGGACTACAAAAGGGACGGCATTACAACGTGCACCACATGTTGCTCTCACTGGAGACTACTGGACATCACTGGTTAACCATAACTACCTTAGACTTACAGTGGATTATATTGATAAACAGTTTGAGCTGCATTCACATGCTGTAATGAAAACAGAAGAGAAACATTTTGCTGAAATGTGTGCAGAACATTTTATTCATGTTGCACAGCAGTGGAACATTTCAGATAAAGTCGGCACACTTAGCACAGATAGTGCAACAAATATGATTTCTGCTTTAAGACATCTGCCTTTTGAACATGTCCCCTGCATTGAGCACATTCTCCAGCGTTTTGTCACAGTATCTCTGCAGAAAAGTGCGTTTGACAATATCCTGGCCACTTGAAACACAGTCTAACAAGTGCTGCAGAATTAGAACAACAACAAATTCAACATGGACAAAAGAAGGAGTTGCTTATACAAGACATTCCAACCAGATGGAATTCGACTCTGGACATGGTAAAAAGTGTTTGCAGAAACCAACACCCACTGAAGGATGACCTCACCATACACAGCACCAAGATTGCCATGCAAACTTCAGCTGAAATGGACAAACTGCAGAGGTTGGAAATGCTACTGGAGCCCTGCAGGTATATGTTACATATGTCATATATTTTATTTTCTCACTGTCCTGTCTGTAAAATATATATCATTAATGGGATATAGTTAGGTATTTAGGTTTAGGCACTTATTGGGCGGGGGTTAGGGTAGGGAGCAGGGAGGGTTAGGGTTAGGCTGCGTTGCGGGAGAGTTAGGGTTAGACACCACAAGGGGAGGGTTAGGGTTAGGCACTAGGCAGAGAGGGTTGAGGGTAGGGAGGGTTAGTATACTTACCGGGGACTGTTGGGATTCTGGATAACAGCATGCCACTCTCAGTCTCCTGACCACCAGCATTCTCAGCACCAGTCACCCGTACCCAACGAAATGGGTTTGATTTTTGTTTGCTGTTGCAGGTATGTGACTGAACTTCTGGGAGGAGAAAAGTATGTTTCATGCTCTGTGGTTCTGCCTGCTTTTTGCCATCTCTCTCAGGTCATGGAGAGTTCAGATCATGACCCTACCTATGTGGTCAAATTTAAGTCTACATTCAGAACAGACCTGGAGACACACAAGGAAAATGCCAACATTGCATATCTAAAGATTTCTACTGCATTGGACCCAAGGTTCAAGGGCCTCAAGTGTATACCCAGAGCTGAGAGGGGTGTGGTGTGGGCCTCACTCACCAACTTTCTAAAGGAACAGAGGTTTGTTGCAGTGAAACCTGTGGAAGCAACAACATCAGAGCCACCAAATAAAAAAGTTATCCCTATTGGCTGCTTCATCAAAGTCTGATTCTGAACAGGTAGAAGTACAGAGTCCTGTCCATTAGAGTGGTGATCCAAACATGCAGACTCACACAGCAGGCTGGCCTCCATTGCACAGAAGTACATGGCCATACCTGCAACATCAGTACCCTGTGAAAGGTTGTTTTTTTCCTGCTGGTCATATTGTACCGAAGAAGAGAGTTTCTTTCTCATCTGAAAATGTAAATTATATTGTGTGTCTTAGCAACTTGCTTGGTGCAGAGGAGTAAATAAGTTACACACCTATAAATCTGTCCAATCTGTCTGGTGGGAACAAAAATCTGGGAATGTATGAGAGCAAATGACACTTAACCATTTCAGACAAATTGATTAAATCCATTCGATATAACAAATTTCTCCAAACAATTGCTTTTGTCCATTTTCCAGTGTTTGGGAGCAAATGCTTAATTGTCATTTGCTCCCAAACATTACCAGATTTTTGCTCTACCACTTCATCTAACTCTAAAAGGGACACTTGCTACTGAACATAAGAGCAGATGTACTAAGTCTGGAGAAGGGACAAAGTAGTGATAAAGCAGGGATACAGTAAGTGTAAGGTGGTAACACACCAGCTAGTCAGCTCCTGTAATTTTTCATATCCGTAATGACTGGCTGGTGCATTATCACCTTGCACTTATCACTGCTTTATCACTTTTTTATCCCTTCTCCTGGCTTAATACATCTGCCCCATATACTGTTTATGCTGCTCCCTGATAAAAAAAAAAAATTCCTATTCATACCTGTTCATAATAACAAAAGAAAACAGATTTAGATTTGTTAACATTACATTAATATTTTACTTTTAAAGTTGTGATTTAAAAAAAATATATTTTATTTTTAAAGTTTTTTTTAAATGCTACTGTGTAAAGCGAATACTGCTGTTAAAAAGCACCTTCTTTAAAGTGTTTTCAAACCAAATGTTATTGCACTACTAAAAGCGCGCAATTCACTACTTTTGAATTCATTATTGAATTTTGTGCCTAACAATGTGATTAATTGCAAGCAATTGCAGAAAATCATGTGATTAATCGTGATTGAAAATTTTAATTGTCGCCCAGCACTAATATATATATATATATATATATATATATATATATATATATATATATATATATATTATATATACAATAACTACCCCAAAGAGAGCATTGTGCCAATACATTATATGTATATTATAAGTATGAGGTGGCGAGATGACATCCAACATGAATAGGCAGAAAGGCATTCAGTGACATGACCCAATACAGATTTAGATATTTCTGGAAAGGATTGGTAGATTTGAGTATCATCCGCATACAGGTGATACTGAAATCCAATAGAGCTGATTAGTTTGGCAAGGGATGTGGTATAGATTGAGAAAAGCAGACGACCTAAGACTGAGGCTTGCGGCACTCCAAATGATTAAGGGTGACACTGTGGAAGTGCAACAGGATGATGGGGATGTGTGTGTAGCTGACACCACTCATGAGAATGTTGATGATGAGGATGAACCAGTGGCACCAGTTCTTGTCCGTGATAAGAAGGCCATTGGCATTCCTGGATACAAGACCAATAAATGTACCTCATATGTGTTGAATTACTTTTACCGAAATCCTGATAACAATTGTCAAATAATTTGTAGTGTTTGTAAAGCCAAAGTAAGTAGAGGAATGGACCTTACTCATCTAAGAAACCCCTCCCTTTTATGACATTTACATCAAGTTCTTGAAAAAATGTTGTCAAAATCTGAAAAATCTGATAATACTATGCAGGTCAGCATCAGCTATCTCCAATCCCTTAGCTAGATCCCAGCACATGAAATCTCTGCCGCCAACACCTTCATCATCAATATACTCATTAATGATCAGAATTAGTTCTCTTGCATCCAGGTTGCTAAGGCTGACTCCTCCACTATCCAGGATACCTCAGAAGAATCCTTGAGCATAAGGCCTGCTGCTGCTACTGGGAGTATATCTTTGTCCCAGAAGGGGACCATGAAGACTACTAGTAGTTTCATACATCAATTAACTATAAAGCAATACTTTGCATGAGGATGCAAGTATGAAAGCTGCCACCCATTTGCACAATGGATCACTGAAGACATGACGGCTTAACTAGTATTAAATCTACAGCCAATATCTGACATAAATGCATGTGGTTTTAGACAGTTAATTGAAGTCCTGCGTTCCTGCTACCTAAATCCATCTCAGTTCTATTTTGCCTTATAAACAATTCCACACCTGTGCTAGGGCATTAAGAAAACTAATTATTGATCACAATAACCAATGAGGCCATGCATGTTAATTAGTTATGCCTCATTGGTTATTTGTGTTTTTTTATTGAAACTCATAGAGTTTTTTGTTGAGACCGATGCAGTGAATATCTAAAATACCCTGGTTTATTATTAGCAAATTTCTGATTTTAATTTAGTGTTTACTGTTAGCTCTTTCTTAGCACCTGAAGGGTTTAAATTATTATTTTTAAAAACAATTATTGGCCTACAAATTGCCATTGTACCCACTGTTCACTTAACAACAAATATGTGGGCAAGTGATACTGGTCAAACTAAAGATTACATGATCAGCAGCTGTATGTAACACAAAATTTCAGCTCATTCACAGGCAGGCTACTCTCTGTATTTCAGGCTTCACTAAGAGGCATAACAGTTAGAAAACCTAGGAATGTCATAGCAAAATAGCTTACCCCACTAGAACTCTCCTCAGGATTTTTCATTTCTAAAAATGAAACAAACTTAATTTAAACTGGGTGATTTTTTACACATCTCATGTTTTATGCACACAATCAATTTGGTGGTACAGTTTTTTTTATAAATGACAGGAGTGCAGGGGATGGGGTCTGTGGCATGAAACATTTTGGGACATTTTTTGGCATTCAGCAACAGCATGTAAGTGACTGCAGTGGCTGCAAGATCAGTTCAATTTGCCATGCCACCAAATCAAGCAAGAGTTAGTAACAGGGTGAAAATACATCCTTTATATGCTTCAGTGGATTGAGGAACAGCAAAAAGCCATCCAAGTGTACACAACAAGCCATGACATAGGGAGTGGAGGGGAAATGTAGCTTATTCCAGCACAGTGGAGAATGCTTTCCATGTTATGCAATGTGCTGAGACCATTCAAAGTAAAAATCTATGAAGTGAGTTTAGACATTGCCAGTTTGAGTCAGGGATTCCCTTAATTAGGCAGCTCCAGAATATGAAGGATGAGATTAAACAATTGGATTCTGCTAAGTATGATGGGCTTGTTGATCAAGTTATTTAATAACTTCCCCAGAACCAATGGGTCATCAACATCTTGAAATCGGATCACTACATTTTGGAAAACATTCTTGATCCTAGGTTTAAATCATACATAATGTCTTTATTTCTAGCTGACACATATCTTAAGAGATGTAAAGAGCTCCTTGTAAACAAGTTGGCAGCTCAAGTGGCACATGACACAATGACGTCTCCTCTTTCAGTTTCTCCAGAAATTGCAGCTGCCGGGAAAAACTGAGGTTTCCCAGGAGACTTACTGGTGATGAGGATGAGTAAACTCAGTGCACCAGAGTGACACAATATTATGACATATAGTCAGGTCTCAAAGAATTGCCCAATATTAATGATACCTCTACCATGACTCAATTTGACAGAGTAACCATTCACAGAATGTTGGTGGGTTATTTTAATGATTGTGTACAAATATCAGACAGTCTCTTTGATTACTGAGAGGGGGAAAAAAAGATATTTTGAGCCAATTGTACAAACTTCCTTTGATGTACTTAAGCTGCCTATCCTCCAATGTGTACTCAGAAAGGTTTTCAGCACAGCCAGGGTGTGCTGGGTGTGCATGTTCCTATATACTGTATAATAATAATAATAATCATAATAATTATAATTATTTTATTTATATAGTGCTCTATCTTCAATGAGACTCAAGGCACAAGCAATACTATAACTTAAAGTGTGTTTTATTATTTTTTGTGTAAATTGTTTTTATCTTTTATTACTTGTATATTTTTTCTTTTTCATTCTTTCCATACTTATATTGCATTGTAGTTGTTTTTTGTTTTGAGTGGAACTTTATTTTATTCTCCTAATGTTTTAATTAGGGTTTTTTTCAGGTTGTTAGTTCTATCATAGCTTTTGGTCACAATTTTTTCATCATATCTTTTTCAAGGTATTTTTGTCTTCAGACTGGAGGCTTGGTCTTAATATTTTTGTTGTTTAAAGCTGTTTCATTAATCCCTTTGAACTGGCCAATTGTGAAACCAATTTGGAAGGTGGATGGTTGCCTTTTCTTTCTAAAAATGTATTAACATTTGCTTGCTTAATATGTATTCTTGTTTTGAATTTATTCTCTTCTATACATAGTTAAAAATTCATAAATGTAACTTCTTTTTTGCTTATACTGTATTAGCAGTGAAATGTGATACACGTCATTGTAGTTGGTATGTTTAATGAAGTGGTTAATGTTCTCTTCTGTACCCATCCATATAATAACACATAATCTATGAATCTTCACCAGAGTAACATATCTTCAGGTTTTTATTTCATATAATCTGGTTTCCCACACCACCACATGCAGGTGTGTTTAGCCTGTAACAAATTACACACCTCCTTGCTGCATTCGTAATTGCAGTACTGCGACTGGAGTCATAGTCTTGAATCAAACATCGCGACCTACAGTCGTGATGGTCATCTGTGATGGCAAGCTAAGTAAGCCTCAATTGACTCAGGCTTGCTGTTGCAGAGCAGTTTGCGAGGCAAATGAAACTGCATCTTGCAATGCTGTCCTTGGCCTTACCACTCCCAGAAAATTGTGGCACCCCTGGTCCCATCCCTCCCCCCGAACGCCTCTGCCTTTCATTCATGCTTGTGCACAAATGTTAGAATCCAACTGACTGAGGTACTAATTAACTCACCAGTGCTTTAGCATAGATAGTTTTATAACCTGCACTGCTAGGATGGCTTGGGGACCCTGTTTGAGAACCACTGAGTTAAAATCTTCATATGCTATTTCATGACCTTTAACACCATAGGGTATAATGAAGTGATATTGCATGCTCCTATTGTGTAGTTTTTCTTCCAATCAATATCTTACAAGCTCTCTAACAGAGGGATGGTTTATTTAAGGTAGCTTCACTGCTTTGCTATCAGAGTCTATAGGAGTATATCAATGTATTCTGATACAATCTATGTTGATATGTTTACCCATGATAATAGGTCTCCCAGTTTTTTCAGGTTCTTATGTACCTTAGGTAGGTGATAGAATACAGAACTAATAAATAAGGTGGAGAAATGCATGAATCAGAGTTTTGGCAATCCAATCTATGCTAACTATTTTTTTCTGAAGGCTTGGCTATATAAAATACTTTATTTTGTGCACAAGAGGTAAAGAACAGTATCTTGGAAAATGCATAATTAGACATCCAGCATTTGAGATTATTGGATCCTTGAAGCCAACTAATACATACTTGTGAGCATATTATACAAGCTGCATGTTAAAGCTTTGAACACATTCTGCTTTATTAACTATGCATAAGAATTGAATGAACTGAATTGTAGAGGATTGTCTTCAACATAGTGTATCTTTACTTGCAGTCTTAGGGGGCAGCTGGCTGGGGAAATACAGGAAGTATGGAAATAACTAAGTGTATTTTCATTACAGTTAATTAAATGGAGTTAGCCTGCATCAATTTGGACTAATCATCTTTCTATTTCTTATATTTCTTTTATATCTTTCTTTTTATCTCTAGGTAGGTGATTCATCTCCATCTTGCAAACTGCAACTTTCAACCAGCATTTCCAACTAATAGAATTCATCTGTTTGAAGTATGGAAATAATTAAATGTATTTTCAAAACACTTAATCAAACAGTTGAACAAACATTGAACAGCATATAAGTCCAGGCAATTTGACCATAGAACTAAGGTAGTGTCAAAAATATCTATACTTTAAATCCAAAATTACCATGTACCACAGATTGCTCTTATAGTAAGCCACTCCCCTTTTTTTAACACTCATGAGCTTTTTTCTTATCTGTATACACTGACTGTAACATATAATACTCAACATGTCACCGTAAAAAAAAACTTTCACACACCTCATACAGCTATTCTTATCTCTGTCTCTTCTGCTTCTTCCACCTGGTGATATATCACCAAAACCAGGCCCCACCCACATGCACTACTTGCATTCAGCTGATTCACAACATAATATAAATCCCACAAACCTCATTCACTTCACATGTCCCCATCACCCTTAAGTCACTAAAATGTACTTTATGAAATGTATGCTCTGTTTGCAACAAATTAGCATCTATGCATGACCTTTTCATGTCAAAAACCCTCAACTTGTGGCTAAAAGAGAAACATAGCTCACACAATAGGAAACTGCCTCCCCTGCAGAACTCTTACATGGGTGTCTACAGCTCACACACATCTCCAGTCCTGGTAACAGTAAAGGAGGTAGGGTTGAAATATTACTGTACCAATTTTTCACATACACAGTTCTACCACAGGTTCACATAATTAGGGTTTTCACCTCTTTATCTCTGCATGTTGCTGCTATCACCCACCTGGGTAACCCAAAAAATTCTGTACTATTTTTTCTGCCTAGCTTCCTCACTTTTTATCCTCTGACATCTCCACCATCATTATGGGTGATTTTAATATCATTATTGACAGCCCACAATCTCCTCATGCATCATACTCTCTATAACTTCCTCTCTTGTCCTCTCCAAATGGACTGACTCCTCTACTCATTAGGAGGGCCACTGCCTTGATCTTGTATTTACCAGACTATGCTCAGTTTCTTAATTCACTAGCACTCCTTTACCTCTCTCAGATGACAACCTTACACCTGCATGCTCTTATCCATTATTTCAAACTCAATGTCACTGAAGTCTACCAAGCCTCCTCAAACATGCAGAAAGAAGTACCCTCAAATACACAGAAAGAACAATCAACCCTACCCCACAAGTTTGCTGCCTAGCTGTCATCCTTGACTCTGAACTGTCCTTTGTTCCCCAGATTAAATCTGCCTCAAAATCATGTTACATACATCTAAAAACAATATACAAAATATGACTATATCTTACACAAGACACTCCAAAATAGCTAATCCATTTTCTTCAACACTTATTATTGCAATAGTCTCCTTACTGGTCTTCCCCAAAAATAAACTCTCACCACTACAATACAGTATGAATGCAGCCGCTAGGTTAATTTTTCTTGTCAACCATTCACTGGGGGTAATTCTGAGTTGATCGCATCAGCAAGTTTGTTAGCAATTGGGAAAAACCATGTGCACTGCAGGGGGGGGGGGCAGATATAACATTTGCAGAGAGAGTTAGATTTGGGTGGGTTATTTTGTTTCTGTGCAGGGTAAATACTGGCTGCTTTATTTTTACACAGCAATTTAGATTTCAGTTTGAATACACCCCACCCAAATCTAACTCTCTCTGCACATGTTATATATGCCCCTCCTGCAGTGCACATGGTTTTTCCCAACGGCTAACAAATTTACTGCTGCGATCAACACAGAATTAGGCCCACCGTCTGCTGATCTACTCTGCCAATCTCTCAATTGGTTACCAGTATTCTGCTGTGCTCAATAGAAAATACTTTTTCTTACATATAATGCTATTAAGTAAACTGCACCAACATACATCTCCTTGCTTATCTTAAATATCTCCTATCTCTGCTCTTTTCAAAATCTTTTCTCTCATCCATAGGCATTACTCAATCCCACTCATGATTACAGGACTATTTCAGGCTGCACGCAATGTGTAGAATGCCTCCCCAAAACCTTCAAGCATTTCCTAAAAACTCACCTATTCAGCCATGATTAAAAGAGATGAGTAGCACTGGTTCTCCTGCAGCCAGATCAAACCGAACTTTGCGCTCTGAGTATTGATCCAAGTCTGACTTACGGCTTCCCGCCAGACTCGGATCCCAAAATGAAGCAAAACATCATCATCCCACATTCGGATTCTCTCAGGATTTTGGATTCTATAATGGTCCTGGTGATTGGCACCATTTTCACTCTGGCTGTGGAGAGTGCACTGAACGGACGTGTTCATCTTAGTGTTGGAGTTGTGTGGTGTGTGGCATGGTCGTGGGTCTGCTGGCTGCTATAAGGCTTGTGTATCAGTTCAGGGGTGCTCTGTCTGTTATTAAGTGCTGTACCTGACAAGTGATCAGTCCATAATCCATCTACGTCCAGGGGCTCAGCCCCAGTGTTATAAAAACCCAGTATACTGTGTGTACATCCAGGGGCTGGTGTGTCCTATGTATCAGTATCAGTCCAGGGGTGCTCTGTCTGTCATCTGGTGGTGTATCTGACAACAAGTATTGACCTGTCTTTCCTAGGGGTGATCTGTTCATTCATCCAGGGGCTCTGCCCTAGTGTCAAATTAAAATAATAAAAGCTAAAACTCCTAAAATATAATTATATAAAAATGTTTATTTTTGCTATACCCCAGTGTACTATACAATTTTTATTTTCATAATACTTTGACACTGCTAGTCAGACTGCAGTATATTATTATTTCTAACTCATATGCGTATTTTGCGACACTGTTGGTGAAATTAAACCGTATATTTCTGACTATTACATCTTATGTACAAATTGTGGTGTGTGTTGCACCCCACTTGATTCGTGTTTGTGGATAGATATGGAGGACAAACAATTGAGAGAAGAGCAGAAAACACATACTAGTGGTGCATGGGCATAGAGGGTTTAAGTCAGGGCATGCAAAATCATTTAATTTTACAGTTGTAAAGAATAAAACATCAAAATAAAAGTTAGCGGCAGAGGCAGTAAGAAAAACTGCATTCAGAACCATCAGAGATTCTTGAGGAACTGTTGAATGATTATATTTAATTTAACCATTGTGCTTTCCATGTTGCAACTAAGTAAAAGACTGAATTGAAGTCAGATTTAGAAAAGCAATTGATTATTTATTAAAAAGACCACGACCGTATACAGGCTGAGAGGCAACATCCTCTCTCAGCCCGGGTCAAATACATCAACAGAGAAAAACATAGCGAAGTACTGGTTTTATAATATTCGGTTACACCCAATTCTTATCACACTCCCAGATGATTTCATGCATCTTGGAGTACAATGTTATGCTCATATTAGGACAAGGTACCAGCTAGAAGCTAATTAGCCTTATTTGGTGTTAATTCCAATTCTATTACACACAATGAGTCTGCTGATTTCCGAACTCTGTTTAAAGGTACATGTATCTGATAAGTGAACTAATGTCTGTATAGAGATCACCTATCTAACAAAATGGATTAAGAGTTAAGGTATGCTATATGATAAGGTATGTTACAGTATATGATAGGTATAGCTGTATGCTGAACCTATGAAATATGTGACTATATTGTATTAAGAGAATAAATTATATTCCTTATGCATTCAGATATTTAACAATTCCCCACTTTTGATCATACACATTCTACATGTGCTAAATCACTTACTAGACTGCACAAGGAATATAAAGTTCATTCAGCATCATCTCTGGTATATTCTTTATTTTTCTCTTGTGGTAACCATCTGAATACAGCATAGGCCATATCTATTACAGTATTGGCTACATCTATAAAAAATATATATGAGCAGAATGAAAATTATGATCACAAGAATAAATTTCATCAAGAAATACAACATCAAATACAATATACTTAAAGAAAATTTTCCTAATCCTGAAAATTGAATACTATGATTTAAACATTTATCCTTTCCAGTCCATATCATAATGTCTTTATTAAAGTTCTTCTTTTATATCTTGGGCTTCCTTTATATAATTGGTAATAATCATAGCCACATCTGTAATGTGATTGGTCAAATAAGCACAGCAGTGAACTCAAAGTGCTGTTTCGGAAATCAAACAATAGCCTTCAATTTGTGGTATTCTAGAGTGTAGAACAATGTGGTATCATAATAGTTCATGTCCAATATCCTGGAATGTCTTATCATAAATTTCAGTCATGTTATCAATAACTTTAGATGAAATAAAACGTCAACTCCCAGTTGATTAATCATAAAACTCCAATAGCCCTAGGAGAACTTATTAGCCACCTCTACCAATTCAAGGTTTTATTGATGTTCTGATGACAGGAACATGTTTCCTGATTACTGGGTCAATCACTCTTTTAGTAATAGTTCATCCTGTAAGAAAACTTTTCTCATGTTATTATTAGTTTTTGTATAAAATTGCTAAATTAATCTTCTTAAATAACAAATATCTTCAGAATTAATAGGTAACCAATTGTATATCATATCCTAAGGATATAGTGACAACTATCATTCCCAGTTATGTCTGATATCTCCTTCAGCCTCTGAATCTATTCCTGATAAAGTACAGTATAATCAAATACTAAATCATAAACTTTAATGAACTTGCTATGTAACCATTACTTTTATATACTATAATAACTCTCTGTATTATTGAACTATATTATTGGCACTAAATGGAATATACCCCATACAGGTATGTGTGTAGCTAATATTATTACTACTGGTTCTGTCTTGCTATAAACACATATACGTTCTATCCAAATGAATCTGTTTCAGTTTAAATAAATAAAAACAAGTCCCAATGCTGTTATAAATAACATTGCTCCCGTATACTTTCAAGAATGTTAAAAGTTCTGTAGGATATTAGTTTATAAGCACATAATCTATTATCAACAATCATCTCCATCTCGATTGAGGGGTTCATTAAAATATAACTCTGTATTAATAATAGTAGTAAAAGTCTCTGTATCTCCATACAATTTTGAGTTTTAGGTTCCTTCAAGCTCCGTTCTCTGACCTTTTTATTCCAATGCAAGCTCATGGATCTAGGTGTCCTTCTTCTGCAGCCTTTGCAATGGTTGTATCAGTAGTCAGCGGTACTTGACAAGGACCATCCTATGCAATCTGTAATGAAACCGAACATAAGCAACTTCTCTCCATAACGCAGTCTCCACTCACTCAGTGATTTGTCCTATGCCGGACTGAGTGTTTGTGCTGGTTAAATATCCTTCCAAGGTTCTTGCAGCTTTTGATATTCTGTTAACTGTTTAAATAATTTGTGTGACACATTGAACAGTCAAATAATTTTGTAGTTTTTAATCAGTCTCTGGATAATATTTCTTTGCTGGATTCCAAAAAATGAACAACAAAAAAAATTATACAGAAGAGAGACTAAGCAGAGGTTTAGGTTTAATTCTGCTACTTTTGAACCAACGATTGGACCATGTCATGATTCAAATTCTGCCATTCCTGTCTCTTTTGTAGATTAATAATGATTAATTCTTTAAACCTTCCCTGTTTAATTATGATTGACTTGTTCTCAACATTACACATATTCATTGAAAAATATTCCCTATAACAAGTGGGTAAATCATGTCCTCGTACAAATTCCTGTAAAATCACCATAGTCTCCTTTTTTTTTTTTCAAACTCCTATAAGCTCTATCAGTAAGAAAACTTTACCTCATTTGAAACAGTAGGTCACACATCTGGCCTTATTATGCATTTCTCAAATAGCGCAGCAAACTCCGTTGCGCTTTGCTTTACCCCTTAATGCCTGTTACACATACTATAGTTCATTTTTAGCATTAAACTGTGTTGTATTTAAAACAATGTTGTTTTTAATCATCCCAAAAACATCCTCAGTAAACATCCACATACTATATACTTTCTTAACTTTATCAAATAATTTGTAATCCTTGTAAAGAAATTATTTTGCCTTAAGTTCTGTTATTTTGGTCAAATGCTAGAACACAATGTATATTTCTCCATTAAACGTCATCCTACCGTAGTAAGCTTGTGCAATCTATTTCATGCTAGTTACCCATAGATGTGCATAACTCAAGACATTTCCCATAGCAAAAGTTGGCAGCAACACTTTACTACTACTAATACTAATTCACTAATTCACATACTAATTTCAGTTACCCCACTGTAATTCACCATCCCAGTATCCCCTATGGATAATTATAATTGTCTTACTCATCCACATTATATTGCTTATACACCCCACTTTTGAGGATGGGTAAGGCAAGTATGCAGCTATATCAAAGTTGTGACAGCTATGTTATTCATGATAAAGTGTATTATATTGTATCACATTATATAATTTCTTCTGTTGTGAACTTGAAAGCATGCATATAGCACTCGCAAAAATGCACTGTATCCTGAAATTCATCATCTGGTCATATACTGTATATATATCTATATATCTATCTATATATATATATATATATATATATATATATATCCAAGCTCCACCTTCTCAGGGGTTAACTGTCTTTGGCCTAGTGCCAAGTAATGACCTAGGTATTTAATTTGTCAGTACACCATTGAATTTTGTCCTGCGACACCTTGTGTCCTGTTCTGCAAGCAAACACAACACTGTTTAGTATCTGACACCAATGCTGCAAATGATTTGGAGCACAACAGCAGGTCATCCACATACTGGATAAGCTATCTGTAGGTACAAAAGATTGCAGGTTATTTTTCAAGTACAAAGAAAAACTGCCTAGAAATCCTTCGCTCTTTACAAGATCTATGTCTCTCATCCACACTCATTACTTGCTCCCATGCATGATTTCAAGACTTTATTCAGACTGCATCCATTCTATGGAATGCCCTATCACATACAAGCATTCCCTGAAAACTCACTTATTCAGACACGCTTATCAAATCCTAGAACCTCTCACGTTATCATATCCCCACACATACTTTCTTTCTACTGACCCTGGTTCATCACTGCATATCATGCAGCCCACTAAGAACCTTTGCAATCCAGAGGACAACTATGCACTAGTTTGCATCAATCCTTGTGTATCAATGCCTATACTTTGTCAGGGATTTCAGCAAGAATATCCTTTACCTGCAATTATAGAATCACAGGGTAAGTGTATATATATATATATATATATATATATATATATATACTATGTATCCAACTTAGCCTGTCCCTATTCTATACTTCTTTCTGGAATCTGCAGAAATACCTCATCAGTAATACAGTATATTGTACACTGTAAGTTACAAAGCAGGTCTCCTCCAAGTAAATTTGAAGAATCTCCTAAAAGCACATGAGGTAAATATAGCACTAAGTGTAACTCTTTGCCACAGTATGTTGATACTGGAAGCGTAATGAGTAATCCCTATTGCTTGTAGCAATCTGTGATGTTTTAGGAATGATACCTTTATCTTTTCCTATGATTCTAGCTGCAGCAGCTGGATTCGAAAACTCCCCCCCCCCTTGCTGTCTAGGGTTGTGTATGAGAACAGGGGGGCAGAGATCTGCACAGCACTTGGGCATTGTCTCTCAGGATAATTTCCAGGAGGAGCGAAAGATACATTTCTGTTCACTCTGGGAGGGGAAGAGTCTGAAAGAGGGAGAAGTTTTGCTGGTGTCTGTAGTGCTACAGGTGCTTACAAGTGGTGCCTGCAAGTGATTGACAGCTGTGTCTATAAATTCCGCATGCATAACCTATTCAATTCTGTGACAATCTAGCTTGTGTATACTACTAGGATTTTTGCTGATTACGGTTCTATCCATGTAACTACACTTTCTGTGATTTGCAGCTTTTTCTTGATAATGCTGATTATCTTTACAGGAATAAAAGCTATACCTTATACACACTTAGAATACACTTTACCATGGAGCCGCTGCAGCCGCTAAACCTAGTACACACGCTACGTACTTTATACACTGTTTGCGTACAGAGTCCCGTATCACTGTACGGACTTAGCATACAAACGCCGCGCTGGGGGTACAAAGTACACACAGCGCGCACACACCCAGAGATACACTTTAAACCTTCACAGTAATGCAATGCAATGATATTACACTTTAAACCTTATGCAGCAATGCAGTGTGATGCTATTACACTTTAAACCTTAGCAGGGCAATGAGCACACGACACCAATTGTGACTTTACCGCTGGGTTCCGACACCACAGTGGATTATTTCTGAAAGGGGGTTTACAATACAAATTATACACTACAATACAAGACAATATATAACAGAGTAATGGCTACAGGTCAATGTACATACGTGAGTATATTCGCCGGCGCTTCCCGGTCCGGTCCTCCGTCATCAAATAGATAACGTTGTGAGTCTTGTGTCAGGCCGGGCTGCAGCAGGCTTTATTTATACAAGTCTTACAAAAGCAAAACAATGGATACTGTAATCCCGTAGTCCATTGGACACAGGAATGCACTTTTACAGTACAGGAGAGGTCATAGGTTGATTTGAAAAGGTAGGCAATGTCTTTCTCAACTGCTCTGGTGGGTGGTCTCCTCTGGATTCCCTCCGCATACATAATATACAGTAAATACAGTTTATATCTATATTCTGCTTCTGCACATAACTATCCGCAGGAACATGCGATCTTCCGCAGACCAACACTGGAATGTTACCCTTGAAATACCCTACAGCTGGATACCAAATACCACCTTATAACCTAAGTCTGTCCCCTCTTATCCTGTAAAGGTGAATCCCTTTGTTCTGCAACCATTTAAACAGCTATAACTTTCTGATGTGGTGCAAGGAGACTATGTGTACATTGTGAACTATTTGGATTAAATATGTAATGTGTTTTGATAGCTCTCCATTCGTTCACAAACCCTACCGTAAATACCCATACCACACACTGATGCGCACGACCGCGGGAGCGACCATACGCAAATTGCGAATATGTGCATGCACAGCAGAACAAGTACACGCGCAGAGGCCATCTGTGTGTTGTTTGTACGTGATGTGTGTACTGCAATATTTTTCGACTTTGACACTCTACAGACATTACTAATTAATTCTCATCTTAAAAATACAGTAGAGCTTGTTCCTGTAAAAAGAAATAGCAAGATTATCAACATAAAAATGTAACAGTTCAAAAAAATTTCATAATATTAAGCATAAAATCTGACCATGATCATTATTTATATTCCATGGAATTCCCCTTTTTATTGTTTCCAAATAATTATTTTAATTTTAATGCACACAAGCACACATCTATCAGTCCTGCAAAAGGTTTTTTGAACACAGACACTCAACTCTTTAACGCTATTTTTATCTCAGTTCAACACGTATATATAAACATTATTCACAAGACTTGTAAACATGCCAGTCATGAACAGAATAGTTTCTGATGTTAAACACAGATCTGCAATTATAGTAACAGTACAAACACTGAAGTTTCATGTCGGACGTACAAGACACCATAAACACAAAACGACATACAGTTTTGCAAGAGCAGGGCGGGTCATTTGATACCATATTTTTATAGTCTTTTTTAATTTCTTTTTTTTTCTTCATAACCTATCTGTATTAACTCTGTGAGTACACACACATAAGTTAAATCAGAGTTTGCACATTTCAATATTGATACTGCGGTCAGTATTGGTTGATCAGGTCAGACCACACAGCATCCATCATTGAAATACACAATTCCTAACATGTAAATGTTTTTTTTATTTTTTTTCTCACATTTTCTGTAGATTGTACCCCTTGGTCACAGTACTGTACAAAATCGGTGCAATATGGAACATTTTTCCATAACATGATATGCACTTAGGTTGTGTCTTCCATGCCCCCTCATACGCTGAAATGTTGGCTCCCATAGCTCCTATAGGCTTTACTTCCCACACGCGACACGTCTGTCAACTGAGAGCCGCAGTAGACCATCCCTATTATCACAAACTACAATCACAAAGCAACACGCCAAGTTAAAAGTTGCTCATCTCTCTCTGCACAATGATGTTAGCTGACAGATTTTAAATTAAAAACAACAATCAACAGATTAGATTAGCAGAACTGTTACTTTATAAATATTATCAGACTATGGGGGTCATTCCGAGTTGTTCGCTCGCAAGCTGCTTTTAGCAGCTTTGCACACGCTAAGCCGCCGCCTACTGGGAGTGAATCTTAGCTTATCAAAATTGCGAACGAAAGATTCGCAATATAGCGAAAAGACATCTCTGTGCAGTTTCTGAGTAGCTCCAGACTTACTCGGCAACTGCAATCAGTTCAGTGCTTGTCGTTCCTGGTTTGACGTCATAAACACACCCAGCGTTCGCCCAGACACTCCTCCGTTTCTCCAGCCACTCCCGCGTTTTTCCCAGAAACGGTAGCGTTTTTTCGCACACACCCATAAAACGGCCAGTTTCCGCCCAGAAACACCCACTTTCTGTCAATCACATTACGATCACCAGAACGAAGAAAAAAACGTGAGTAAAATACCTAACTGCATAGCAAATTTACTTGGCGCAGTCGCACTGCGGACATTGCGCATGCGCACTAAGCGGAAAATCGCTGCGATGCGAAAAAATTTACCGAGCGAACAACTCGGAATGACCCCCTTAAATAACCTCGGGTGATCACCCTATTTATAAAGCACACACACGTATGTATCTCTCTATTTAATATGGGATGATGTCTTCCCTATGCATTTGTGTTTTCATGTTACAATTATGGCATTACAACGCTATCTTGTCCAACGCAAGCATATATATTCTGCTTCTCACTCACACATTTGTACATAAGGTGAATAGCCAAGGTTTATATATTAGTCACACTTACAAAATTTAATTAAAATTATTATTGTTCCCACGTTACTTTGCTAGCTTAGCCAATCTTTTCAATCTTAATTCTCGTATTATAAAAACAAAATCACACAGACAGCCGGCAGGTACAGAAACAGCATGTACTGGCATATAACATTTCTCCACTCACCAGTGCCTGTAATGATCTCGGGATCTTGCTGCCATCCTCAGCTGCTGGCCTGCTGGCACACCCATTTGAGAATTCGATGAAGAGATTGAGATATGTAGGTTCATAGGACGGAGCCCCCAAACTGTTGAATAATTATATTTAATTTAACTATTGTGCTTTCCATGTTGCAACTAAGTAAAAGACTGAATTGAAGTCAGATTTAGAAAAGCAATTGGTTATTTATTAAAAAGACCATGCCCGTATACAGGCTGAGAGGCAACATCCTCTCTCAGCCCGGGTCAAATACATCAACAGAGAAAAACATGGTGAAGCACTGGTTTTATAATATTTGGTTACACCCAATTCTTATCACACTCCCAGATGATTTCATGCATCTTGGAGTACAATGTTATGCTCATATTAGGACAAGGTACCAGCTAGAAGCTAATTAGCCTTATTTGGTGTTAATTCCAATTCTATTTCACACAATGAGTCTGCTGATTTCCGAACTCTGTTAAAAGGTACATGTATCTGATAAGTGAACTAATGTCTGTATAAAGGTCACCTATCAAACAAAATGGATTAAGAGTTAAGGTATGTTATATGATAAGGTATGTTACAGTATATGATAGGTATAGCTGTATGCTGTACCTATGAAATATGTGACTATATTGTATTAAGAGAATAAATTATATTCCTTATGCATTCAGATATTTAACAGAACGTTTAGGGTTATCCACATCAGCTATGTGTGAGTCTGACATTTCTCACACTGTCCTCATAGAGAAGCTTCTTTCACCTTTTTCCACCATGTCTGCACCATCTGCACATGTGTGGAGTAGTACAAGTAAAGATGGTGATGGTGAGGAGCACATAATAGAAATTGAGGATTACTATGCGGAAGTGGGACAGGATCAGGGGGATATGTGTATTCTAACTGACAGTGAACATGTTGATAATGATGTTGTTTGTATAAGTCACCTGCAAGAGAGGTTTTGGCAAAACCGTTACATATGCAAAACACGAAGGAGATACAGATCCAAAACCAGAACCTAAAACCCAAGATTTGGGCCAGCGCACATCTCTAAAGATGATCAGATTCCAGAACTACCCACATAACATTCATGTTTCCATATCTAATTATACATTCTCTGGATAGTCCACACATAACCTCACATATTTTGACTTTCTTCACTTTCACATCCTCTTGACCCTTTGCCAACATTGCTGTGTGACTATTGGGTAATTCAGAGTTGATCTCAGCAGCAAAAAATCTGGATCCACAGGCTCCGCTCACCAACCAAGCGATGTTATAAATGTTTACAGCCTTCAAGTCTGACATCCTTTCAGGTATGGAGTCCTCAGTACAGTCGCTGAAAGTGGAACTAGTGGGTCTGTGGGGTCATACAGACCATCTGGAAAGCAAGATGAAAGAGCTGGTCTCATCACATAATGCGCTCCTTACTGGTCATGAGGAGCTACAAGCTGAGGTGACTTCTCAACGTGATAAAATGGAGTATTTTGAAGATCGATTGAGGCACAATAACCTCAATATTGGAGGTATCCCAGACTCGATGGCACCTACTGACCTTTTAGAGTATGTTACTAAACTATTCAAGAAAATCCTCTCCACGGTCACACAAAAAGCGATTTACTTATTGACAGAGTGCATCTTCTTCCCAGACCACGAGGTGGATCCGCAAACTTTCCTAGAGACACACTCATGAGGATTACATTTTTCTACATTAAGGAAAAGATTCTTAAAGCTGCCCGCCAAGCAGAAGGATTGGATGTTCTGGGTGGTCTCCAGATCTTCCCAGATCTGTCACCTTATACATTGGCTTAACATTGCTCATTCCATGCCATTACAACTGCTCTGAGAGATAATGATATTCCATTCTGCTGGGGTTTTACAGCCAAGATCCTGGTTTATTATGATTCCTCTATGTATGTGATTTCATCAGTTGATGCTGGTGTCAAATTGCTAGCAGACTGGGACATTGCCTTAGCTAATACTACCTCTGCCACCCCAGCCCATCGACCCCCTGGCTGAGAAAGTTCACGTAAGACTGTACTGTCTTATGTGCTAAGTGGCTTACTGATACCATCTCCATTGTGGTATGATGAGATCTTAGATGAAATTGTCAGGTCTGTAATTGTGATACACAGAAAACAGAACATAAAGTGCTTGTGGTCACGTATGAAATGAGTAGGTCTAAGCAATCCACATATTAAAGAATTAAAAATGTAATACAACAAAAAAATAAAAAGACAAATTATTCCACATATAGAATGTAAATGAAAATACATTAAAATTGCTGCTTAAAGTCCTGCTCCCAAATGGAACTAGTAATCTGAATCAGATAGACTTCGAGTGACCTGTTCCTTTTGAATAGTCCCCTTTTGATCCCATATGGACCTAGACAATAGTATGCAACCGTGAATAATTACCACTGATGTATTCAAGGTGTTTTAAGCGGTTCAGCGTCCCGCAGAGTGGCAGTCCCTTGATGTAAATGTGGAAAAAGTTGCCACGGTTTCGGGGAGATCCCTCCAGCACGGTCCAAGAGTGATGAAATGTGGGGACTTGGTCCAGGTCCTTGTCTCTTCCGATTGTAGATCCAAGGGAGTAAAAGCACAACGGATGAAAAGGCAGCAGAACACCCACGAGGCTTGGAAGGAAAAAGTCTATTAAAACCTTGAACTAACCATGGAGTATGTACATCAGTAGCATTAATCCATCTCCTCTCCTCAGGACCATACCGGGACCAGTCAATCAGATACTGTAGATGACCAAACCGATATCGGGAATCCAAGATTTTCTCAACCTCGTACTCTATGCCCAGATGAGTTTGAACTTATGGAGCCACTTTAACTTCAGCTTCTATGCCAATGTACTGTGGAGCAAACTTCATAGAAGGAACTCTAAGACAGAGGTTACGGATGGATGACCAGACTTTATCACCTGGCTTTAAACTTGAAACTGCTCGCTTTTTCCGATCTGCAAAGACTTTGTACTGGTTAGATGCTTTCTTGAAAGAAAGGTGGATCTTTTTCCAAATATGAGAGAACTACAGAAGAACTGAAGAAGCAGTGGGTACATCAACAACAGGAAGATCTTGAAAATCTGGAACTCTGGGATGCTGACCGTAAACTGCAAAAAAAGGAGAAGTATCGGTGGCTGAATGATAACGGAAGTTGTGAGCAAATTCAGCCCAGGGCATCAAATCCACCCAGTCATCGTGCGAAGAAAAGATGTAGAGTCTTAGAAAGGTCTCAAGCTCCTGGTTTACTCTCTCTGTCTGCCCATTCGTTTGCAGATGGTATGCTGTGGAAAACTAGAGTTTGACTTGCAAGGCGGAACATAAGGCCCTCCAGAATCTTGCCACAAATTGAACTCCACGGTCGGAAATAATCTCGGTTGGAAATCCATGTAATCTAAAGATTTCACGTTAAAATAATTGTGCAAGTTTTGGAGCAGAGGGCAAGCCAATGAGAGGATCAAAGTGGGCCATCTTAGAGAACCTGTCGACCACTACCCAGATGGTATCATACCCCTTGGAGGGAGGTAGATCTGAAATAAAATCCATCGATAGATGAGACCAGGGACAACTTGGTATGGAATTTGGCAACAGTTGACCAGCAGGAGATTGACATGGGACATGAAGCTACAAATTCTTGGATATCGGCTTTCATATGCGGCCACCAGTAGGATTGCAACAAGAACTTATACGTTTTGAAGATTCCAGGATTACCAGTGAACTTGGAAGTGTGAGCCCAAGACAGAAGATTTGGACGGAGCTCAGGTGAAATTAACATTTTGCCAGGAGGCGGAGCTGGAGACACATTAGTGGAAGCAAAAACCACAGGATTGAGAACTGGTCGAGAAACTTGTACTGAAGATTCTTCATCAGCACTCATGAAGCATGATAAGGCATCCGCTTTGACATTCTGAGAACCAGGAAGAAACTGCAACTTGAAATTAAAATGGGAAAAGAATAAGGCCCACCTTGCTTGTTGAGGATTCCGACACTGTCCTGCCTTCAGGTAAAGAAGGTTTTTGTGGTCGGTATAGATGGTGATGGGAAACTTGGCGCCCTCTAACAGATACCTCCATTCTTCGAGGGACAGTTTAATTGCTAGCAGCTACTGGTCTCCGATGGTGTAGTTCATCTCGGCGGGTGAGAATCTACGGGAGAAGAACCCACAAGGATGAGTCTTACCATCGGTGCCCACTTGGAACAAGACTTAACCAACACCAACCGTTGAGGCATCCACCTCTAAAACGAAAGCCCTGTTGACATCTGGCTGATGTAACACAGGAGCTGAAACAAAAGCTTGTTTAATTTTTCGAAAGGCAGACAGTGCTTTTTCAGACCACTGGGAAGGACTTGCCTTTTTCCGAATGAGGCAAGTAATGGGAGCTATCAATGTGGAGAATCCTTTGATACATTTTCTATAATAGTTGGCGAAGCCAATGAAACGCTGAATTGACTTGAGTGTTGTGGGAAGAGACAATTTCTCTATGGCTTCCAACTTGGCTGGATCCATTTGAAGATCAGAACGGGAAATTATGTACCCTAGGAAGTGCATTGAAGAAGTTTCAAAAGTACACTTGGACAGTTTCCCATAAAGATGATTCTGTCAAAGACGTCGAAGAATCTCTTTCACTTGTTGGCGATGGGAGGCCAAGTCATGGGAAAAGATCAGGATGTTATTAAGGTAGACTACCACATACTTGTATAAGATGTCTCAGAATATTTCATTGACAAAGTTCTGTGGTGCCCATGCTGCACAGCTGGTGGGTACACACTAGATTGACTTCAGGGTTACACAATGACAATGGACACCGTGCCCATGGACATAGCATTCATACAGCTGTGGACTGGGGCCGTGACCTCCAGAGGCCTGCACACCAGCGCGCTGGTAAGTGAGATGCCACTGAACGCTGATTCCTGACAGATATTCTCCTAGTAATATCAGGCTCCCTATTCCAGAGCCTTTAAGACTATGGACACATTATGTCATTTTGATTTGGTAATGTTTCTTTCTTACCCTCTTTTTACATGTGTTGCCTTGCATCCAGATTACTATAGTTAACATACATTTTCTCACTGTTTAGAACAATACGTTCTTAGATGGATTTGCAATGCTCTAGTTTTTTGTGATTACGCTACGTATATTGTTTGACTATACACAATGTCTGCTATGATCACCTACCCATGTCTGTTGGATGATTCCCTCACGGTTTATTTGAGGCATCTGTTTGAAGAGGTTTCCAGTTCTGAATTCACATTAATGTTTATGTCGACTTTGGATGGTTTCCCTCTTATGCTGTTTAAATATCAATTTTAATGCTTTCAGGGCTCTGGTGCTAGATCATAAAGGTATTATCAACATAATTTCTGTTTTGCGTATCTAATCTCCAAGGCTAATTATAATTCATAGAATATGTTTTGTGCTTAGACCAATGCATCCTATGCTAGTTTTGCACTGCTCTTACTGTATGTAGATATGTTTTATAATGTGGTTACATATTTAGTGTCTCATTCATCACTCAACCTCCCACACCAGTTGGTTCTTCCTTTTTTACACCACTATCCATGGTCTTTCTAAGAAGATCCTTACTCTAGAACGGCTAAAGTGTGGTGTATACTGTTCTGTCTTGCAATATTTGTTAATTTCTTGCTTATACTATATCGTATCTTACTTTTATTACTGCATGGGTGGGTCCTGTCTAGGGCCACCCCCCAATATTTTTGGATTTGTTGCCTAGTTTCCCTGGCGACAAATGCTGTAGCCCAGATTTTTTTGGGCTATCTCAGTTTCTACCTTTTTTTTGTCCTTTTTTTCTAGTCTTCCTCTTCCTGTTTTTTTATTTTTTTTTATTTTAGTTTTGTTTTTTCCCCTCTCCTTCCTCGGGAATATAGGATCAAGTGACATCTTATGCCCATATAGGTTTACCAGCATACTTGTGTTGCCCAATGGTTAAGTTCTGTTCTTTAAACGTCCATGGCCTTAATTCACCCAATAAAAGATGACTGGCCTTAACTACATTTCAAAAAGCTAGAGCAAAAGTGGTTGTCCTTCAGGAAACACAATTTTTGTCTTTAGCCACCCCTATTTTGCGTGACTCACATTTTAACCGGTAGCCTATTATGCCAACGGCCCCTTTAAGAGAAACGGTGTAGCTATTCTATTTCATAACTCAATACATTTTGCTATGTCTTCTCCTCATATGGATAAGGATGGACGATATTTGATATTAGTTGGAAAACTTGAGGATAGAGAAGTGACGCTAGTCTCGCTATATGCACCAATCTCATGTCAAGTGACATTTCTGAGGCGACAACTGGAGACCCTTTAGAACAGGCATGTCCAAACTGTGACCCTCCAGCTTTTGTAAAACTACATATTCCAGCAAGCCCTGACACAGTTTTGCTGTCAGAAAATGCTAAAGCTGTGTAAGAACATGCTGGGATGTGTAGTTTCTCAACAGCTGGAGGGCCACCATTTGGACATGCCTGCTTTAGAAAGTCCAGAGTATCACTTAATACTGATGGAAGACTTTAATTAAGTGCCAAATGCTAAGTCAGACAAGTCTGTTCCCTCTCATCATTCAGTCGTGGGTCCAAATTCTTCAGGTAGCCTACGACATTTGTTAGCAGAATTCGATCATCACGATGTCTGGCAGATTTATTCCCCATTAGTGAAGGATTATACATATTTTTCTCTTGTCCATAACTCATACTCATATATTGATCTGATTCTGCTTGACAAATGTACGCTGCAACACACACGCAAGACAGACATTGTCCCAGTAATATGGTCCGATCATGCTGCAGTAACTTGGACCTGGGACAGCTTTGCTCCCAAAATCCCCCCACGTCCTTGGCGATTTCCAGAATACCTTCTGTCCTCTACTGTCGCAATTACCACTCTGAAAGATGCCCTTACTCTTTATATGAAGACTAACTCTCCTACTGAAACATTCACGCCCACATTTTGGTGCGCTCTTAAGGCAGTGCTACGGAGAGTGGCTATTCAGACAGGGTCGAGACTAAGGAGGGAAATCCTATGTCAACAGACGGACCTAGAGAAACGCTTACTGCAGGTGAAGTCACTGAATCATGCTCAACCCTCTCGTTCACTTAAGCGTGAACTAGTTTCACTTTGAAACCAACTACTCAAATTATTTCTATCCCGTATGCAGGCTGCTGTGGCCAAACTGCAACAAAAATGTTATACTTTAGGTAACAAATCGGGTAAATTTTTAGCTCATAAACTCAGGGTACAACAGCTGTGTAACAGGATTAAGGTTATATATACCCATGGTGGGCAGCCACTCGGATATTGCAGCCGAGTTTGCCTGATTTTATGAACGGCTCTATAATTTGAAATCTGATTCTGCCACTCCCCAACCAACTAGCACCCTTATCTCATCTTTTTTAAAAGAAGTACAGCTCCCCCAACTGAAGTTAGATGACTTAGAGTCTGGCAAACACTGTGTACTAATAGAGAGGTGTTGGCTGCTGCCCAGTCTCTCCCCTTGGGGAAGGCTCTTGGTTCGGATGGCTTTCCAAATTCTTATTACAAAAAATATGCTCTCGAGCTTACCCCCACTCTTACTAGCTTATATACCTATGCCACTGAACATGGCTCTTTTCCCACTGAAATGCTGCAATCCCAAATTATCACCATACATAAACCTAAAAAAAGACCCTGCTCATTGCCAGAATTATAGGCCGATTGCCCTCCTCAATACTGATGTCAAGCTCTTTTCCAAATTGATTGTCAACAGACTCTACCCCATTCATTCCTAAACTTATCCATCCTGATCAGGCGGCCTTTGTCAGAGGGAGACATGCATCGGATAATACTCGTAGGGTATTTGACCAAGCCGAGTTTTTTATTAGAGATAGACACCCCACTATTCTTCTATCTTTATATGCAGAAAAGGCTTTTGATCACCTGCATTGGGACTTTCTCAGGACAGTATTGTCCAGCTTTGGCCTACAAGGGAAGTTAATGTCCTCTATTTCTGCATTGTATATCTGCCCTACCGCTACAGTCTTAAGTAATGGATTTCTGTCTCCCCCTTTTGCTATATCAAATGGCACCCGACAAGGTTGTTCCCTATCACCATTTATGTATATTCTTGCTATTGAGCCACTAGCTGTTGCTATCCATACTTCAGTGGCCTTTTCTGGAGTTCGTATTGGGGGCTTAGAACACAAATTGAGTTTATTTGCGGATGATGTGATGCTTTTTGTCTCTGATCCCGAGTGCTCCCTCCGGCCCTGCATGATATTATTGACCAATACAGTGCAGCATCATTTTATAAGTTGAATACAACCAAGACTAAGGCTCTACCTTTTCATGTACACCCTGAAGCCTTGATTAAGCTTAAACGCTTATATAAATACAATTGGAAAAAAGATTCCATTTCATATTTGGGCATATATGTTCCTAACTCCATGTCAAAATTGATGGATATTAATTATCTGCCCCTTTTTAGTCATGTTGACGCTTTGTTAAAAAGCTGGTTGGGGTTTGTGGTGTCCTGGATCGGTAGATTGTCCGCATTCAAAATGACAATTTGGCCAAAACGTATGTATTTATTTCGAACAATCCCATACTTAATTCCCAAAAAATGTATTACCCAAGTGCATTCTTTGATCTTACGCTACATTTGGAAAAGTAAAACTCCATGGATTGCTTTCCGCCATCTGTCCCGCTCACGACATTCGGGGGGATTGGAAGTTCCCGACTTATTGACGTATCACTATGCTTGTTTAGTAGCGCAGATTAGTGACTGGTCCTTACCCCCTGGAACTAAACCCTGGGTTGATCTGGAGAAGGCACTTCATTTCCCCCTGGTGGAATTGGTGTGGACTCCTAATCGACTGAGACCCTTACTCCTGAATTCCTCTAGGGCAATCTCTGATTCCCTTAATGCCTGGGATACTATTGTGGTCTCTACTAACTACCTATCCTTACCGGCTCACAACCTTTCCCTATATGCACTCTCCCGACTGATTCCCAATCTACAGGTTACCGGGTGGACCTCCCGTGGTCTTACAACCATCGCTGATGTTGTGGATGGTGGTATCATCAGGTCGTTTTCTTCTCTTCAACTGCAGTACAGCCTCCCAAACATAGAATTGTTTATTTATATGCACATTAGCCACTGGATTTCCAGTTTGCTCTGATCCTCTGGATCATTCCATCTCCCTCCACCTACTATTATATCCAAATTATCAACGGACAATTCTAGGGGGTCCATTAGATTCTGGTACTATATATACCAGGATAATGTGACAGTGGGCAAATCCTCAGAGCAGTTACAGTGGGAGTTGGACTTGCAAACCATATTTACACTTCAGCAATGGGAAGCTATATATCTTACTGCACACCAATTCTCCAAATGCTATGATCATTTGGAAATACAGTATAAATTACTGCATAGATTGTATTTCACCCCGGTCAAATAACACAAAATCTGGCCTTCCAATTCTAAATTCTGTTGGAGGAACTGTGGAGAGATTGGGGACATTTTACATGTGTTTTGATGCTGCTCTTGGATTAAATCGCTCTGGTGAGAGGTATTTGACTTGATTTATAAAATCCTTCATGTACGTCTGCAAGAGTCGCCCATTTTAGCTTTGTTTCATGTATATCCTACAGACCTGTCTGATCCAGATCATTATGTTTTAGGTCACATTTTTATTGCTACTAGAGCGCATATAGCGCAGAACTGGAAGTATTCTTCTCCTCCGCCCCTTCGAAAAGTGATTCGCAAAATTCATCACGCCTTCCAAATGAGACGCTGGGTGTTCCCTACTCTTTCACAGCTAATTCCCCACTAGTTAAATGGTTTAGATGGCCCGAATTTGCTACAGATGGGGAAGGTGCAGCGTTGCTCCAAGACATGGCTTAATCTTTATAAAAAATTAATTACTAAATGACCACGATATTGGTCAGCCTGTTTTGTGTTATACCTTTGTCTTGTATATCCATGTGTTCTCTTGGTATGTACTATTGGCTATGCTGTAATCAATCTTGATTCCTTCTTTGTACACCCCCAACTCTTGTTTTTTCTTCTCTGTAACTCTCCCCTCCCCTTCCATGGTTAACGGAACAAAACCTTAATAAAAATAATTGATAATTGATGGAACGAAAAAATAAAAGTAAAAGAAACTATTAATAAATAAAGGTTAAATAACTGCATGCATGCTTAACACCTGCATGGTATCGGATTTTCATCTGCTTAATTGCATATATTAACCAAAGCTATATTGTTCAATGAGAGATCCTGCTATCAGCAAAATACAGTATCTGTTAAATTTCAAGCATTAATTAATGCTTTATTCCCAAGGAGAGATTTTCTAACTGAATAAGATCTGTTAAGATAAGATTTTTATGAAAAGCATTAATCAACATCCTGGTCTGGTTAGTTAATTGTCAGGAAATCTGATGCCTCCTATGTCATAATATTGTTTTAACATTTACTGTATGTGATTATATTGTTTAATACTATACATTGGCCAAGTGTTTTATATATAAACTGTGGAATAAATTTGATTAAATGTGATCAACAGTGCATCCTGTTTTTTATTTTATTTTTTGCATTTTTCACAACTTTTCTGCCTGGCTCTCTCTTTTCCTATGCTTGACTCACCTACTCCCCTATTGGTATTTTAACATTACCAGTGACAACTCCACTGCCTTTGTTGCCTGGATTCACTTATTACTTCATCCTTCAGTCTCTCAAAGTGAAGTTTCTAACCAACACTGTGGATTCTCACTTGACTTTGCATATTTATGCTTCGGCTACAGGATGTTGTTGGCATCCTGTAAGTCTGGATGGCAGCAGTCATGTGATGACACCTGAATCCTAACACCACTCAGAACCCTGACGTCATTACACCGACCACTGTAATCCTGAAGGTAAGTATTGGGATGACTGTTAGGGCCAGGCTGGGGGGGGGGAGGGTGCAGTACTATAGGTGGGGGGTTCTCTGGAATTTGATAAGCTAGCCTGAAGAGGTGAGTTTTCAGGGAATGCCTTAAAGGTTCAAGACTAGGGGAGAGTCTTATTGTGCAAGGTACAGCATTCCCCAGAGTGGGTGCAGCCCACAGAAAATCCTGTAATTGTGAGTGGGAGCAAATTAAAAAATTGGCACTTTACATCTAGCTGCTAAATTGCTGAATTGACAATGCTGCTTTCAACTTGCATGCTGTTACATATGCCACACAGTCTCCATTGATCCTAACCTTCACTGTGACACAAATTAAAGTATTCATGCAAATGTAGTCCTGCACTGTTGAGCATCATTGGGGGAAATATTGTTAATAAGCCAACATCAACAATAAATACAGTCTTTGAATTTCCAACACTGTCCTTTAACTTGCCAAACAAAGATGTTTCACTTCTGTTATATGTCAACTCTTCTAACTTTCTCATGCCCTTTTGCCATCTTCAGTTTGTTTCTCTGCTCCCTGCACTGCCCTTGGCCACGCTGCCCCACTCCATAGCTGTAACTCTACTTGTCGCAGTGCGCTATGGGCCCCAAGATGCTGCAGCAAGAAGCCTGCCACCCACTACATGAACGGGGGACCCCATTATACCAGTGGCACAGATTCAGACCCCAGTGATGATGGTGCAGCCCCCCCCCCCTTAAGAGCAGAGTTGAGGTTCCCCGGCCCGGCTGCGGTGCAACTGTGGCATCCGGAGGGGGAGATGTTGTCTCCCCCCACAGAAGTAGCAGCAGCAGAAAACCTGCTCCCCAGCATGACAAACTAAATTCCGTCCCAGCCACAGCCAACGGCGAATGGGGCTATGACCTGCAAGTGCACCACAGCTGATGTTGCAGATGATACAACCGCCTGGGAGCCAGGGCTGGCCCCCAACCAATCAGAAAGATGGCAGGGAGCCTTCTAGAAGCGCAGGAGGGGCTACCATGCTGGTATCCTAGTAAAGTGGAGACACAGAGGACACCGGTCAGAACTCCCAACAATCCTACTCTCTAATGCACAATCCATTGTGAACAATATGGATGAGCTCTCCTTGCTCATAAGTGACACCAGATCGGGCATCGCTGGGTCGTCTATCCTCTGCTTCACTGAAACATGGCTGGACGACCAAATGGCTGACTCCTCAGTGTCCTTGCCGGGCTTTAGCCTATTCCGGGCCGATTGCGACAAAGAGCTCACCGGTAAATCCAAAGGTGGAGGTATCTGCTTCTAGATAAATGAAGGGTGGTGCACTACCCTATGCAAATCATGCAGCCCACAACTGGAGATGCTTATCATCAACTGTAAGTGGTTCTACTCGCCCCGGGAATTTGTCTCAATAGTCCTGGTAGGAGTGTATATTTCCCCCAAGCAAGAGCAGATGAAGCCCTTCACCAACTGGAGCTTTTACTACTGACCTAGATGAACTGGCTGACGTAGTGACATCCTACGTCAGCTTTTTCGAGGACATGTGTGTGCCAATCAAAACATCTCGTACCTTTAACAACAACAAGTCATGGTTTAGTGCCCAGCTAAGGAAACTCTATCAGGCGAAGGAGGAGGCCTACGGGAGCAGAGACAAGGATCATTACAAACTGACCAGAAACTCCCTGTCAAGTGAGATTAGGCAGGCAAAAAGGCAGTTTTCCAACAAGCTGACAAACAAGCTCTCAACCAATGACTAGTTACAAGAAACCTCCAAACCCCACTGTCATACAGCAAAATCTGGTAAACGAGCTTAATAACTTCTATTGTAGATTCGAGAAGGAAGCCCCCAGTCTCAGATCTACCCAGGATCTGAGCACAGCACCCCACTGCATGGCTCTCTGGGTAGACACAGGAAAGGGGCCACGCTGCCCCACTCCATAGCTGTAACTCTACTTGTCGCAGTGCGCTATGGGCCCCAAGATGCTGCAGCAAGAAGCCTGCCACCCACTACATGAACGGGGGACCCCATTATACCAGTGGCACAGATTCAGACCCCAGTGATGATGGTGCAGCCCCCCCCCCCTTAAGAGCAGAGTTGAGGTTCCCCGGCCCGGCTGCGGTGCAACTGTGGCATCCGGAGGGGGAGATGTTGTCTCCCCCCACAGAAGTAGCAGCAGCAGAAAACCTGCTCCCCAGCATGACAAACTAAATTCCGTCCCAGCCACAGCCAACGGCGAATGGGGCTATGACCTGCAAGTGCACCACAGCTGATGTTGCAGATGATACAACCGCCTGGGAGCCAGGGCTGGCCCCCAACCAATCAGAAAGATGGCAGGGAGCCTTCTAGAAGCGCAGGAGGGGCTACCATGCTGGTATCCTAGTAAAGTGGAGACACAGAGGACACCGGTCAGAACTCCCAACAATCCTACTCTCTAATGCACAATCCATTGTGAACAATATGGATGAGCTCTCCTTGCTCATAAGTGACACCAGATCGGGCATCGCTGGGTCGTCTATCCTCTGCTTCACTGAAACATGGCTGGACGACCAAATGGCTGACTCCTCAGTGTCCTTGCCGGGCTTTAGCCTATTCCGGGCCGATTGCGACAAAGAGCTCACCGGTAAATCCAAAGGTGGAGGTATCTGCTTCTAGATAAATGAAGGGTGGTGCACTACCCTATGCAAATCATGCAGCCCACAACTGGAGATGCTTATCATCAACTGTAAGTGGTTCTACTCGCCCCGGGAATTTGTCTCAATAGTCCTGGTAGGAGTGTATATTTCCCCCAAGCAAGAGCAGATGAAGCCCTTCACCAACTGGAGCTTTTACTACTGACCTAGATGAACTGGCTGACGTAGTGACATCCTACGTCAGCTTTTTCGAGGACATGTGTGTGCCAATCAAAACATCTCGTACCTTTAACAACAACAAGTCATGGTTTAGTGCCCAGCTAAGGAAACTCTATCAGGCGAAGGAGGAGGCCTACGGGAGCAGAGACAAGGATCATTACAAACTGACCAGAAACTCCCTGTCAAGTGAGATTAGGCAGGCAAAAAGGCAGTTTTCCAACAAGCTGACAAACAAGCTCTCAACCAATGACTAGTTACAAGAAACCTCCAAACCCCACTGTCATACAGCAAAATCTGGTAAACGAGCTTAATAACTTCTATTGTAGATTCGAGAAGGAAGCCCCCAGTCTCAGATCTACCCAGGATCTGAGCACAGCACCCCACTGCATGGCTCTCTGGGTAGACACAGGAAAGGTAGAAGTAATTTTCAAAAAAACCAAACCCATGAAAACCACAGGCCCAGATGACGTGTCGCCATCTGCTCTAAAGACCTGCGCTGTCCAGCTTGCCCCCATCTTTACCAGCATCTTCAACATCTCGCTGGAGACATGTAAGGTTTCCTTCTTCTTTAAATGCTCAACAATTATTCTGGTTCCCAATAACTCAACCGTAAAAGATCTGAATGACTACAGGCCAATTGTGCTTACATCTGTGGTCATGAAAGCATTCAAACGGCTGGTGCTGAACCACCTGAGAGAAGCGACTAACTCTCAAATGGACCCCCTGCGGTTTGCCTACCTTGCTAGCAGGAGCATCGAGGATGCAGCCAACTTGGGGCTGCACTACATCCTACAGCACCTGGACTGCCCAGACACCTACGCGAGGATCCTATTCGTGGACTTCAGCTCAGCATTCAATACAATCACCCCAAGTATCTTGCAGCCGAAACGTCTCTCCTTAGGTGTTACTGCACCAACATGCTCCTGGATCGTAGATTTCCTGACAGCAAGGTGTCAGGTGGTGAAAGCAAAGAAGCTTTCACCTGACGTGCGCTTGATCAGCACAGGGCCCCCCTGAGTATGTGTCCTCTACCCCCTGCTCTTCTCTCTAAACACCAATGGCTGTACCTCAGCAGAGCAATCAGTAAAAATCATTAAATTAGCTGATGACACCACCATCATTGGTCTAATCGAAGACAGGATGAGTCTGCATACAGACGCGAGGTTGACCGGCTAACACAGTGGTGCAGCAGGAATAACCTGGACCTAAACCCCCTCAAAATGGTAGAGATGGCAGTGGACTTCAGAAGGAAACCTGTTGCCTTGCCCCCACTCGTGATTGCCGACCGCGTGGTGTCGTGGGTCGACTCCTTTAAATTCCTAGGGTCAAAACTATCCCATGACCTTAAATGGGAACCAAACACATGTGCCATCACCAGGAAACCGCAACAGCGAATGTTCTTCCTACGGCAACTCAAAAAGTTCAATATCCCGCAGAATATTCTGCATATCTTCTACATAGCCATCGTAGAGTCTGTCCTATGCACATCGATCACAGTCTGGTATGGAGCTGCCAAAGAGTGTGAAAGATGAAGGCTACAGAGGGTGGTGAGGACAGCTGAAAAGATTTTCGGGACCTAACTCCCCACTGTTCAAGACCTATACTTGTCCAGAGTCAAAAAGCATGCAGGGAAAATTCTGGCAGACAAGTAACACCCTGGCCACGACCTGTTTGAAAGGCTCCAATCAGGCAGGTATTACAGGTCCATTCCCGCCAGGACAACCTGAACCACTAAAAGCTTCTTCACACTAGCTGTTCATCTACTAAACAACATCTAAAATGTCTGGTGTTACATACTGAGATGCAATTTTACATAGTATTGCCATAGTAAAGCATGTTATGTATGTATGTATGTATACATGTATGTTATGTATCACGTTTGTATATCCCCTTTATGTTGTTATTTGGTGACGCATTGTAACCGCAAACAATCCCTAGTATACGCGAGTATACCTGGCCAATAAAGCTGATTCTGATTCTGAACAACTGTACTTTCTTTCCCTTAATTCCTCACCCATAATTATGTCTTCTATTTCAATGTCAAAATCTATACTGCTCAGTAAGAGAGATATTTTCTCCTTAGTCATCCTGTATACCCCACTCACGTTATCTTACACTCCTCAATGCATCCATAATTCATTCTCTCCAGTAGCCAAAAAATGAAGACTCATTTAATTAACTCACCCTACAAGCTTCTCCTTAACCCTATCCCATCCAACATTCTCTTCAGTACATATTCAACTGTAACTCAACTCTTCAATCTGCCTCTCTCCAGTAGAACATTTCCATCCACTTTTATATAGACACTTATCTAACCAATCTTAAAGAAACCATCACTAACCGCAGCAACTCTCTACACATATGACTGTATGGGGCATATTCAATTAGCTGCAGGATTTACCCCACAGCTACAGTATTTGACCACAACGTGCATGGAAAATTTATTCAATTAAACTGCTTTTCCCAGTGTGGCAAATGGCTAATAAACTGTGGTATCAGTGTTTTTTCCCATGCATTAAAATGTTAACTTTAATACTGATGTTTCCTTGCAGTTTCTGAGGGTGTGAGAAAAATATCCTGTCCTTGGGTTTTAGCACACAGGGGGGTATATTTACTAAGGTCCCGATTTTGACCGAGATGGTGTTTTATCAACAAAGTGTCATCTCGGGAATTTACTAAACTCAAATCACGGCAGTGATGAGGACATTCATATTTTTTTGGTAGTCCTAGGAAAAAAATACGAATGAATACACCATCGGTCAAATACGCCTGGAATTTGGTAGAAATAGGTCATTTACTAAAAAGTGCAATTCACAAACTTTGTGGTCAGCGGTTGACCGAAAGTAACCTCACCGCTGACCACAAAGTTCCCACCATTGGTTACAATGGAGCGCATAGGCGCTACATTGTATCACTGCCGTGTGCTGCCTGACATACACTACAGGAGCACACAGCCAATCAGGAGGGTGCCACAACGTGGCGCTCCCTGATTGGCTGAAGGAACCCTCTTAGACAGAAGTCAGGGGGGGTTCCTGGCAGTCGGGGAAAGGGGTTCCATGTGAAAACATGGGACCCCTTTCAGTGCGTGGTCGTGTATCCGTTTTTTTATTTTGCAAAGTACGTGGATTACAAATACAACAGTAGAGGACCGAACTACACTGGATTATGTGAGTATAATTTTTCCAACAGGTACCCCATGGATTCTACATGGAGAAGAGGACCGACCCTCGTGTGAACATAGGTAAGTATGTGTGTATGGAGGTGTGGATGTATGTATTAAACTTTTACTTTCAAGGTGTGTGTCTTCTGTTTTTATTGGGTTATTTTTTTAGTAGTAGTACTACAGGTACCAGTGGGCCCGGTTTTCCTCCGCATGCTGGTACTTGTGGTTCTCCAAGTACCAGCTTGCGGGGGAGACTTGCTGGGACTTGTAGTCCTGCTACTAAAAACAATATTAGCCCCCCATCCGCAGCCCTTGGATGGGGGGGACAGCCTCGGGCTTCACCCCTGGCCCTTGGGTGGCTGGAGGGGGGGGACCCCTTGATTGAAGGGGTCCCCACTCCTCCAGGGTACCCCGGCCAGGGGTGACTAGTTGGGTATGTAATGCCAGGGCCGCAGGGACCAATATAAAAGTGTCCCCCGGCTGTGGCATTATGTATCTGGCTAGTGGAGCCCGGTGCTGGTTTCAGAAATACGGGGGACCCCTACGCTTTTTGTCCCCCATATTTTTGGAACCAGGACCAGGCGCAGAGCCCGGTGCTGGTTGTTAAAATATGGGGGAACCCCTGTCACTTTTTTCCCCATATTTTTTCAACCAGGACCGGCTCAAAGAGCCCGAGGCTGGTTTTGCTTTGGAGGGGGGACCCCATGCATTTTTTTTTCCAGATTTTAACAATGTTTTATTTCTTTCGAAAGGTGCACAATGAAGCCCAGCACGGATCTCACAGATCCGGCCGAGATTCATTGTGTTAAAGTCGGCAGTGTTTTACAATTCACTCACGTAAAACACTGCAAAAAAATACGAATGACATCGACATCGGTAAATACGAAAATGCAGAATACGACAGCTTAGTAAATTAGTCGTAATAAATTCAAAAAGTTGCAACTTTACACTTTCGATGTAATTCGTGATTGAACTTTAACCTCATTCGGGAAAATACGAATTTTAGTAAATATACCCCAGGGTTTCTGTGCTAACTGTATTGGGTTGCACCAGCAATTAGATGTGGGGTAAACCCTATAGCCAATTGAACATGCCCCTATTATTTTACCGCTTTGCCTAGAAACTACTGGGGTACCACCACTCATTTTACATGTTCTGCTCATACTCCATTTCACTCCCAACATTCTATTGAGACTGCATCCACAAAGTGAGTAATCTTAAATGAACAGCAATGTCTAAGGTCATGTCTCTATTATCCTCCTTCTAGAATGTCATAAATCGGATACTTAGACCCTGTTATCATTCCTGTCACGTCTAATTTACTGGCTGATGCATGTCTACTGGCCAATCATCTCAGGATTCAGCTGTAGCTGCAGTTCATCATGGCATGGGCACCGCCATTTAGCTTAAGGCAGTGACAGATTCAGCCATTCACAGTGACTCTCCATTGCACATGACTTTCAGATCAAATCCTGTGCTAGAGCTAACTATTTAAACTGCTCTCTGCCATCTGTCTGGAATACATGTGAAATATCGGTCCCATGACTGACAGTGGTGTCCTAACACTTAGCGGATGAGATAACTAATTTAATCTTTCCCTGTACCTTACCCTAGCTGTAACCCTGGGGGTCATGACAGCTATGGGTAATCCTCTAGGGGTGTTTGCTATGGGTATGTCTAACCACCCTCCCCAGTCTATAACTATAACTCCCCCAGTGCCTAACCGTAACCATCCTCCCCGGGCCCTAACCATAGTCCTGATACCTGATACTCACCTTTGGGATGTCAGCTGTCAGTGTTCTGGTGCCATACGCGCACGCAGGGGGGTTTACGAGTACCTAGAACCCCCCCCTTGCCACCGATCTATCGCAAAGGAGCTGATTTCTATTTCTCTTATAGAACAGCTCAGCCTCGGCTTGCAGTGTGACACAGTCACTCCCTGCGCTTTGCGAGGCTGACCGCTCAGGCTGGAACGTAGGAGGAGCAGCTAATCTCACGTGCTGTGAGAGGATAGAGTCACTGATGTCGGTGGTGCAGCGACATTGTAACGGCGCTGCTTATAGCTTCTCTTTCCAAGCCAGCGTCCAGACACTGACAGTCACTCCATGAGTCCGTGGAGCAAATCCAGGTAAAACATATGCTGGGGGCAGCAATGGTGAATGATGGTGCTACACTGTCTGTCTATGGGAAGTGGGGAAGGATGTTGGTGCTGTGCCTGTCCATCTGGGAAGGGTAGGGGGTTGCCGGGGGGGGGGGGTATAATGTGCCTATGCTGTCTTTCTATGAAGGGAGAGGGGGAATGATGCGTCCATGCCGTCTTTCAATGAAGGGGGGGTAGGGAATGATGTGCCCATGCTGTCTTTCTATGAAAGGGGGAATTATGTGCTCATGCTGTCTCTTTATGAAAGGGGGGGGGGATGATGTGCCTATGCTGTCTTTCTATGATGGGGGGTGATGTGCCCATGCTATCTTTCTATGAAGGTGGGGAATGATGTGCCCATGCTGTCTTTCTATGAAGGGGGAGGAGGAATGATGTGCCCATGCCATTTTTCAATAAAGGGGGGTATGGAATGATGTGCTCATGCTGTCTTTATATGAAGGGGGGGAATGGTGTGCCCATATTGTCTCTTTATGTAAGGGGGGAATGATGTGCCCATGCTGTCTTTCTATGAAGGGGGGTAGGGAATGATGTGCCCATGCTATCTTTCTATGATGGGGGGTGATGTGCCCATGCTGTCTTTCTATAAACGGGGGGGAATGATGTGCCCATGCTGTCTTTCTATAAAGGGGGGGGGGTGATGGTGGCTATGCTGTCTCTTTATATGGGGAAGCTGGGTGGGGAATGATGGTTATACTCGTATGTATATATATATATATATATATATATATATATATAAAACAAGTATGCATATTCCAGCATGCTCACCCACCACAAAGAAATAGCCAGGTGCCTTCCATTCAAATAGGACAAATAGATGCATTCACGAAACATAGATGATTTCTATGTTCCTGTTTTATTTAGAAACCGTCATTCCTGTGGTATACATTTAAGATGCTGGCTGTCAGGATCCTGGCAGTCAAAATAGCGATGCTGGATACCCATCAGAACACAGACGCTGGAATCCTGCACAGGTCAGCATCATGATGCCAGAATACCTGCAGCCGGAATCCCAAAAGTAAGTATAGCCGGGAGGGTTAGGATTTGGCTGTGTGGCAATGCTGTTAAGTTTAGGCACCACCGGGTTAGGCTAGAGTGAGGGGGGGTTAGAGTTAGGCTGTGGGGAGGGGTGTTAGGTTTAGACACTAAGGGGGAAGGTTACGGTTCAGAACTGGCAGCTAGAGAATTCATTTTGATTACTACATGGTTGCATAGTGTACAAGTTAAATGATAAAAAAAAATCCTTTTAGTGCACACCATATGTAACTCCCATAAAATAATACATTTTTTTATTGTTCTGTAACCAATTGTTTGGTAACCCCCTTTCAAAATCCTGCGTTTGCCACTGGGTGCCAGTCTCCTGAGTTGTGCAGGATTCTGGCATCAGGCACATGTCCGTTGGCATCCCAACTGCTGGGATGCTTAATGCATCTTATCTATCCATTGCCAGTACAGCTAGTCTTAAAGGTTTTCTGGTCTCCTTTGACAGAAGTGTTTCACAGTTCTTGTGCTCCAGCATCTATTCACATTACACTCTGGTGTTAACGAGAGTGCTTCTATTCTTCCACTTGATTCAACCTATCCTCAGCAATCACCATCCTGCAGCAAGGAATGGTGATGTGCTGCCTGCCAACTGCAGCTATACAACTGCATTAAACTACAGTCTGGTGTGCATAGCCTCATCAGTACCTATCCTCTGTTCAGAGCTATTATTACTGATTGTCTCAAGATCTACATCTGCCATTGCAAGCATGCATGTCCTAGAGTTAAATAGTGAATCATCCTGTTTCCAATTTAGTGATGTGCACCGGATATTTTTCGGGTTTTGTGTTTTGGTTTTGGATTCGGTTCCGCGGCCGTGTTTTGGATTCGGACGCGTTTTGGCAAAACCTCACCGAAAATTTTTTGTCGGATTCGGGTGTGTTTTGGATTCGGGTGTTTTTTTCAAAAAACCCTAAAAAACTGCTTAAATCATAGAATTTGGGGTCATTTTTATCCCATAGTATTATTAACCTCAATAACCATAATTTCCACTCATTTCCAGTCTATTCTGAACACCTCACACCTCACAATATTATTTTTAGTCCTAAAATTTGCACCGAGGTCGCTGTGTGACTAAGCTAAGCGACACAAGTGGCCGACACAAACACCTGGCCCATCTAGGAGTGGCACTGCAGTGACAGACAGGATGGCACTTCAAAAAAATAGTCCCCAAACAGCACATGATGCAAAGAAAAAAAGAGGCGCACCAAGGTCGCTGTGTGACTAAGCTAAGCGACACAAGTGGCTGACACAAACACCTGGCCCATCTAGGAGTGGCACTGCAGTGACAGACAGGATGGCACTTCAAAAAAATTGTCCCCAAACAGCACATGATGCAAAGAAAAAAAGAGGCGCACCAAGGTCGCTGTGTGACTAAGCTAAGCGACACAAGTGGCCGACACAAACACCTGGCCCATCTAGGAGTGGCACTGCAGTGTCAGACAGGATGGCACTTCAAAAAAATTGTCCCCAAACAGCACATGATGCAAAGAAAAAAAGAGGCGCACCAAGGTCGCTGTGTGACTAAGCTAAGTGACACAAGTGGCCGACACAAACACCTGGCCCATCTAGGAGTGGCACTGCAGTGTCAGACAGGATGGCACTTCAAAAAAATTGTCCCCAAACAGCACATGATGCAAAGAAAAAAAGAGGTGCACCAAGGTCGCTGTGGGACTAAGCTAAGCGACACAAGTGGCCGACACAAAATGAAAGAAAAAAGAGGTGCAAGATGGAATTGTCCTTGGGCCCTCCCACCCACCCTTATATTGTATAAACAGGACATGCACACTTTAACGAACCCATAATTTCAGCGACAGGGTCTGCCACACGACTGTGACTGAAATGACTGGTTGGTTTGGGCCCCCACCAAAAAAGAAGCAATCAATCTCTCCTTGCACAAACTGGTTCTACAAAGGCAAGATGTCCTCCTTATCATCATCCTCCGATTCCTCACCCCTTTCACTGTGTACATCCCCTTCCTCACAGATTATTAATTTGTCCCCACTGGAGTCCACCATCTCAGGTCCCTGTGTACTTTCAGGAGGCAATTGCTGGTGAATGTCTCCACGCAGGAATTGATTATAATTTATTTTGATGAACATCATCTTCTCCACATTTTCTGGAAGTAACCTCGTACGCTGATTGCTGACAAGGTGAGCGGCTGCACTAAACACTCTTTCGGAGTACACACTGGAGGGAGGGCAACTTAGGTAGAATAAAGCCAGTTTGTGCAAGGGCCTCCAAATTGCCTCTTTTTCCTGCCAGTATACGTACGGACTGTCTGACATGCCTACTTGGATGCGGTCACTCATATAATCCTCCACCATTCTTTCAATGGTGAGAGAATCATATGCAGTGACAGTAGACGACATGTCAGTAATCGTTGGCAGGTCCTTCAGTTCGGACCAGATGTCAGCACTCGCTCCAGACTGCCCTGCATCACCGCCAGCGGGTGGACTCGGAATTCTTAGCCTTTTCCTTGCACCCCCAGTAGCGGGAGAATGTGAAGGAGGAGCTGTTGACGGGTCACGTTCCGCTTGACTTGACAATTTTCTCACCAGCAGGTCTTTGAACCTCTGCAGACTTGTGTCTGCCGGAAAGAGAGATACAACGTAGGTTTTAAATCTAGGATCGAGCACGGTGGCCAAAATGTAGTGCTCTGATTTCAACAGATTGACCACCCGTGAATTCTGTCTAAGCGAATTAAGGGCTCTATCCACAAGTCCCACATGCTTAGCGGAATCGCTCTGTTTTAGCTCCTCCTTCAATGTCTCCAGCTTCTTCTGCAAAAGCCTGATGAGGGGAATGACCTGACTCAGGCTGGCAGTGTCTGAACTGACTTCACGTCTGGCAAGTTCAAAAGGTTGCAGAACCTTGCACAATGTTGAAATCATTATCCACTGCTCTTGAGTCAGGTGCATTCCCCCTCCTTTGCCTATATCGTGGCCAGATGTATAGGGTTGAATGGCCTTTTGCTGCTCCTCCATCCTCTGAAGCATATAGAGGGTTGAATTCCACCTCGTTACCACCTCTTGCTTCAGATGATGGCAGGGCAGGTTCAGGATTGTTTGGTGGTGCTCCAGTCTTCTGTACGCGGTGGCTGAATGCCGAAAGTGGCCCGCAATTCTTCGGGCCACCGACAGCATCTCTTGCACGCCCCTGTCGTTTTTTAAATAATTCTGCACCACCAAATTCAATGTATGTGCAAAACATGGGACGTGCTGGAATTTGCCCAGATGTAATGCACGCACAATATTGCTGGCGTTGTCCGATGTCACAAATCCCCAGGAAAGTCCAATTGGGGTAAGCCATTCTGCGATGATGTTTCTCAGTTTTTGTAAGAGGTTGTCAGCTGTGTGCCTTTTATGGAAAGCGGTGATACAAAGCATAGCCTGCCTAGGAACGAGTTGGCGTTTACGAGATGCTGCTACTGGTGCCGCCGCTGCTGTTCTTGCTACGGGAGGCAATACATCTACCCAGTGGGCTGTCACAGTCATATAGTCCTGAGTCTGCCCTGCTCCACTTGTCCACATGTCCGTGGTTAAGTGAACATTGGGTACAACTGCATTTTTTAGGACACTGGTGACTCTTTTTCTGAGGTCTGTGTACATTTTCGGTATCGCCTGCCTAGAGAAATGGAACCTAGATGGTATTTGGTACCGGGGACACAGTACCTCAATCAAGTCTCTAGTTGCCTCTGAATTAACGGTGGATACCGGAACCACGTTTCTCACCGCCCAGGCTGCCAAGGCCTGAGTTATCTGCTTTGCTGCAGGATGACTGCTGTGATATTTCATCTTCCTCGCAAAGGACTGTTGGACAGTCAATTGCTTACTGGAAGTAGTACAAGTGGTCTTCCGACTTCCCCTCTGGGATGACGATCGACTCCCAGCAGCAAAAACAGCAGCGCCAGCAGCAGTAGGCGTTACTCTCAAGGATGCATCGGAGGAATCCCAGGCAGGAGAGGACTCATCAGACTTGCCAGTGACATGGCCTGCAGGACTATTGGCTTTCCTGGGTAAGGAGGAAATTGACACTGAGGTAGTTGGTGGTGTGGTTTGCAGGAGCTTGGTTACAACAAGAGGAAGGGATTTAGTGGTCAGTGGACTGCTTCCGCTGTCATCCAAAGTTTTTGAACTTGTCACTGACTTATGATGAATGCGCTGCAGGTGATGTATAAGGGAGGATATTCCGAGGTGGTTAACGTCCTTACCCCTACTTATTACAGCTTGACAAAGGCAACACACGGCTTGACACCTGTTGTCCGCATTTGTGTTGAAATAATTCCACACCGAAGAGCTGAATTTTTTTGTATTTTGACCAGGCATGTCAATGGCCATATTCGTCCCACGGACAACAGGTGTCTCCCCGGGTGTCTGACTTAAACAAACCACCTCACCATCAGAATCCTCCTTGTCAATTTCCTCCCCAGCACCAGCAACACCCATATCCTCATCCTGGTGTACTTCAACAGTGACATCTTCAATTTGACTATCAGGAACTGGACTGCGGGTGCTCCTTCCAGCACTTGCAGGGGGCGTGCAAATGGTGGAAGGCGCAAGCTCTTCCCGTCCAGTGTTGGGAAGGTCAGGCATCGCAACCGACACAATTGGACTCTCCATGGGGATTTGTGATTTAGAAGAACGCACAGTTCTTTGCTGTGCTTTTGCCAGCTTAAGTCTTTTCATTTTTCTAGCGAGAGGATGAGTGCTTCCATCCTCATGTGAATCTGAACCACTAGCCATGAACATAGGTCAGGGCCTCAGCCGTTCCTTGCCACTCCGTGTCGTAAATGGCATATTGGCAAGTTTACGCTTCTCATCAGACGCTTTCAATTTTGATTTTTGGGTCATTTTTCGGAATTTTTGTTTTTTGGATTTTACATGCTCTCTACTATGACATTGGGCATCGGCCTTGGCAGACGACGTTGATGGCATTTCATCGTCTCGGCCATGACTAGTGGCAGCAGCTTCAGCACGAGGTGGAAGTAGATCTTGATCTTTCCCTATTTTAACCTCCACATTTTTGTTCTCCATTTTTTAATGTGTGGAATTATATGCCAGTATCAATAGCAATGGCCTACTACTATATATACTGCGCACAACTAAAATGCACCACAGGTATAGAATGTAGATGGATAGTATACTTAATGACGACACAGAGGTAGGTACAGCAGTGGCCTTCCGTACCGTACTGCTATATATAGTATACTGGTGGTCACTGTGTCAGCAAACTGCAAAACTAAAATGCACCACAGGTATAGAATGTAGATGGATAGTATACTTAATGACGACACAGAGGTAGGTACATCAGTGGCCTTCCGTACAGTACTGCTATATATAGTATACTGGTGGTCACTGTGTCAGCAAACTGCAAAACTAAAATGCACCACAGTTATAGAATGTAGATGGATAGTATACTTAATGACGACACAGAGGTAGGTACAGCAGTGGCCTTCCGTACCGTACTGCTATATATACTGGTGGTCACTGTGTCAGCAAACTGCACAACTGAAATGCACCACAGGTATAGAAAAAGAATGTAGATGGATAGTATACTTAATGACGACACAGAGGTAGGTACAGCAGTGGCCTTCCGTACCATACTGCTATATATACTGGTGGTCACTGTGTCAGCAAAACTCTGCACTGTACTCCTCCTATATAATATTATACTGGTGGTCCCGACTCCCCAGTCCCCACAATAAAGCAGCACACTGAGCACAGATATGGAGTGTTTTTCAGGCAGACAACGTACACTGGTGGTTACTGTCAGCAAAACTCTGCACTGTACTCCTGCTATATAATACAGCTGCTCCCCAGTCCCCACAATTAAGCAGTGTGAGCACAGATATATGCAGCACACTGAGCACAGAAAAGGAGCGTTTTTTTTCAGGCAGAGAACGGATAAAACTGGTGGTCACTGATCAGCAAAACTCTGCACTGTACTCCTCCTATATTATACAGCTGCTCCCCAGTCCTCCCCACAATTAAGCAATAAAGCACAATCAAGTTCAACAATAACGGAGAGGACGCCAGCCACATCCTCTCCCTTTCCAATGCACTAGTGAAAATGGCGGCGGCGACGCGCGGCTGCTTATATAGAATCTGAATCTTGCGAGAATCCGACAGCGGGATGATGACGTTCGGGCGCGCTTGGGTTAACCGAGCCATATGGGAGAATCCAAGTATGGCTCGGACCCGTGTAAAAAGGGTGAAGTTCGGGGGGGTTCGGTTTCAGAGAAACCGAACCAGCTCATCACTAGTTTCCATAGCACTTACTGTTAAAATAGTATAGCTACCACAGCCAGGTAGCATACCTGTGTAACCTACAGATGTAGCCACCATCATTGATGCTGCATGGCTAGTGTGCCTGTGACTGTGCATTTGCACGCGTACACACGTGTACACATTAAAGTCTATGGTGCGAACGCCTGCTGCGCAAGTTGCGTATGCATCACAGCAACAATGACAGTGGTTACATCTGTAGTTTTATTTGTGTCTCATATTGGTGATAGTGACTGAGAAGTATTCCCTCTAGTATAAACCAGTCCTGCTCTGCGGCCCGATTTCCAGGAAACTACAAACTGAGAATCTTGCATAAACATCACCGCTGTTCGTTTTTTACACTGATGATCACAATGTTCTCCAATATACCCTTCAATCCTTTGGCCATGATGACAATTCTTTCCTACTGTTATTAATTTCCTAACTATATAATTGCTTCTTATTATCAGTGCCCCCTGAACATCTCCACTCCATCGCCACTATCTTTTGTGTTCCAACAAGGCTCTGTTCTTGGCCTTATGCCTTTCTCATTGTACATTTTTTTGTTAGAGAACTATGGGGCAGAGTTATTAAGCTCGGTGAAGTGATAAAGTGGAAGGTGATAAAGGACCAGCCAATCAGCTCCTAACTGCCATGTTACAGGCTGGAAAAATGACAGGAGCTGACTGGCTGGTGCGTTATCACCTTCCACTTTATCACTTCACCGAGCTTAATAAATCTGCCCCTATTTTACTTATTCAACCTTTAGTATGACCTCTATGCATTCGGCAGCCAAATCTTCATATCCACACAGAATTTGAAACATAGAAACATAGGGTGTAATTCAATTGTTTTAAAAGTTTGAAAAATAATTTTACAGGAGATAAGAACCACTTGGCCCATCTAGTCTGCCACTTTTTAACAATATTGTTACCTCAAACCCTATTTGATCCTTATTTTTTTGTAAGTGGATACTTATATCGACCCCAAGCATGTTAAAATTGCTCTAGCACCTGTGATGGGAGTTTAATCCACTTGTCCATTAGCTTCCAGTTTCAGTGCATGTCCTTGTGTTCTAATACTTCTCTTCATTTGAAAAATGTTTCCCTCCTGGGGGTTTATATACTAATATTCGTGTTTGAGTCGGTTTGTGTAGTGTTTAAACTAATTTTTTATCGGATGCATTTTCATGCAACTTTTTGAAACTATGGGGGTCATTCCGAGTTGTTCGCTCGCAAGCTGCTTTTAGCAGCTTTGCACACGCTAAGCCGCCGCCTACTGGGAGTGAATCTTAGCATATTAAAATTGCGAACGAAAGATTAGCAGAATTGCGAATAGACACTTCTTAGCAGTTTCTGAGTAGCTCCAGACTTACTCGACATCTGCGATCAGTTCAGTGCTTGTCGTTCCTGGTTTGACGTCACAAACACACCCAGCGTTCGCCCAGACACTCCTCCGTTTCTCCAGCCACTCCCGCGTTTTTCCCAGAAACGGTAGCGTTTTTTCACACACTCCCATAAAACGGCCTGTTTCCGCCCAGAAACACCCACTTCCTGTCAATCACATTACGATCACCAGAACGAAGAAAAAACCTCGTAAAGCCGTGAGTAAAATACCTAACTGCATAGCAAATTTACTTGGCGCAGTCGCACTGCGGACATTGCGCATGCGCATTAGCGACTAATCGCTCCATTGCGAGAAAAAAATAACGAGCGAACAACTCGGAATGACCCCCTATATACGCTAATTTACGAAGCAGTCGAGTTGTAGGTTTTCGTGTTTTCCGATGTCGATGCCAGTCGTTTTTTTTTTTTTGGCACATTTACGGCCGTCATTGTCGTTTGCGTACGTGTTTTTGATGTTTTTACTGGTTTATTTTCTATGTTAAACGCGGCAGAGTTATTTATGAACCACGGCCGCATTTTCACTTTTACTTTCGATTTTCATCCCCGTTCATGATTGGTTGTGTTTCAGATGTAGGATTGTCTGTGCGCAACCATATAAATACACCCCAAACCGTCCGCACCTCGTGGGTTTAGTTAGTGGTGAGGAGGGAGGTTGTGCTGTGGAGGTTGATGAGTAGTTGCTTTGGTGAGGAGTTTTTTGGGCGATTTCTGAGTGTAGTATTGTATTTGAAAGTAGTCTTATCATTCTTGTAGTCTGTCTCATTTTTTTTCCTTTAGAGTCCCTTGTCAGTGTGTGTGTGTGTGTGAGTGTGTGTGTGTGTGTGTGTGTGTGTGTGTGTGTGTGTGTGTGTGTGTGTGAGTTGTGCAGTGGTAGTGGAGGAGTATGTTTGTCTTATTATTTTTCTGTGTTAATTGTTTATCCACACAATTATGCCTGACTCAGAGGTGGGTGAGGTGGCTGACGTGGGTGAGATGGAGGGTGTGAGTGAGGGGGAGGTGGTGAGTAAGAGTGAGGTTAGTGAGGTGGAGGAGGTGGGTGAGGTTGCTGCAGCAGCCTCAAGTGACAGTGATAGTGACAGTCAGACAGCTCTGCAGCCACGCACCACTACTAAGACTGGGCGGAATGTAAAGTTTAGTTATGCTGAAAATGTGGCATTGGTGCGGGAGCTGATGAAGTGTCAGAGGCAGCTATTTTGGCCTGAGTCCACCAAGGTGCCAACACGGATGAAGATGGTGTTGCGGGCGAAAGTTGTTGCTGCTGTAAATAGTGAGGGGGTGGTCAAGCGGTTGGAGGACACGTGCCGCAAACGGTACTATGACATAAAGCAACGTGTCAAGTCCAAAATGGCCAAGGAGGCGAAGTCGTCTCACAAAACCGGTGGTGGACAACCCTATATTGCCAGATAGCTGGACTATGAGGAGCCCATGCGGAGTTTAATACCTCCTGAAGTAGTGTCTGCAACCCATGTCCGTGATTCCGATCTGCCCAGGAAGGATGGTGAGCATGTGTATTTGTCTTAACATTCTATTACATTACTTCTGTCGTAATTTTTGTGGTAAATGTGTGTCATGTGACATTGCATATTACTCCCATCTCCATGTGTGCATCAGCAAAGACATTGTTTTGGGTAATGTTTTCTACAAAAGCCAATGTAACATAGTACTTTATTGTATGTCATGTGGTTCTTTAACAGTACATTTTCCATGTGTAGTTTGGACTTGTTGTGTCATTGAATTGTCCAGCAATAATGTTTTCCTTTTGCACATTTTACAGTTTGCAAGTTGGACTATGTTTTTTATTTCAGTTATCCATGTGCAATGTTTCAAAAACAGTGGTTGACATGTTAGAGGCTGGAGTAGTGCAAAGTGGCTTTGAAGCCAGTTACATGTGTAATTTCATTAGTACTGTATGTAATCTTGTTTAAGACAAACCCACTATTTTTTGGTTCATTTTGAGTCTGTATTTGTACCCTGACACAACACTGCAGACTTAGTTACCTTACTATTCTAATGTTTTTTTTTGGGGGGGTTTGGTTTTTGGCTCATATTGTGCTAATGTGTGTTTGGAGTGCCACATCACAGATAATTTTCTATATTGCATCTTTCATTAATTACATAACATTTTTAAATGAAGATGTATGTGTTTTGGCTTGTTAGTGTATGTATTTGTAATTGCGTCCTATGTCTGTGTCCTGTACATTATTTCCTGTGTGGCACTTTCCATAGTGCATATGGCTATTGGCCAATGTGTGTGTTTTAAAACATTATTTATGTTTTTGGTCAGAAATTATTCCCACACAAATGAACAACCATTTTTTAAAGATTTAATGCTTATAAACATAATGGGTGGATGTATCAACAATAGCATGAATAAATGAGTTATTTTATTTGTTTAATTATTTACAGTGTTGAAAAAAAGCAGTACTGGCCGGCCTACAGTCACTTCCATGACATCTGATGATGATGACGCTGCGGAAGCAGGTAAAGTGTCCATTGTAGTATAGGTTATGTTTGTAAAGGAATGGCCATAACAAAAGTACACTTTAAATCGTAGGTCCATCAAAAGAAGTCTCGAGCAGCAGAAGGAGGACTCCTGTAGCACACCAAACAATAATACATGTGGCAACAAAAAAAGCAAGGTCTGATGTCCAATCACAACCACAGCAGTCTACCCCGCCACGAAGATTGTCTACAGTTTCTTCGGTCCCACCACTCCAAATTTTGGACACACCTCCAAGACGCCAACCACACTCACCTCATCTTGATTGTAAGAAACTGTAATGATTCAAAAAATTTCTCATCTCATAATAATCCATTTAATTACACTAATTCACTCAAAATTCAACAAAATCTGCTATACTGGCCGAAAACAATAAAACATCAAATGGTTTCTGAACAAAATGGCCTTGTCCACATCCAGTAAAGATATGTATGTCCACTTCAGCCATACAGCAGCAGATTGTGTTGAAGATGCTGCAACATAAACACATGTGTAAGCTTGGCAAATAGTAAGGTTCTTTTCCTCAATTTCACTTATGTGTTTGTCCTAACATTGGCACCAACATGCAAAAACATTATTATGTTTTTGTTTTAAACACTATAAGGCAACAGTAACAAGAAAAAACTTTCTCCTATGGCGCTGCAAATGGGAGCAGCAAATAGATGGTACCTACTAGGTCACCCAACCTGTGAAAACGACAAATAGAAAAAAGAATGGTACAATCTCACTTTCTGCGCTCCAAATGCTCCTTCACTTGAGTAATTCTCACACCGATGACATTGTTAACATGAAATAAAAAGATATAACACAAAATAGTGTAATACTGTATATAAGATAAAAGTTCTTTCCCCAGTGTGGGGGGAAACTAAGGTGATAGAACAGACCCAGAAAAGGTCCGACATCCACCTTCTTATGGGGTCACCCAAAGTGATGAGGACTTGAACGTAAATTCTTACGTGTATGCTTACTTCTTTAAATGTAGTAGAAAACACATAAAGGTTTCTTTACTGGAGATCATGTTTTATTCTCTCCTCATTAGACCATGTGAGATAGATGTCACTCATGGAATTATATGCGAAATTAAAATACGAGAAACCAATTAGGGTCACGCAAAAACCCTTTATTATTTTAAAACCAAACAAACAACCAGTCGTACCCAAATTGGGGAACACAGATGGACTTCAGCTGACACAGTAACATTCGGATATCACAATGCCATATAATCCCCTCAGTGAATACGCTGGTTTAAGAACTCCAATTTACACTGTATCGTATCAACGCGTTTCGACGCACGGTGGCGTCTTTATCAAGATTAGACAGTGTATTTAACACTGGCGTGCAGCCTCTCACATAGGGCCAGCTGACCCTATGTGAGAGGCTGCACGCCAGTGTTAAATACACTCCAATGTAAATTGGAGTTCTTAAACCAGCGTATTCACTGAGGGGATTATATGGCATTGTGATATCCGGATGTTACTGTGTCAGCTGAAGTCCATCTGTGTTCCCCAATTTGGGTACGACTGGTTGTTTGTTTGGTTTTAAAATAATAAAGGGTTTTTGCGTGACCCTAATTGGTTTCTCGTATTTTAATTTCGCATATAATTCCATGAGTGACATCTATCTCACATGGTCTAATGTGGAGAGAATAAAACATCATCTCCAGTAAAGAAACCTTTATGTGTTTTCTACTACATTTAAAGAAGTAAGCATACACGTAAGAATTTACGTTCAAGTCCTCATCACTTTGGGTGACCCCATAAGAAGGTGGACGTCGGACCTTTTCTGGAACTGTTCTATCACCTTAGTTTCCCTCCACACTGGGGAAAGAACTTTTATCTTATATACAGTATTACACTATTTTGTGTTATATCTTTTTATTTCATGTTAACAATGTCATCGGTGTGAGGACTACTCAAGTGAAGGAGCATTTGGAGCAAAGAAAGTGAGATTGTACCATTCTTTTTACTATAAGGCAACACATTATGATTTAAAGTGTGTTTTTATGGTGGAGTATGTCTGTTCGACCATACAACTCATGTGCTTGCTTTAAGAATGAAGTAACCAGACACATTTGCCACAAACATGAATATGTCTGTATTTAATTTCTGAGTGATGATGTTGCTATGCTGGATATCTGAAAGCACCATTTAAAGACATGTGATCCATGTTTATTGCTTTATTTTCATTTCTCAAACATATGTCTAACGCCAAAATGATTCTAATTCCAGATTCTAGTACTGTTACCAACATCCCGACGCAACAGCAGCAACACAGTGACATGGATGAGACAATAATTTTACAAATGTAGCCAGTAATCGAAGGAATCAGCCACCCAGCACCTGTGAGTACACCACCACAGCAAAGCACGCCACCACCACAACACAGCCCAACAACACCAGTAGCACAAGGCCCTGATCAAGTGTTTTGGGATAGTTGGGCTACACAGCAGGCCACTAATCAAGATTGCCTGCGTAGGCATACCCACATTTTTGCTAACCTACCATCGGTGAGTCAGAAGAATCAGCAGAAATATCAGTCGCCAAAATGAACCAACCACCAGAATTGCCAATACCATGGAAATCATGCATGCAGAAATTACACATGTCATGGGCAACTTACAACGCATAATGGAAGAACAGCATAGACAACAGCAAAGCTACATCAACATCTTAGAAAACAATAAAATGATCAATGAATCTATCACCAGAATTTTAGAAAATCAAAATGCTGCAACACGTGAACTCAATGCCACCCTCACTAACCTCAATGAAACACTCAGATCCCAGCACCAACAGCAACCAAACAGCAGTTCTGGTACGACTACTCCTATTCTATCGCCAGTGTCCTCACCACTAAGGCGCTCCACCAGCATACGCCAACACGACAGTGGTAAAGGCAAAGGCCAGTCCAATCAGCCAACCCCCCAAAAAAATAAAAAAATAGAGACACCAATTTCTGTATAGAGCAGAAAATAAACAATTAGTAAGTGTAGCTTTGTCACAATATATATAACACTTAGCACCTTGTCAATTTGTTCAACATCATTAATTATAAGTGTTACAAACAACAACAGGATTTTTTGCAACACATTTATTCTTTAACATCTTTGTATTTTTTTGGAGGAGGAAAAAGTTTTTTGATCTGCACATTGATCTTAGTATGCAGTAACAATACCACTTGATTTTTTCCCAATAATTATTCTTTCTAGATTCCAATCATTCTCATATCCTGCAGACAGACTAATTGGCAGCCATGCAGAATGTCTTTAGCATGCAGTAACAAGACCACTTGATTTTTTTTAATAATTACTCTTTCTAGATTCCAATCATTCTCAGATCCTGCAGACAGACTAATTGGCAGCCATGCAGAATGTCTTTAGCATGCAGTAACAAGACCACTTGATTTTTTTTTTATAATTACTCTTTCTAGATTCCAATCATTCTCAGATCCTGCAGACAAACTTACTGGCAGCCATGCAGATTCATCCATGACCAATACAACTTACAATGTGAAAATTAAGTCTTTTACATCACTTCTGTAGATGACATTACAAGAATAACACAATTGAGTTGGGTAAAAAGGTCCTAATATGTTGTGTAAAAATTTAGATAATTAAGTCCCAAAATGAATGACATTATTGTTGTGCCATGTTTGTGTGTGTTAAAAATGAGTAATTAGATTCTTACACATGATGCGGAAACAAAGAAATTGTAAATATTTTAATGTACAAAAATAATGTGTCTAATAATGGATATATGTTGAAAACTGTGTATTGACTTACAAATCTGCAAGTTTACTCCAGCAAACATAACGAAATAATTTTTTTGGGATGATACTAAGTTTGTGTCCCTTAAATACGATGGAGCATCACACATAGGGACACATGTATTCCTCAAGGCTAACATATTATATGTGGAGAAGTGTTACATTAGGACGTTACACACATTCATAAAGTAAAATATTAAAACATTTACTATGTGCATTATGTGTGTGTTTTTAAGAAATTATCAGTACAAGTTTATTAACCCTTAGCCAGACTTCAGGCATGTCACTCATAATCTGATGTTTAGAGTTTTAAAATAAACACAATACCCATGCTACATTTGTTTTGCATAAAGCAAGGGTATGTTTGTATGTCTCAAGGAGTAATGGTTTTTAAACGAAAAATGGGGCAACATATATTTAGGCTTACACAACAAATGAAAGAAGCAAACAAAACTTACCTTAAAAATAACTATTTATGAGGTCTTGCCTAACCTGCCTCCCTACATCTGTACTCCAAGTATCACCAGATGTCTCTAATTCCTCTGCTTGCTGGCTGCTTTCTTCATCCTCCTCCTCCTCATCAACATGTGGCAGATCTTGTTGCAAACACATGTTATGAAGAAAGCAGCAGCAGAACACAATTTGAGTCACCTTCAAGGGACTATACAACAAAAGGCCACCAGACTTATCCAGACACCAAAACCTAGATTTCAGCACACCAAAACATCTTTCTATCACATTCTGCGTGGACTTATGTGCATGATTGTAATTGTGTTCAGCAGGGGTATCAGGTCGGGACAACGGAGAGAGAAGCCAAGAGAAACAGCCATATCCTCCATCACCTGAAAGATATAGTAACGTGATTCATGTCAAGATACAGCAACACATAAGTAACACACTGTATTTGGCCAAAGTATACACAGGCCTACACATATCAAATTACATACCCAGCAGCCATCCATCTGGCATTTGTCTGTCCTCAAACTTATCAAAGAGGGATGACTGACTGAGGATGAAGGAGTCATGACAGCCCCCAGGGTAACAAGCAACAACACTCATTATTTTGAGTTTTTCATCACAAACCACCTGCACATTTGTGGAGTGCTCAAGATGACGATTGGTATAGATGTGCTGCCTGCCCCTAGGTGGTCTCAGCTGAATGTGTGTGCAATCTATGGCTCCCAGCACAGTTGGGCATGCCAGCAAGCTCATAGAAATCTACCCTGACGTCATGCCACTGAGACTCCTGGGTAGGGAAGCAGATTGAGGCATTGATGTGTATATTTGATAGAAAATAAAACATGAGATTTTAGGACAGAACTGGCCACTGAGAGTAATTAAAACCAACCAAAAACAGAGGAGGTAGTTAGGTACACATCACCTGTTTTAATATTCTTGAAAATGAGGGCTGTGAGATTCCAATGACATCCCCAGATACAGCCTGAAAGCTCCCAGTAGCCATAAAGCACAACACAGCCAGGAGTTTGTGCAGGCCTGAGACACGGCAAGAGCGTGCTGTCTCAGGGTCTAGGCCCAGTGTGACAAGGTCATACAGACAGAAAATGTTGTTATGATTTAGACGGAACATCTGTATTACCCTGTCATTGGACAATGCGTTCAAGTTTAAACGCCCCCTAAAAAAGCGAGGCCTGCGCAGCCTCCGCGGAACCTGTACAACCTGCTGACCATGTTCAGTTTCTTGGCCCTGGTTACTTACAGGCTGATGTCTAAGTCTGAGGAATCCCACAGCACACAAAAGATCACTGGTCCACAGTCCTGCTGCCATTTCTGAGTGTAGGTTGTTTGAAATGGGCCTAAGATTCTTTTATAGACATCCTAATGCAGGTGTGAATGATTTGTAAGTGGCAACACATGTAAACACGCCTGAAAAAAGCAGGTCTATTTTTTTGCCGCTTTTTTTAACGAATCGCAAAAAATACGACCGCAATTGAGCACTCAGAGACTAACACCCAAATACGAATAAATAGTGAATACCCGTGTTGTATGAAATAACAGCCGCGTTTGACCGATGGTCTATTCATTCGTATTTCTGAACTTTGCCTGTAAAACCATTACGAATAGCCCAAACACTGCCGAGATTTGTGCTTAGTGAATTCCCGTGTTGGGACTTAGAAAAAAAAACACAAATCGGACAAACTCGGATTATTAGTAAATATAGGCCCTGGACTTTATTAAAACCCTTAATATATTTGAAAGTTTCTATCATGCCCTCCCTTTCCCTTCTCTGCTCCAAACTATACATATTAAGATTTTTTAGTCTTTCCAGGTAAGCTTTGTGATGTAGACAATGCATCCTTGATTTGTTTAATCCTATGTAGTCAATTAACTCTCTACATAGATGTTCTAATGCCACTTATGTATAACTCAAAATTTATAACAGAGACATAATGTATCATTTTTTGTACTTCTAGAGTCACATCTCCCTTTACATATCCCTCATGTTAATAACACCACAATGTAGTTAGTCTTCCAAGCTCACTGACTTGGAGTTACATGTGACTTTAATGTCTTATTATTTCCTTCCAGTCCCTCTTGCTGTCTTTTTGCATTGACTTTAGTAATATTGGCAGAATGTTTCTTTTTTACCCAAGATAATGCCAAAACTCTTACTCTCAACATCTCTCATCTTAACTATTTCAACCTCCCAACTTGTTTTTGCCTTCCATGTCTAATTGCTTCAAGCCATCATAAAGCATCTGCAGCAAGAATGTTTTCCTCTATCACTGGTCCACATCTGCCACACTACTTAGCAGATCCTTGTAAATTACACCTGTGTCCTCCAATTGAAATTCCTTTCCATCCCCTACCTAAAATGCACTCAAAACATCACCTCTTCAAGCATTTTAAAGTTCCATTTTAAAAAATACTCTCCATCTTGCCTGCTTGGATTTACCACTAACCTGCCCTTTTGCTAATCTCTAGTAACCACCTCCAGCTCCTGCCTACGAAACGGTATCCAGACTCCAGGTCGACAACAAAAAGGTTGACACACCTTAGGTCGATGCCAATTGGTCGACATACCTTATGTTGACATGGACAAAAGGTCGACAGGAACAAGGTCGACATGGAAAAAGGTTGACATGAGTTTTTCACAATTTTTTTCTTTTTTGGAACCTTTTCATACTTAACGATCCACGTGGACTACGATTGGAACGGTAATCTGTGCCGAACGAAGCGGATCGGAGCGAAGGCACCATGCCCGAATCATGGCAAGCGAAGCGAGCCATGCGAGGGGACGCGGTGCACTAATTGGGGTTCCCGGTCACTCTACGAAGAAAACGACACCAAAAAACATAAAAAACTCATGTCGACCTTGTTCCTGTCGACATTTTGTCCATGTCGACCTTTTGTCCATGTCGACCTAAGGTGTGTCGACCAATTGGTGTCAACCTAAGGTGTGTCGACCTATTTGTTGTCGACCTGGAGTCCCAGACCCCGACAAAACATTTCCCGTGTTTCCACCAATGTATGGAAATTCCTACCATTCCTGGTCAGACTCACATACAGCCTTCGGAAAACCTCTTTATTAAAGAGTGTCATACCCCCTCCTACAGTCCCTAAACTAATGCACATATGCAGCTATCCCTACATCCACTATGAGTCACACTCTCTCCTGTTGTTTCAACTGTGCCCATTCCAATTGAAATGTAAACTTTCTCATGATCTTACTGTACTTACCATATCCTTTGTTTGGGATCTAGTTTCTAGGTCGACATTGTCTAGGTCGACTACTATTGGTCGACAGTAAGTAGGTTGACATGGTTTCTAGGGTGACAGGGACTCTAGGTCGACATGTACTAGGTCGACATGACAAAAGGTCGACATGAGTTTAAAAAAACACTTTTCATACTTTTTGAACCACGTGGACTACGATTAGGAACATAACCACCATGCCTGAAGCATGGCGAGTGAAGCAAGCCATGCGAGGGTATATGGTGCACTAATTGGTATTCACCCTCACTCTATAAAGAAAACAACATAAAAAATGTAAAAAACTCATGTCGACCTTTTTTCATGTCAACCTAGTACATGTCAACCTAGAGTCCCTGTTGACCTAGAAACCATATCGACCTACTTACTGTCAACCAATAGTGGTCGAACTAGACACTGTCAACCTAAGTCTCTTCTATCTAACATACCACAACCCTTCATTTTAATGTCTGCATTTATTATTTTTTCTTACCCCTGTTTTCAACCCATCTGTTTTCCCTACTGTTTTCCATAACTAATTTTTTCATGAGTTGCGGATTAAGATGTAAAAGGATTCTAATCACCAATTATTAATAAAAATTACTACATTAATATTAGACATTTAAGTTCACTTTTTAGGAAACTATTAATTGTTTCTCAAAATCATAGAAAACTTTACAAAATGAACTGCAATAGATACTTTTAATAATTACTTACTTTACTAGCAGATATATTAATGTATGTACTGTAGCAATTAATGAATAATATGGACTATATGTATCAATTAAAAAATAATTTTCTTTTCTAGTATCCACATTGTATCTCTATATTTATATTTTGGATATAATGAACAGTAAAATGATAAAGTTCTTAATGTTAAAAAGCAATTTTCAAGTTACATAATAAAATAATTTTGAAATTAAAAGCCAGTTAATAATTTAATAGCACTGGGCTTTATCTCAATACATATTGATAAAAGTTTAACATAATTGAACCAGACTTCAGAGGAATCCCTAAAAGAATGTTCTTCAGCTTAAATTTTGTCTTTCTTCTGCTCACAAGTAATAATTAACCTTGACATTTAAAAATAAACTTGAATTTCTGTTCTCACATATTGTTAACAGGGAAGCTTAGTTTAATCATCACTGGGACTTATGCAGCTCAGTGCTTATTTGAAGACTAATAGAAGCTCTTTACACTTATTATTCCATTGCTGATTTGATACCAGCATAAATTCCATAATCTTCATAATGGCAGCAATAAGCCAGATGGAAAGGGCTTAAAATATTTTTCCATAAAATACAGTTGCTGACATAAGGTCCCTTGATGATGATGTTGTTTACAGCATAAGTTTAATTTCTTTGAATATACATTGAATGCGTGTAGATACAGTAACCACAAATATGATCATTAGAATTTTTAAACAGATAGTTTAATAATAAGAGGTATGAAACCAGTGATGCAAATTATTTTAATTGTATATAAAACTTAGTTTGTCTTGTGTTCTTTAATGCCCTAATTAAATAAAACTAATTTATGATAATTTATAACTGCTGTGATTTTTTTGACCAATTTTTTTAAACTGTTCCTTGAACTCAAATATTGAAATTAAACATATTTTTTTATATTTAAGTGGAATTACAGTATGTCAAATTTCAATATAAGATAAGCAGACAGGTTATCATATACTTATCTAAGCAAAAGAGGCTTCATTCCATCTTAATGTTCTTGTTTAAATTCTAACAGTTAAAAAAGAAAACAAATAGTCCTAGCACTTGAAAAGCCACCAATTCTGTTTGATTATTATACCATCTCAGTGTCAGACTGAGGCATGCAGGGCCCACCGGTGGGATAAAGTGGTAGGGGCCCATGTTAGGGGTGTGGACAGTCTGCAGAGGGGGTGTGGCTTACCACCTCATTGGTTTGACTAACCATTAGAGAGTGCAACTTCTGGGCCTCTTCAAAAATATATACAGTAAATTCAGCTGCTGATGCATGATAATGTACCAGATTAATAACAGTAATGTACTGTAGAAAATACACCATAGGCCACTACAAGGTAACATATGTATAATGTATACTTCACTGCACTGTCTGGAACCTGATCCTTAGAGCAGGAGGTGGGCCCCCAGGCAGTGGGGCCCACCGGTGCTTTCCTCTGTTCCCCTGTGGGCAAGTCCAAGCCTGTACCATCTATTACCAGTTATAACCGATACAATGCAGCTCTCAATTTGGCAAAACTGAAAATACCAAAAGAACCTAAAAAAAGAAAAGAAAAATGTAATTCAATTACCAAGGGAGCGCTTTGACAGTCTTAGTCACAAAGAATCTTGTAAAAATCATAATACATGTAGCATATACATATGCCAATAAATATAAAAAATATAGTAAAGATAATTAAAATAGTAATTGGACTGTTCGCACTTAAGTGTTTCACAAAAGCTCTTTTTTAAATGCTTGTGGTGTAGTTGTGGTTTGCTTGACCACAGCGCTAAGCTCGACCTCTGCTGGGTGTGGCTATCTGTGTGTGTCTTTGGGTATTTTACCCGCAGTCGGAGGAGGGGGAAGAAAAACCCAGATCTTTTGTTTCTTATTCACTATTCGCAACTGTGGTATGCTTATGCCGGTGATGCTGCAGACTCTAGAGGCAATCACACTTATTCAAGGAATTCAAGTGTCCAAATAAAAGTCCAGTTTGGTAGAATAGCTTTCTTACGCATTTCTCCACACTAATAGCATGGTGGTTTTGTCAGAGGAACTCTGGGTTTTTATTTCCCCTCCTCCGACTGTGGGTACAGTACCCAAAGACACACACAGATAGCCACATCTGGCAGAGGTCAAGCATAGTGCTGCAGTCACTAAGCAAGGAGTGCAGCACTCTCCCTCTGCTGTTTCATACACATTGGGTGGAATTCAAATGTTTGAAAAGTCAGTTGGGTGTCTGTTTTTTCCTGTCTATTAGATAGGAAAAAACAGACTCCCAACTGACATTTAAAACATTTGAATCTCCCCCGTTGTTCTCTACATGTATGATTTGATATATAAGAAGTGAGCATAATGCCATGCCACTGAGCTTCACAATCTGGCACTCTCTCTCACAAATGACTGCTTATTATAAGTACTGTGTACTCATTTATTTAAATGAACTTTCACTGACAGCCAATTTACATTACTAAGTGAACTACAAGTGAACCACAACTGCACCTCAAGTATTTCAAAAAGAGCTTTTGTGAAACCCTTGAGTGTAAACAGTCCAATTACTATTTTAATTATCTTTAAATATATTTTTATATTTTTTGTCATATGTATGTGCTACATGTTTTATCATTTTTACAAGATTATTTGCTAATAAAACTGTCAAAGTGCTCCCTTGGTACTTGAAGTACCTTTTTCCTTTGTTATAACAATTAAAACTAAACTTTACATTGTTGGGCTTTTTGGAGGCATCTGCTCCTTAGTGCCTGTGATGCAAGATAAAAAAAAAATCAAATTACAGAATCAACAATGTATTTAATAAAGTCTAAATTAAAGAAATGCAATAAAAATAAATTTTCTTCTTTTGTGATGCTGTGTGCCTATGTTAATCTGCCAGGATTCTGTCTATTGAAAGGGTAGTTAAATTGCATTTTTCTTATGAGATGATCATCAATGGTTCATTTGGGTATTTCATTATTAATGCAGTATAGCTGTTAATATGCAATATGTTACATTATTGAAATATGAAGAGAATGGTTTGTGTGATGTGTTACTATTTTAGTGAGTATCCATAAAAGACTGTTTAGCTCCTTAATGACCTCATAACTTAATTAAACACAAATGAGGCTCCAACAAGCATCCTTATATGCAAATTAAGAAGTTGCAATGTGACCATCCATTGTTTGTTTGTTTGTTTTTTCAATTTTATTTTTACTTTAAACAAGCAGTATTATAGAAGACATATTCCAGGATGAAAATGCACACAGTAGCAAGGAGTGTAATCAAATGGGTGCTTGGTTAAAATAAATCATATTTAAATTCAACTTTAACAAGTAATCATGGCACTCAGTTCACCATAGTAAGTTGAAAAAATACTTTTTGCAATTTATTAGTAAAAACCAGCATGGCAATAATAATACTCTAAAGAGAGTGAGATATAACATTCAGGTCCAACAGCTGTTTTAGTGCCATGATTTCTACCTTCATGATGTGCAACTTCCTTCTTTGACAATACCTACAGTATATATAAAACAGACCACATAGAAAATGTATTAACTAAACCAGAAACCTAAAGGGGCATACACACAGTGAGATTTGTACCTATTGAGATTTGTGGTATGCGATTTCCCTTGAAGTCCCGGGAGCCGATATTGCATATACACATGGTGCGATTTGAACTAGTTGCGATTTGAACTATGTGTGATTTGAACCATGTACGATTTGTACCATGCTAGAAAAAAAAGCTTATTTAAATAGTGGGATGGTATTACAGGGGTGTGTGTGGCACCTTTTCACAGGGGATAAATAGCGGCAGACATTATAAGTAAAAACATTGGTGGTCAGTGGTTTTTAATACTTACCAAAACTCAGAGCTCCGGCTGCTGCTTGATGACTTTCTTTCCTTCCTCTGCGCATGGTAAAAAGAGGAGGGCTCAGGGAGTGGCAGGGGAGTGGCTTGGGTGACATAAATCGGGATTGCAAGGCTTTTCTGTACACACGGTGTGATATGCACCGTGTTTGCTTGCGTTCTGCTCACATCTGTCATGCATGCACATGAGATGTAGGTTTGTGATAACGATGTGGCGAGACCGTACATCGGCATCGCAAGCTCTTTATACATGGTACGATATGCACCATATTCGATGCGTTTTAAACCATATCACACCGCGTGTAGGCTCCTTGAGTCAGTACCTTACATAAACAAAATTATACTGTAGCAACAACAGAAATTATAATAAGTAAAAATAAATAATTTAATTATACATGCTCTCAGTTATCATGAACACAAAACACTCAGTATTGCAGTACTTTTCATGAAAACATTCCGAAATATTACATACTGTACAAAATACAAAACACAAATGTTAGCATAGTACAGTAGAAGAGTAAGTTTATAGTTTATATCCATACGTGATAGTCAGTTTTTTGCTCTGTGTTATACTTTAGCATTACCTCAGTCAAATTCTTTGTAAACATTAGTTTCCACTAGAAGTGTGCAGCTGGCACTTTTTGTGTTTTGTGTTTTGGTTTTGGTTCTAATTCCACTTTCGTGTTTTGGTTTTGGCTTTGTTTTGCCAAAACCAGCCTTTTGTGTTTTGGTTTTGGATCTGGATGATTTTTGAAAAAAACAACAACATAAAAATGGCTAAAATTACAGAATTTGGGGGTAATTTTGCTCCTACAGTATTATTAACCTCAACAACATTCATTTCCATTCATTTCCAGTCTATTCTGGACACCTCACACCTCACAATATTGTTTTTAGGCCTAAAAGTTGCACCAGGGTGGCTGTATGACCAAGCTAAGCGACACAAGTGTGCGGCACAAACACCTGGCCCATCTAGGAGTGGCACTGCAGTGATTCAGTCCACTGACAGCATCTCCAGCATGCCCCTGTCATTTTCTAAAAATTCTGCAATTGGTGGACTTATACGGCAGTACCCCAGGACTCATACGGCAGTGTCAGACAGGATGGCACTTTTCAAAAACTAGTCCTCAAACAGCAACTCATGCACAGATGTAGAAGAGGTGTAATGAGGTAGCTGTATGACTAAGCCAAGCAACACAAACAATTCCCACTGGAATTATACATCCAAATCACTGGAATGAAATGGCAAAATCTCTGGAATGAAATGGCAAAATCACTGTAATTATACGTCCAAATCACTGGAATTATATGTACAAATCACTGGAATTATGCATCCACATCACTGGAATTAAATGGCAAAATCACTGGAATTAAATGGCAAAATCACAGGAATTATACTGCAAAATCACTGGAATTATACGTCCAAATCACTGGAATTAAATGGCAGTACAACTGGACATTTACAGAAGTGTCAGACAGGATGGCACTTTAAAAAAATAGTCCCCAAACAGCACATCATGCCAAGAAGTAAAAGAGGGCAATGAGGTAGCTGTATGACTAAGCTAAGCGACACAAGTGTGCAGCACAAACACCTGGCCCACCTAGGGTTGGCACTGCAGTCCCACTGCACTAATGGTGGATACCAGACGCACGTCTAACACCAGCATAGTTGTTATGGCCTCAGTAATCGGCTTTACAACAGGGTATATATATATATATATATATATATAAATATGTATACGGCAGTGTCACTGGACTGGATTTATATGCCAGTACCACTGTAATTATACGGCAGGATCACTGGACTTATACACAGCAGGATCACTGGATTTATATGGCAAGATCACTGTAATTATACGCCAGTACCACTGGAATTATACGGCAGGATCACTGGAATTAAATGGCAAAATCACTGGAATTATATGTCAAAATCACTGGAATTATATGGCAGTACAACTGGACATATATGGAAGTGTCAGACAGGATGGCACATTAGAAAAAATAGTCCCCAAACAGCACATGATGCAAAGAAGAAAAAAAGGTGCACCGAGGTTGCTTTATGACTAAGCTAAGCGACACAACCACCTGGCCCATCTAGTAGTGTCATGCAGTGGCTGAATGTTGAGAGTGGGCCGCAATTGTTCAGTCTACTGACAGCATCTCCAGCACGACCCTGTCATTTTTAAAAAAATCTGCAATTGGTGGACTTATACGACAGTACCCCAGGACTAATACAGCAGTACCCCTGGACTCATACGGCAGTGTCAGACAGGATGGCACATTTTCAAAAACTAGGCCCCAAACAGCATCTCATGCAAAGATGTCAAAGAGGTACATTGAGGTAGCTGTATGACTAAGCCAAGCGACACAAACAATTCCCACTGGAATTATACGTCCAAATCACTGGAATTATATGTCCAAATCACTGGAATTAAATGACAATATCACTGGAATTAAATGTCAAAATCACTGGAATTATACTGCAAAATCACTGTAATGATACATCCAAATCACTGGAATTATACGTGCAAATCAATGGAATTAAATGGCAAAATCACTAGAATTATAATTCAAAATCACTGGAATTATACTGCAAAATCACTGTAATTATACGTCCAAATCACTGGAATTATACGTCCAAATCACTGGAATGAAATGGCAAAATCACTGGAATTATACGTCCAAATCACTGGAATTAAATGGCAAAATCTCGGTATTGCCTGCATACTGAAGTGGAATCTAGATGGGATTTGGTACCAGGGACACAATACCTCCAGCAATTATCTAAATCCCACTGCACTAATGGCGGATACCTGGTGCACGTCTAACACCAACAAGTGTTAAGGCCTCAGTCATGAACATAGGCCAGGGCCTTAGCCTTTCCTTGCCACTCCGTGTCGTAAATGGCATATTGGCAAGTTTACGTTTCTCCTCAGACCATTTAAATTTATTTTTTGGGGTCTTTTTACTGAACTTTGGCTTATTGGATTTTACATGCCCTCTACTATCACATTGGGCATCAGCCTTGGCAGACAATGTTGATGACATTTCATTGTCTATGTCATGGTTAGTGGCAGCAGCTTTAACACTAGGAGGAAGTGGTTCTTGATCTTTCCCTATTTTATCCTCCAAATGGCTGATGGCCAGGACACTACCACTGGTCTGATGCAGCACAACACAGCAACACTGTAAGGGAACTGTTGTTGTTATTATTATATGGCAGCAGTGGACATATCACAGCAGCATATACCACTGTGACTGCCTGGTCACTGGAATGACTGATGGCCAGGACACTACAACTGGTCTGATGCAGGACAACACAGCAACACTGTAAGGGACTTGTTGTTGTTATTATTATTATTATTATTATTATTATTATATGGCAGAAGTGGACATATAGCAGCAGCTTATACCACTTTGACTGCCTGGTCACTGGAATGACTGATGGCCAGGGCACTACCACTGGTCTGATGCAGGACAACACAGCAACACTGTAACAGACTTATTATACAGCAGCACTGGACATATGTAAGCAGAGGACACCACCACTGTGACTGATGCAGCACAACACACCACCACTGGACAGCACTGGACATATGGCAGCAGAGGACACCACCACTGTGACTGATGCAGCACAACACACCACCGCTGAACTGATGCAGCACAACACAGCACCACTGGACAGCACTGGACATATGGCAGCAGAGGACACAAGCACTGTGACTGGACAGATTCAGCACAAAACACAGACACTGAGGACACTGAGAGAATGGAGACACGTTCTCTCTCTACACTCTCCAATGCCGTAGTGAAAATGGCAGGGATGTGCGGCTCCTTATATGGAATCCAAACCCCGCGAGAATCCAACAGCGGGATGATGACGTTTTGCCTCATTCTGGTTTCCGAGTCAGGTGGGAAAACCCGAGCCTGGCTCAGATCCGGACTTGAATGGAGAAGTTCGGTACGGTTTGGTTCTCTGAGAACCGAACCTGCTCATCTCTAGTTTCCACCATAGCAAATATTCTGGATGTGGGACATACAATAGATCATATACACTGTTTATATACTGTAATATACATGTATAGTATATATGTATAGATGTCAGAATGTCCAGCACAGCATGGTACTGTGTGGGCCAAGTTTGCAGGAGCACCCCACACTAATTTTCAGTGCCATCTGAATGTGGATGATACCTAAATATATCTATCTTCCCCATTCACTGCAAATAGGGCGTGTGCACATCTAAGGTCTAACAAGGCGCAACTATGCCCAGATGTAGCCACAATGAGCATGGCTACATCTGTACAATACATTTGAATTTAGCTATGAGGCTGATTTTCCTTGCCAACCATTCATCATCTGCTGATCCACGATGTCAGTCCCTCCATTGGTTATCGAAATTCTACTGTATTCAGTATAAAAAAATTTTTATTTACAGATAAGGTTGTTATCCAAAATACACCAACATACAGTCATATATCTCTTTGCTTGATTCAAAATATCTCCCTACCTGACCTTTCTGCGTCTCTCATCCACATGCATTACTCATCACATCTACTTACAATTACAGAACTATTTTGGACTCCACCCACTCTGTAAAAATGCCCTCTCACACCCAGTGAGGCTCTCCTCTAGTTTCCAAACCTTCAAATGTTCCCTGAAAATCCACCTCTTCATACAAGCTTATTAGCTTCCAGAACCGCTCATATAACCTTCATAAGCTTCCCTATCTTGTTACAACCCCTCTGTAAAATCCACACATATCCTCACATATTTTGTTGTTTTTCAAATCCACATTCTCCTGACCCATGGCCAAGTTTGCTTTGTGACCATTTTGTACAGCCCATTAAGAACCATTGCAATCTGGCTTGAAGATTATGCAGTACGTAGCACCTATCCTTATGTATCAATGCCTAATTCTCTAGAGATTGTAAGATTATGAGCAGAGCCTTCCTACCTCTATATCTGTCTGTTATTACCCAGTTTTGATCTATTACTGTTGTTACTTTTGCTCCGATTGTAAAGTGCAATGGAATGTATAGGAAACTGTTTATGAAAAGAAACATTTTCCTTCTGCTATATCAGTAACAAAATCCAACTATACAGTAGTGCTAGTAAAACTTCATCATCTTAACACGTAGGCCACATCATTTCTTCTCAAAATTTATTCTTCTCTTTTTATTCTCACACCATTTGTAAATATATTTAATTAGGCTTTATTTTTCAGACTAATAATATATTAGTAATACTCATGAAGTTGATAATTATGGCTTCTGTATCTTTACTATTGACTTGTTAATATACAGTTTTACTATGTTTCAAATACTGTATAGGATCTTGAATTCTCAAAATGTTGATAGAAAAAAAAATACTCCATGACTTAATTTATTATTTATTTCAATGAGAGAAAATGAAAGTCCTCCCCAATGAAAAATAAGCAAACAAATGTATTTCTGTTTAAACTGGCAAATTTAATTTCATAATTGTTCTTAAAATTTGAACTGTTATTAACCAATAAGCTGTTTTTTTGTTTTGTTTATGGAACATAACTTTGATCCAGTAAAAAAAATGCCTACATATAAATTGAAGTAATATTGCTTGAATTACTAGTGAATTACATTTTTGTATACATATCTTTAGCCATAGAAGCAGCAAATAATAGATGTGTCTAATCATAATAGATTACTTGGTTAAGAAACACAGCAGACTCACTATTCAAAATTACCTTTATTATCACCCATTGGCATATCTTCATTTTACAATGTCACTGGTACTGTACTCATTGGACTGGTACTCATTTTGATCTCAGAATAGGTAATACTTTTTTTATAAGGTCTAAATAATAAATTTCAAAAATCAGTGGGGTCTACAAAGTGATACTCAGAGCTTGTTACAGACAAGCCTCTAGAACCAGAATATTTGTAGACAAGAAGGTGTGAAATCCTTACTCTATAGCAAGGGTATCCAAATGATAGCCCAAAGGCAAATTTGTGGTGTACCACTTTCTGCAGTGTGGCCCCATGTTTTAGCAGGTGACTGCCATGTTTTATTAGGGTTCCTGATGTCTGAAACAGTTGAAGGCACCCTCCATGGAATGTTAAGTTTAGATCAGACATTTGAGACAAGGAGGTTTGTGTCCCATCACTTTGCATTCTCTGCAGATAAATTAGGTGGTTTGGCTCTGTAAGAGCAATTCTTAAATTTCCACTATCTATGGCCATTTCAGATTGAGTCCTGGCTCTATAGTCAGAGTCTCCACACCTTCTCACTGCACACTGCATCTCATAGTAACCATTTTCTGTGGGTAATATGTAAAGCACAATACAAACTTCTCATTTGTAGAGATGAACTGTTTGGTTTGGTTGAAAACCGAACAGACCCCAACTTTGAGGATATGAGTAGAACCAAGTCCCGGCTCAGATGAATTTGGGGATCCAAATGGACTGTGTCATCAGTCAGGTCTTACTTCAGATTTAAAAATGGATTCTTGAGTTTTGCATTTTAGTTAAATCCCTCCTTTATGGTTTCAGGGCACTTTCACTCAAGAGAGTGTATGGTGAGGTGGGAAACATTGACTGGAACAGGACCAAGTTTCATGATTTAGCTATTTTAATCAATTTTTAAAGAAATCCAGATCCAAAAAACAACCCAAAACAGAATCCAAACCACTTGAGGGTGGGTTTTATAAAACCAAAATACAATGATTATTTAGAACCAAAACTAAAACACGGGGGTCTGTGCACATCTCTACTCATTTTTAATAATTGACATGGATATTTGAACTGATTTCCAGAATTCAGAGAAACAAAGTCTGGTTTACTTAATATAAAAAATATTCTTGATAACGTTAGATTGTAACACAAGTGGTTTGTATTATTATTATTATTATTATTATTATTATTATTATTACAATACTAATTAAAAATACAAATAAATTAATGTGAAGTTTCAAAGTACAATTTAATCTAAAATGGATTAACCAGCATACAATGTGACAAAATACATCACTACTTAATATTACTTCTCATTAACTGATTTTAATGGGAATTGAACTAAATATTTTTACAGATTATTTTTAATAGCTATAATTATGTGTGTTGCTATTTGTCATACATAATAGTGGTATAGTTCTTTTGGGGTTCACCTTATTTATTATCTAGGTTACTACTATAGAAAGTAAATCAATAAGAACTTATGTCATCCTAACCCTGATTGCTGCTAGTACAGGAGGCACACAACAGTTTTTTTTACTTCTAATAGTGTCAACTACATTAGTTAGTCATAGAAGGAACATGTATCCTCTAATAGAGTATTTCTCTGCAAGGTTAGGCTGCAGTGTCCCAAATATGTGTAGTGTATCCACATGAAACAATATATTGTAGCTTACAAATAAATCAAACTACAAAATCTGGTGCATGATGGATTAATAAGTAATAAATAGATTAAAAAATTAAATACAATACAAATATAAAAATGCACATAACATAAATTGTCAATTAAAAAAACAAACCTTTGTCTGCAGCTCAAACTGGATTGCAGGACTTTATATGAATGCTGCAAACAGCAAAATAAGTATACCTTTTATTGTCGCCATCTAAGTGGTCCACAGTATGAAATAATGAATAAAGATTTGCCTAAGACTAAGGAGTCATTTTGCTATCAACAGTATCCATAATATCTCCATAATATTGTCATTTGAAATTCAAAACAAAAATGACTTCCAACTTGCTGTTGAAGTTATTGTATCTATATTTTTTATAATATTCTGTGAAGGGGAGATAGAGGAAAAACAAGTGTAAAGAAAAATAAAGCCTGAATGGCCATCAATAACAATCAGGAAAAGTAGTTTAAAGATATATTGAGAAGCAGAACAGTAAAATTATATATACCCCAAAAAGTTTTCCCTTTTCATCTGTAAGATGCAATAAGGCATGTTAAATATGCCTCAATCTAATTTAGCGTGATTTAAATTAGATTTACTTGGCTAAGTAACTGCCACAGAGTTAGTTTTCTGCATTTGATAGCTTCCATAAAAAACATCTTTGATTTGCATATACATCCATAGCTGCTGCTTTCAAAAGCAAAATAAAACATTTTTTACTGTATAAATGCCTGATTTCAAAATAAATAATGATTTTTCAAGAAACTTTGTAAAATATCAGTGCATGGATTTTAGCGTAATGATTTTATATTATATATGTTGCATAAATATTGTAAGCTCAGGGCAATAACATTATACTATATATATATATTTTGTCTTTATAGCATGTGAAATTTACATTCCCATAAAGGCTTTTAATTGAATAACATTAAAGTGTAAAAGTAAATCTCCAAAAAGATAAACTGGCAGCTTATTTGTTTATATAACCACAGCATGCTAATGACCAGATGTGATATCTTATTTTTGTAACTAAAAATAAATTGAGATTTATAAAAAAAAAAAATGTAGGTATATTTTAATTTTAGAAAGCTCATTTGTATTTATACTTCTAACAAATTAAGAAATTGTTTTGCTCAGCAATATTTCTGAAGCAAAAAAGAAAAAAACATTACATTTCTTGACATAATTTACTTCCATGTCCAGTCTATGATTTAAGGAAGTCAGACAAATCATGTATGCCATGTTTTGCTCTCTGGAGTAAATAATGTTAATAATAAAATAATTAAATTCAATTAGGAATAATTTTATTAATTAATAAATGATTTGACCGGAGACTTAGCTGCAGACGTCCAGTGGATCTTATATTGAAAGATGACAACATCATCCACATCCACAAGGTCTGAACATGGAGTCGAGTAAGAAGAAACAGTGAAAAATCTCTTCAGGAACATTTGTTTCTGATGGTGGGTCTGGCCATCCAGCCAAGAGGTATGATACTGTATGATGCAACAGAGAAATGGAGATTAGCTGCAGTGTCTCCCTGGCACTTATATACAGGACTGAAACTGAGATACAGGAAATCTCAGTTTACAGTAGGTGAACTCCATTTGTTGAACCAGGATCAAGAGGTCATATCAACTGTGGAGTGAGCAGAAGTCACAGTGCCTAATTTTTTAGTATTCAATTCACGCGGTCACTGTTTGTTTTATACGGGGCACTCAGAATTGACACATACATTTGCTGTGAAGCACAAACTGTGATTTCACACTAAAGTACATGGTGACTTAGCACATATGGAACTTACACATTTAGGGATTGATTCTGAGTCAGATGCAACAGTGATAGCAGACACAGTGGAGAGTTTTTGTTTTTTTGTCTGCATGCACCCCAATTTAGTTGTACCGTGCATGTGTCCCAGTTTAGTACAGTCACTGTAAAGTTAAGAGTTTGATGCAGGGTAGTAGAAATGTGAAGGTATTTCCTAGACAGTGACTGGGAGGTAACAGAGGGGTGGCTAAAATTAATCACAGAGATGTTGTGTCTTCTGGAAGTTTCTGAGGCATGTCATTGGTGTATTGGTGAAATTGATCGCAAACAAAGACACTGAACTGCTCACACAGAAGCCCATACTTGGACAGAGAAATGGCACTTGCCTTGAGGCAGATGTATGTTTTTCGCTAAAGATGCACCAACTAGTATTTCCAGAACACTTATTATGTACTATGTGAATGTACTAAGCCTGGAAAAGTGTTAAAGCAGTGATAAGTGGAAGATGATAATGCACCAGCCAATCATTATGGGTCTGAAAAATGACAGGAAGTGATTGGCTGATGCGTTATCACCTTCCACTTATAACTGCTTTATCACTGTGTTATCACTTCTCCAGGCTAATTACATATGCCCCAGGGTATCCACAGAAGCAAAAATACCACAGTACCTGACTGCAGCAACCAGAATGTAAATCACAAGAGCAGACAAGGATATGATACTGTGCTGTAGAGAGAGGGGTTTAAGTATGGTGCCCAATCAAAATAGGGAAACTCATTGTAGTAGAGTTGATGGAGAGAAGTACCTCCAAAGATTACAAATGAAGGCTCCACTCAGATGGCAACCATTACAGGGCAAATAAGGAGGAGGTGATGGCAAGAGGGTGGCACAGATACAGGTCAATGCTCCTGCAGTGACTCTGACATTACCATTCACACTGTGAACACTGGCAATAAGTGATACTATGAAACCTGGAGAGTACTTTTCTAAATTCTGTTGGCGATTGCAAGTTAATCAGGAATATGCAAGTGAATCAGATCAATATCAAAGGTATTGGATGGGTGAAGGACAGATTTTACTGCAATCCTAAAGGTAGATGTGATAATTAAATGGTCCAGCCATTTTAATAAGAAATAGGAAACATTATAGGGATCATCTTCATGCAAATATTTTCTTACCCTTCATTCATATAATCTTTTTCCTTCCACCATGGCACAGCAGTTCCTGGTATTTTTATTAAAGATTTCTAAACTCTTAGACTCTTAGTACCTTTCTCCCTATTTACTGGCCTTGACTTGGCTAGTTTGACTGCCAGCACTGGTTCCTGTTCTATATTACATAAAAACTCTATTTCTGCCAATAACAAATAATTTGCAGGGGCTATTTATCAACATTTTCTTGTTGGCTCAATGGATTCTATAAGAGCCTGTCCTGATCTAAAAATAATAATAATTGCACGCCCTGCTGGGGATCGGACCACAGCCATCCATGGCAAGAATAAGAAGCCCTGATGTATATGTGATATGTTTTGTCTGATTTGCAGCCCTGTTTTAAAAAAAAGTTGGATTGAATCTGCTAAGCATGGTGGCACAGCAATGGAGAACATCTGGAAGTCATATTAATGAGATAGGGACCCAGTGGTACAGTGCATTACATGTGTCTGTCCATTTGATAGCAACGAAACCTGAAATTCTTTCTGAGATAATAAAGCTGTTTATGCTAATAAGATCAAGTATTTAGTACACAATATAATGACAAAATGAATTATGTGAACATGGCGGCAGCATGGCATTGTAGTTTATATATGGGTACTTTTTTATATAAAGGGAAGTAGCAACACACCAAATAACATCATTGAATTAAAAAATAATAAATAAATACAAAAAATAATAATAATAATTGCGCACTCTGCTGGGGATCGAACCCAGGGGTGTATGCATTGCGGGTGGTGACCGTATTCATTAGGCCACAGCCATCCATGGTGAGAGTAAGCACCCCTGGTGTATCTGTGATGCGTTTTATCTGATTTGCGGCCTCGTTTTGAAAAAATTCAGATTGAATCCGCCGAGCATGGTGGCACAGCAATGGAGACCATCTGGAAGTCATATTAATGAGATAGGGACTCAGTGGTACAGTGCATTACATGTTTCTGTCCATTTGAAAGCAAAGAAACCCGATATTCTTTCTGGGATAATAAAGCTGTTTATGCTAATAAAATCCATGATTTAGTATACAATGTAATGACAAAATGAATTGTGTGAACAGGGCGGCAGCGTGGCATTGTATTTTGTAGAAGGGGACTTTTTATATAAAGGAAGTAGCAACACACCAAATAACTTTACTGAATTAAAAAATAATAAATAAGTACATAAAAAAAAAATTGCGCGTCCAGCTGGGTATCGAACCCAAGGGTGCACGCATAACAGGCAGTGACTGTATTTATTAGGCCACAGCCATCTGTGGTAAGAGTAAGCACCCATGGTGTATATGGTGTATACAGATGGAGCCCTCTTCATGTTTGCCTTTAATAGGATTAACTGAGCCAGGGCAGTCAGACTTAATCCTTTGCTGTAATGAATTAATCCCCTGCTGTATTGTTCTCTCTGTATTGTATTGCAGCTGAGAACAATAGATGAAAGTCTTATGCTAATAAGCCTTGGTGCACCTATGCGCAGCAGAGAAGCCTAGATGAGTGAGGCTCCATCTGTACTTGCAGCACTGTCATAATCTCTCCAAACTCTAACTGCAACATAATTTGTTTCAGTGGAGTCTTATATTAATAAAGAATACAAATGGATTATTAGGACAGTCACACTAGTTATGCACAATGAGAGTTATGTTTCACCAACCAAATATATTACTTGACACTGCACCAATTCTTGTGAATAGAAATCATGGTTACCTGGAAGTTATAAAGCAGAGCATTCACACAAGGGAAACTATCCTTTATTTCAGCACATAGTGCTGAAATGCGTTGGATGCTTTGCCAGGGAGTGATCATTCTCCCCACACAGTCAATACACTAGCCACTTCAGCCCCTTCCCCTCTCCAGCCAGAGAGGGACAGAATCCTGTGGGCAATCAAGAGGAAGCCGTGGACTACATGAATGTGAACCCAAAAGTGCAGTAACACAATCCGGAGCAACTCAGTGGGACCTGGTGACCAGGATCTACAGGTGCACATGGAGGAACTATGGAGGGGACGTATTTGATATCCCGGTGGGTGGGATGCCAGTGGTAAGCAGTCAATCCGACACCCCTCAGTAGACCAGATCTGGGACACCAACAACTGACATCCCGAATGTAAATACTGGGGTAGTGATTGGGGCAGGGGTTAGGGCCTGGCATGTGTTAGGGTAAGGTAATAGGGGGTTTATGGATAGGCACTGTGGAGGGGGCGGGGGGGGGGGGGGGCTGGCCCTAGCCAATACTCCAAAAAGGTTAGGGGAGGGGAGACTGGCAAAACACTTAAAACTGTCTCTATGCAGGAGTCATTGCTGTCCTGGTGCACTCTCTGCTCATGCTAATTTTGGAAATATCATGTATGTGCCTCAGCATTGTGACACTTCTGGTTACTGAATTTCCTATAGTTGCACAAAAAAAAACTAAATTTCTAAAAAATATACACTTTCTGTACCTATTAATACTAATCATTATTTTTAGAGTTACTACACAACGGGGTAATGTGTACTGTACCTAGCATCCCAATTGCAATATTTGGGTGTTTTCTTGCAACTCAGTGTGACTTGGAGGCTTTTTTTTTTAGAGAGAAAAATGCTTTTAAAATGTGTTCTACATACTGTATACTGTAGTGTACTGGAACAATACCAACTGTATGCAGTTGGTATACTGTATCTTGTATGAGTTTGCACCGTGCAGGCCCAAAACAATGCAATGACACTTAATCTACTGTATGTGCCCGTGCATATTTGAGTATTTAACGTGCAGACAAGAAACAGTTGAATATATGCCTGGGAACGCCACATGAATATAGGTGAATGGTCATGGGCAGGTGTAAAATAAGATTTTACTTACCGATAAATCTATTTCTCGTAGTCCGTAGTGGATGCTGGGGACTCCGTAAGGACCATGGGGATATAGCGGCTCCGCAGGAGACAGGGCACAATAATAAAAGCTTTAGGATCAGGTGGTGTGCACTGGCTCCTCCCCCTATGACCCTCCTCCAAGCCTCAGTTAGGATACTGTGCCCGGACGAGCGTGCATAATAAGGAAGGATATTGAGTCCCGGGTAAGACTCATACCAGCCACACCAATTACACCGTACAACCTGTGATCTGAACCCAGTTAACAGTATGATAACAACGAAGGAGCCTCTGACAAGATGGCTCACAACAAGAATAACCCGATTTTTGTAACAATAACTATGTACAAGTATTGCAGACAATCCGCACTTGGGATGGGCGCCCAGCATCCACTACGGACTACGAGAAATAGATTTATCGGTAAGTAAAATCTTATTTTCTCTGACGTCCTAGTGGATGCTGGGGACTCCGTAAGGACCATGGGGATTATACCAAAGCTCCCAAACGGGCGGGAGAGTGCGGATGACCCTGCAGCACCGAATGAGAGACTCCATGTCCTCCTCAGCCAGGGTATCAATTTTGTAGAATTTAGCAAACGTGTTTTGCCCCTGACCAAGTAACTGCTCGGCAAAGTTGTAAAGCCGAGACCCCTCGGGCAGTCGCCCAAGATGAGCCCCCTTCCTTTTGGAATGGGTTTTTACAGATTTTGGCTGTGGCAGGCCTGCCACAGAATGTGTAAACTGAATTGTATTACAAATCCAGCGAGCAATCGTCTGCTTAGAAGCAGGAGCACCCATCTTGTTGGGTGCATACAGGCTAAACAGCGAGTCAGATTTTCTGACTCCAGCCGTCCTGGAAACATATTTTTCAGGGCCCTGACAACGTCAAGTAACTTGGAGTCCTCCAAGTCCCTAGTACCCGCAGGTACCACAATAGGTTGGTTCATGTGAAAAACAGAAAACACCTTAAGGAGAAATTGAGGACGAGTCCTCAATTCTGCCCTGTCAGAATGAAAAATTAAGTAAGTGCTTTATATATGATAAAGCCGCTAATTCTGACACACGCCTGGCTGAAGCCAGGGCTAATAGCATCGTCACCTTCCATGTGAGATATTTTAAGTCCACAGTGGTGAGTGGTTCAAACCAATGTGACTTTAGGAAACTCAAAACAACATTGAGATCCCAAGGTGCCACTGGGGCACAAAATGAGGTTGTATATGCAGTACCCCTTTTACAAACATCTGAACGTCAGGCACTAAAGCCAGTTCTTTCTGGAAGAAATTCGACAGGGCCGAAATTTGAACCTTAATGGACCCTAATTTTAGGCCCATAGACAGTCCTGTTTTCAGGAAATGTAGGAAATGACCCAGTTGGAATTCCTCTGTAGGGGCCTTCTTGGCCTCACACCACGCAACATATCTTCACCAAATGCGGTGAAAATGTTTTGCGGTTACATCCTTCCTGTCTTTGACCAGGGTAGGGATGACTTCATCTGGAATGCCCTTTCAGGATCCGGCGTTCAACCGCCATGCCGTCAAACGCGGCCGCGGTAAGTCTTGGAACAGACAAGGCCCCTCCTGGAGCAGGTCCTTTCTTAAAGGTAGAGGCCACGGGTCTTCCGTGAACATCTCTTGAAGTTTCGGGTACCAAGTCCTTCTTGGCCAATCCGGAACCACGAGTATCGTTCTTACTCATCTCCCTCTTATGATTCTCAGTACTTTTGGTATGAGAGGCATAGGAGGGAACACATACTCTGACTGGTACACCCACAGTGTTACCAGAGCGTCCACCGCTATTGCCTGAGGGTCCCTTGACCTGGCGCAATATCTGTCTAGTTTTTTGTTCAGGCGGGACGCCATCATGTCCACCTTTGGTTTTTCCCAACGGTTTACAATCATGTGGAAGACTTCCCGATGAAGTCCCCACTCTCCCGGGTAGAGGTCATGCCTGCTGAGGAAGTCTGCTTCCCAGTTTTCCACTCCCGGAATGAACACTGCTGAGAGTGTTATCACATGATTTTTCGCCCAGCGAAGAATCCTTGTAGTTTCTGCCATTTCCCTCCTGCTTCTTGTGCCGCCCTGTTTACGTGGGCGACTGCCGTGATGTTGTCCCACTGGATCAATACCGGCTGACCTTGAAGCAGAGGTCTTGCTAAGCTTAGAGCATTGTAAATTGCCCTTAGCTCCAGTATATTTATGTGGAGAGAAGTCTCCAGACTTGATCACACTCTCTGGAAATTTTTTCCTTGTGTGACTGCTCCCCAGCCACTCAGGCTGGCATCCGTGGTCACCAGGACCCAGTCCTGAATGCCGAATCTGCGGCCCTTTCATAGATGAGCACTCTGCAGCCACCGCAGAAGAAACACCCTTGTCCTTGGAGACAGGGTTATCCGCTGATGCATCTGAAGATGCGATCCGGACCATTTTTCCAGCAGATCCCACGGAAAGGTTCTTGCGTGAAATCTACCGAATGGGATCGCTTTGTAAGAAACCACCATTTTTCACAGGATCCTTGTGCAATGATGCACTGATACTTTTCCTGGTTTTAGGAGGTTCCTGACTAGCTCGGATAACTCCCTGGCTTTCTTCTCCGGGAGAAAACATCCTTTTCTGGACTGTGTCCAGAATCATCCCTAGGAACAGTAGACGTGTCGTCGGAAAAAACTGCGATTTTGGAATATTTAGAATCCACTCGTGCTGTCGTAGAACTACTTAAGATAGTGCTACTCCGACCTCCAACTGTTCTCTGGACCTTGCCTTTATCAGGAAAGCGTCCATATTTCTTTTAAGAAGAATCATCATTTCGGCCATTACCTTGGTAAAGACCCGGGGTGCCGTGGACAATCCAAACGGCAGCGTCTGAACTGATAGTGACAGTTCTGTACCACGAACCTGAGGTACCCTTGGTGAGAAGGCAAATTTGGACATGTAGGTAAGCGTCCCTGATATCCAGTGACACCATATCGTCCCCTTCTTCCTGGTTCGCTATCACTACTCTGAGTGACTCCATCTTGATTTGAACGCTTGTATGTAAGTGTTCAAATATTTCAGATCTCACCGAGCCGTCTGGCTTCAGTACCACAATATAGTGTGGAATAATACCCCTTCCCTTGTTGTAGAAGGGGTACTTTGATTATCACCTGCTGGGAATACAGCCTGTGAATTGTTTCCAATACTGCCTCCCTGTCGGAGGGAGACGTTGGTAAAGCAGACTTCAGGAACTTGTGAGGGGGAGACGTCTCGAATTTCCAATGTACACCTGGGATACTACGTGTAGGATCCAGGAGTCCACTTGTGAGTGAGCCCCCTGCGTGCTGAAACTCTTGAGATGACCCGCTACCGCACCTGAGTCCGCTTGTACTGCCCCAGCGTCATGCTGCGGACTTGGCAGAAGCTGTGGAGGGCTTCTGTTCCTGGGAATGGGCTGCCTGCTGCAGTCTTCTTCCCTTTCCTCTACCCCTGGGCAGATATGACTGGCCCTTTTGCCCGCCTGCCCTTATGGGGACGAAAGGACTGAGACTGAAAAGACTGTGTCCTTTTCTGCTGAGATGTGACTTGGGGTAACAAAAGGTGGATTTTTCAGCTGTTGCCATGGCCACCAGGTCCGATGGACCGCCCCTTTATACGGCAATACTTCCATGTGCCGTCTGGAATCTGCATCACCTGACCACTGTCGTGTCTTCGTCTGGCAGATATGGACATCACATTTACTCTTGATGCCAGAATGCAAATATCCCTCTGCGCATCTTGCATATATAGAAATGCATCTATAGTCAATAAAATCTTGTCCCTGTCAAGGGTATCAATATTTTCAGTCAGGAAATCCGACCAAGCCCCCTCAGCGCTGCACATCCAGGCTGAGGCGATTGCTGGTCGTAGTATAACACCAGTATGTGTGTATATACTTTTAGGATATTTTTCAGCTTCCTATCAGCTGGCTCCTTGAGGGCTGCCGTATCTGGAGACGGTAACGCCCCTTGTTTTTATAAGCGTGTGAGCGCCTTATCCACCCTAAGGTGTGTTTCCCAACTCGCCCTAACTTCTGGCGGGAAAGGGTATACCGCCAATAATTTTCTATCGGAGGAAACCCACGTATCATCACACACTTCATTTAATTTATCTGATTCAGGAAAAACTACAAGTAGTTTATTCACACCCTACATAATACCCTTATTTGTGGTACTTGTAGTATCAGAAATATGTAACACCTCCTTCATTGCCCTTAACATGAAACGTGTGGCCCTAAAGGAAAATACGTTTGTTTCTTCACCGTCGACACTGGAGTCAGTGTCCGTGTCTGTGTCTGTGTCAACCGACTGAGGTAAATGGGCGTTTTTACAAGCCCCTGACGGTGTCTGAGACGCCTGGACAGGTACTAATTTGTTTGTCGGCCGTCTCATGTCGTCAACCGACCTTGCAGCGTGTTGACATTATCACGTAATTCCTAAATAAGCCATCCATTCCAGTGTCGACTCCCTAGAGAGTGACATCACCAATACAGGCAATTTGCTCCGCCTCCTCACCAACATCGTCCTCCTACATGTCGACACACACGTACCGACACACAGCACACACACAGGGAATGCTCTGATAGAGGACAGGACCCCACTAGCCCTTTGGGGAGACAGAATGAGAGTTTGCCTGCACACACCAAAAACGCTATAATTATACAGGGACAACCCCTTATACAAGTGTTTTCCCTTATAGCATTTTTATATATGTAATCATATCGCCAAATAAGAGCCCCCCCTCTCTGTTTTAACCCTGTTTCTGTAGTGCAGTGCAGGGGAGAGCCTGGGAGCCTTCCTCACAGCAGAGCTGAGCAGGAAAATGGCGCCGTGTGCTGAGGAGAATAGGCCCCGCCCTCTTTTCGGCGGGCTCTTCTCCCGGAGTTTGTGAGATCTGGCAGGGGTTAAATACATCCATATAGCCTCAAGGGCTATATGTGATGTATTTTAGCCATAAAAAGGTATTATACATTGCTGCCCAGGGCGCCCCCCCCAGCGCCCTGCACCCTCAGTGACAGTTGGTGACTGTTGGTGAAGTGTGCTGACAACAATGGCGCACAGCTGCAGTGCTGTGCGCTACCTTATGAAGACTGAAAATCTTCTGCCGCCTGTTTCTGGACCTCTGGACCTCTTCAACTTCGGCATCTGCAAGGGGGGTCGGCGGCACGGCTCCGGGACGAACCCCAGGGTGAGACCTGTGTTCCGACTCCCTCTGGAGCTAATGGTGTCCAGTAGCCTAAGAAGCAAATCCATCCTGCACGCAGGTGAGTTTACTTCTCTCCCCTAAGTCCCTCGTAGCAGTGAGCCTGTTGCCAGCAGGTCTCACTGAAAGAAAAAAAACCTAACTTAAACTTTTATTCTAAGCAGCTCAGGAGAGCCACCTAGATTGCACCCTTCTCGGCCGGGCACAAAAATCTAACTGAGGCTTGGAGGAGGGTCATAGGGGGAGGAGCCAGTGCACACCACCTGATCCTAAAGCTTTTATTATTGTGCCCTGTCTCCTGCGGAGCCGCTATATCCCCATGGTCCTTACGGAGTCCCCAGCATCCACTAGGACGTCAGAGAAAACTAATTATAAGGATGGTCAATGGCACTAGTGAACCATTATTGATTTGGCCATTTGTGAACACCATGCGTATACTGTTTGGTGCTTTCATTGTCACTGCTGTACAGAATAAGCTTTTGTGAGCATATTTAAGCTTTTTTTGGTGAACATATTTGTTTCTGGTCTATTAGAGAGGTTTCTATAATTCATTAAAATTAAAATAATTAAAAGCATAAGCGTTTGTAACACATAAAATATATAGTTTCAAATAGAAAAGCAATTGAAACTCAAGTGTCTGTGATGTCTGCCTGACGTAAACTAGGTGTATGCAGTATACTACTTTTGCTGATTTGAAAAGGAACTTCAGCTTTGCAAATGTATGGAAATGCTTTATTTGTGCACAGGAAAGTTTGATTCATAGCTTCTGAAATTTTTCTGCCAACTGTGCATCATGATTATGGGGGTAATTCAGACTGGATCGCTGCAGCGGCAGCGATCGCTGTCTGAATTCCTTTGTGGAGTGCGATCACGCAGCAGGTGCACTATGCGTACACATCCCGGGAGCGCAGTGAGATGCTAACAGCTTATTTGGGCTGCGATCGCCTCTGCCTGATTGACAGGCAGAGGCAGTTGCGGGGCAGGAGGGGGTGTGCCAATGGCATAAGAATGCCATTGGCGGGGCACAGTCCGGACAATGCAGGTGTGTCCAAACCGTTGAAGGGGAGGCCTGAAGGTGCAGCCCGTGATGGCTGCGTGATGTCACACACAGCCGATGCGACCCAGGACACGGTGGGTAGCCCCCTGACAGTGCATAATAGCTGTGCAGGCAGGGAGCTACTCGCCTGGTGCAAAAGCACCACCAATGTGCTATGCTTTTGCACCCCTGCGGGGAAGGGGGCAACATGGCCAGACATACGGGGCGGACTAGCCCTGTGCTGAGTGTCCCCCAGCAGGTTTAAGTAAATGATCATAGATGTGCTAAATTTAGATCTAAATTACCCCGTAGGTGCTGTGCCAGATTGTGGTACACCAGAGAATGCAGTGCTAGGGGCCCAAGCTTGAGGGGTGTGGCCAACCACCAGAGGTGGTATAGTCAGCCACCACATAGTGATGGGTTACCATAAGGGAAGACATGCTAAAGGAGGGGACAGGTGTCTGGACCACTCACTTTGAATGGCCAAAAGGCTTATAGTAGTATAGATTCCATAGAAACCAACCAAGCCCCCAAATTCATTCATAATGCTGCTCCACTAAGTTACTGACCCACAGATCAGGGGGTGAGTTCTTCAGATAGCAGATCCCACCAGGGAGTTCCCCAGAACACCTGTGGGCCAGTCTAACCCTGATTATGTAAACATATACTGCATGTATCTTATGTACTGTATACACAGAATATGGGTGAGGAAAAGTAGGACTTGCTACTTTTAAGAACATACTGTATTTGTACATTTGAAACATACTGCAGTAACAAAACAGACTACTGTTCTTAATTGTTTTTCAGTATACTAGTTTACCTGTATGATATATTGTCTGCTCCATCAACCTACTGCTGTGTGAAATTGTTGCTTTCTATTTTATTGACACTATTCAGTTATTTGGTTCAGAATTCCTACAGTCTACTGTATGTCTGATAAAGCTCAGAAATTCACAGTGCACTTTATTAACACATCAAAAGAGTGACGTGTGTTATTCATTAAAAAGCATCCTGCTTGAAGACTTATAAATGTAATGTATTAAACAACTACAGATAAAAAAAAGTTTACCATGTAAGCCTCACAAAAGCACAGCATACTTGTGGTCATAGTATTACTGCAAAAGCTTGGGAGCTAGGTTGGTGGTCTTTTATTTGGTATATACAGTATTTATCCCATGTTATACTTTTACAGGATTTGACAGGATTTTAACACCAGTTTATGACTGGAAAGCAACTTTAGGATTGTTAATGGATCCAACAGATTTACTAACCCTACCATTTTTAAAGAAGTTAACTAACAATTCTGAAATATTATTAGTTGCTTAATATTTCCATTACATCAATAAAAAGGGATGACAAATGAGTGTGCATTTTCATATTATACAGTGTGTGTACGTTAATTTAGATAATAACATTTAATGTTGGATTGTTACTTAGAAAATCACTTACAAAATTCAACGGGTCAGGTACGATATATCATCATGTTGATATGGGCATAATGTAATTTAGAAAGTGATTAAATACTTTTACTGACATATATGCAAAAGATCATGTATGGGGAAATTAATGTAATATTTGTATATAGTTACCACGCGTGAAGTCTCCGGTAAAGGCAATGCATATACAGTGGTATATCGACACTTAAGCTATTGTATTTCCAGACATAAAGTGATTTAAGTTTTGTAAGTTATAATAGCGATATCACAATGTTTGTTGAACCAAAGCACAGTCCAGATAAAATATCCACAATAACAGTTTAAAATAATTGATAATTGATATTTATATTAACCTGAGTTTGCATCTGTCATGTTGAGTGTCCAGCAAGATCAAATCTCGTCTTTCGTATGGCGTGTAATAGCGCTACACCACCCAGCAACCTATGGATGTAATGGTGGAAACAAGAAAACTCTGTGCAGTGACCAGTGTCCTCAGCAGGTCAGTTCCCAGAGTGCCTTGATATCAGTGACTTAGGTGCTCATCAAAATAAATATTATCATATAGAGTAGGAACAGTGGAATATTGTATTTTTCCCCATATCAGACTACGTATAGATGAATTATAATAGCGCAAATCTCTAAATATTAAGTGATTAAATATTGACATGTTAGAATTTTGACATATTGTTCCTGGTGGCCCAGTGGTGATTTACCATTTCCTGACAGCTGCAGTGGCTCCAGTGGTGTCTTCTGGATCCTGGGGGTCATGTGGCCATCACTTCCAGGTTAGACCCCTGATCCTCTGGTGTTCCAGTAAATATTTCAATTCCTAACCCTAATCCTCCCTTTACTACCTAATCCTAATCACCAGCACCTCCACAGCCTAATTTTAACCTCTATCGCAGCCTAAAGCTAATTTTGGTACTCTGTCAATGTTGACATTTCGCCTGGCACTTTGTCAACATTTTAACAATGTCAAAATCAGATCTGTTGACATTGTGGTGTTGACATAGTGACTACATCCCAATTCAATAACTTGCATATTAGTCAGTAAATTATTTGGGGTGTGCCTATAAGATTTGTGATCTGCTGTTGGAATCCTCAGTTTTTTAATTAGTTGCAAACTTTGCATACAGTAAGTATAATTATTTCTGTGTAAAGTGCAGTAGTTGTTCACTATATACTAATAAAATACTAATAAAGTGTATGATTTCCACTTTTCTTATTGGTATATTTAAAAATAACCAACATAATTAAGAATTAGAAATGCATAACAAAGTGAAATAAATATAACATTGCGCAATGAAATTAATACATGTTATCTCTTTCATTATGCTTCTGTGGACTAATATAATAGAATGTGCCAAAATGAACAATACTGTGTAAGGTTTAGTATAAATGTATTTATTGTTCAATTTTTCTATCATAAGTCAGAACAGTAAAGTACAATATGATGAAGTGCCTCTTATAATATCAGACGGGGTGATAGCCCTGTATTTTGTTATACTAAAACAAGACTCAGTAATTTGCATTGGCCTTTTTTTCAGTGTTTTGAACTATAGTATTGGAGCTTCAGAATCTATTTTAAAGCTCATCTGCTTTTCTTTACAGTTCATCACTAGAATGTGAATCACAATGTACTTGAATTGGAATTTCAATGACTCTATTAGATTTAGCTCTAAGTTATTTGTCTTCTCAAAATAAGTTGATAAACTGCTAGTGCAGCATTTCAATAACTTTATAAAACAATTCAGGTTATAGGAGTATTAAATAATGAATGATGAATACATATAACTAATATGGAATGCAGTAAGATTAGCAATAAAACAATAAATTGTGCTCTTTTATCAGTTGGCTGAAACATTTCCACACTTCTTTCACAGAAAAAAAAAATTGAAAGTAAAACACTGTAAATGTAGGGGCAAGGGAATTCAATTTAAACACAGTAGGGCAACTGACATTTCACTGCACAAATAAAGATGGATTAACACTGATCAGAGGCGGAACTACCGCCAGTGCAACCAGTGCGTTGCACTGGGGCCCGCCTCTGTCCAGGGGCCCAAAGCATGTAATGAGTCAAACTGACTCATTACATGCCGCTGTGTGCTGCGGGCAACCACTGCCCGCAGCACACAGCCGCCCGGAGAGGAGAGGAGCGCAGCGGCACGGGGGTAAGGAAGAGGAGAGAGGTGGAGGAGGGAGCCGCAGCAGCGCTTTGTTACTGGTGGAGGCGCTGCTGCTGCTGCCCCTCTGCTTCACTATAGGCTGTCTTCCGAGAACAGCCTATAGTGAAGCAGAGGGGCAGCAGCAGCAGCACCTCCACCAATATCACAGCGCTGCTGCGGCTCCCTCCTCCTCCTTCTCTACTGCCCGGGAATCGTGACCAGAAGCTGCACCGAGGAGCCTGAGCCAGCGGAGAGGGTAAGTATAATTCTTATTTCTTTCTTTCTTTCTTTCTTTCTTTCTTTCTTTCTTTCTTTCTTTCTTTCTTTCTTTCTTTCTTTCTTTCTTTCTTTCTTTCTTTCTTTCTTTCTTTCTTTCTTTCTTGGGACTGCCTGCTGCAATGTGTAAAAATGGGGAATCTGCCTGCCTGCCGCAATGTGTAAAAATGGGGAATCTGCCTGCCGCTATGTGTAAAAATGGGGAATCTGCCTGCCGCAATGTGTAAAAATGGGGAATCTGCCTGCCGCAATGTGTAAAAATGGGGAATCTGCCTGCCGCAATGTGTAAAAATGGGGAATCTGCCTGCTGCAATGTGTAAAAATGGGGAATCTGCCTGCCACAATGTGTAAAAAGGGGGAATCTGCCTGCCGCTATGTGTAAAAATGGAGAATCTGCCTGCCGCTATGTGTAAAAATGGGGAATCTGCCTGCCGCAATGTGTAAAAATGGGGAATCTGCCTGCCGCAATGTGTAAAAAGGGGGAAACTGCCTTCCGCAATGTGTAAAAATGGGGAATCTGCCCGCCGCTATGTGTAAAAGTGGGGAATCTGCCTGCCGCAATGTATAAAAAGGGGGAATCTGCCTGCCGTAATGTGTAAAAAGGGGGACGCTGTCTGCCGTAATGTGTAACAAGGGCACGCTGTCTGCCGTAATGTGTAAAAAGGGGACGCTGTCTGCCGTTATGTGTGAAAAGTGTACGCTGTCTGCCATAATGTGTAAAAAGGGGGACGCTGTCTGCCGTTATGTGTAAAAAGTGTACGCTGTCTGCCGCTATGTTTAACAAGGGCACGCTGTCTGCCGTTATGTGTAAAAAGTGTACGCTGTCTGCCGCTATGTGTAACAAGGGCACGCTGTCTGCCGTTATGTGTAAAAAGGGGACGCTGTCTGCCATTATGTGTAAAAAGTGCACGCTGTCTGCCGTAATGTGTAAAAAGGGGGACGCTGTCTGCCGTAATGTGTAAAAAGGGGATGCTGTCTTCTGTAATGTGTAAAAAGAGGAATCTGTCCGCTGTAAGGTGTAAAAGGGTCTCTACCTGGTGTAGTGATGCTACTGTGCGGTGTAATTTGAATAATGGAGACTACTGTGCACCGTTTTATGAATTGGTATTATTTTGTGGCCACACCCCTTCCCCACGAAGCCATGCCACTATGTATTTTTGCGCGCGCCTACGGCGCGCACTAACCCTGTTTTGCATGCAGGGGTAGGGCTCCGATGCCGTTTCTTGCACACAGTGCTAAAATGTCTAACTACGGCACTGTTGCTAGGTATCCATTTCTCTGGCCCTGAGCAGGTCCCCCTCACCAGATCCTCTCCAGGGGTGAGGGGGTGGACTTGGATGGGATGGGGGGGCCCAAACTATTTTGTCGCACCTGGGCCCACCGCTCGCTAGTTCCGCCACTGACACGATTGTAACTCTATTGAGGGTTACGGTTGTTAGGTCGATACAACTTAGGTCGACCCTCATTAGGTCGAACACTGAAGGTCGACAATGCCATTAGGTTGACATGCATTAGGTCGATATGGCCGTTAGGTCGACATGTACTAGGTCGATAGGTTAAAAGGACGATATGAGTTTTTCACATTTTTTTCTTAATTTTTTGGATTTTTTCATACTTACCAATCCACATGGACTTCGATTGTAACGGTAATCTGTTCCGAGCGAGGCGGTAGCAAATCGAGGCACCTTGCCCGAAGCATGGCGAGAGAAGCGAGCCATGCGAGGGGACACATTGCACTAATTTGGGTTCCCCGTCACTTTACGGAGAAAATGACACCAAAAACAGTAAAAAACCTCATGTCAAACTTTTGACCTGTCGACCTAGTACATGTCAACCTAACGCCCATGTCGACCTAATGCATGTCGACCTAATGACAAAGTCAACATTCAGTGGTCGACCTAATGAGTGTCGACCTAAGTTGGGTCGACCCAACGACCCATACCCGTATATTGACTCTATTGACATTTTAATCAATAAGATATTATTACTAGAGATTTGCAGGTTTGAATTGCTGAAATAAAAAAACATAAGGTTTGCAAGTCCAATCGAGGCATGCCTCATGTTTTACTAAACTGCAACTCTATCTGCCACTACTATGCAGCTACAGTATGTTTAATAAATGTGCTATATTCTATTAAACTGCCATGTGTTGTGTCACTGCCCTGTTGCTCAGTTTAGCCAGCCAGCACGCTGCAGCCTTTAGTCAATATTGGTGAAAACAATATTGTGAGTAGTGAGGTGGTGAAAATTAATTGGAAATGACTGGAAACTAAGGTTTTTTATGTTAATAATACTTTAGGAATCTTAGGAAGTTAAGCTTTACTAGAGCTCACGCAAACATCTGTGTTTTTCACCTATTTGCCTGGTGTCTACTTGCTCCTACCCACTGGTGGACTGCATTAGTGATCTGAGGTGCTGCCAGGGAACCATTGAACCCCTTTTGTGCCAGTACACCAGAACTGGACCTCTTCTGCATTCTGGAAATACAATGTAGATCTGTATGCCTTCAGATGTCTCCATGCCAGAACCATTCCTCCCACAGTGACTTGGCATACACCGCTGCCTACGGAGGAACACCTCAGGAGTTTGGCAGCCCCCCTCTCTAGGAGCACTCCATGGTGTGGCCTGGAAGAAGGTGGCATGTCACCTGAACCCGCCAACTGCTCTGATAACTTTTCTGCACCAGGGACAACTGGAAACTGCAGGAGTTTCTGCCCTACCAATTGAAAGCCACTGGATTCTCGCCTACACTGTCCTTGGCCTCGCCACTGGAGAACTTGAAAAGACTTGAAGAAACAAACAGTGTTTAAATCAGTCAGGGTGATGAACAATGTAGAATCGATGTGCAATCGATGTTAAGAAGCACTAAGTGATGAACATGTAGTAATGCTCTGTAAAAAATGTGGAGGACAGAGTGGAGCCTGGAACTTAGAACAGCAACACAAAGCAACATTCACTGGAGGAAAAAGTTGTACAGGCCACTTCCTGTTTCCAGGATCCCATTTGTATACCCATAGACAGATAGCCATTGCATAGAGTAGTCAGCTGAGCACTTCCAGGATTCCCATTGGGCATTGCTGCGTTCAGCTGACCCTGAACATGGCTTCCCAGTGTCCTGTAAACACCAACAGTGTAACCTACAGATGGAGCCATGCTAATCATGGCATCCTGTGTGCGCCCGGCGTGGTGGACCGCCTGGAGTGAACGTGTCCCATTTAAAGTGAATAGGAGTGTCTGTGTACGCTTGGTGGCAGGCTGAAGTGCAGGCGAGCCTAGGCACATTGCCCGCCCCCACCTGTGATGTAGCGCATGGCTTCATCTGTAAGATGAAACAAAAGCATTTTTTTGCTTTAAGTTAGTACATCCACAGTCGGCCTTATTTAGATGTGGTTGGAGTAGCTATCATTGCTGCTTACATGGAAGCAGCAGCGATAGCTCTAATAAGGTAATGCAGCAGGAGATGTAACAGTTGCATTCATTACTGATCCAAGTTGCATAAAAGGACACAGTATAGGATCATCAGTGATACAATTGGCTGGCTGCATGACCCATGGGGTCGTGCCAAAGCCGGCTGCCACAGGAACTACCAAGAGGCCAGGAAAGCTCAATCCTCAGAAAGAGATCCTGGTCTCATTCCTTCCCAACAGCAATGACACACCTCAGTTTTGAGAAACAGAGGTCGTCTCCGCCCACTCTACAACCCCATGCATCATCAAACTGTCAATCACTAACAGTCTTTTGCCGCATTGCATCCAGTGTCACAGACCTGTATTGCACATGTGCCATATGGCACTGCCACATTAAACATTAAAACATTACTTCAAAAGGGTCATTATAGTAAACTTTAGCTAAATACAGAATAATGTAAGAATTATAATACAGGTTGAACTCGATGGGCAATTTATCTTTGTTCAACCTCATTAACTATGGCCCTCATTCCGAGTTGTTCGCTCTGTAAATTTTTTCGCATCGCAGCGATTTTCCGCTTAGAGCGTATGCGCAATGTCCGCAGTGCGACTGCGCCAAGTAAATTTGCTATGCAGTTAGGAATTTTACTCACGGTTTTTTCTTCGTTCTGGTGATCGTAATGTGATTGACAGGAAGTGGGGGTTTCTGGGCGGAAACTGGCCGTTTTATAGGTGTGTGCGAAAAAACGCTACCGTTTCTGGGAAAAACGCGGGAGTGGCTGGAGAAACGGAGGAGTGTCTGGGCAAACGCTGGGTGTGTTTGTGACGTCAAACCAGGAACGACAAGCACTGAACTGATCGCAGATGCCGAGTAAGTTTGAAGCTACTCAGAAACTGCTAAGAGGTGTGTAATCGCAATTTTGAGAATCTTTCGTTCGCAATTTTAAGAAGCTAAGATTCACTCCCAGTAGGCGGCGGCTTAGCGTGTGTAAAGCTGCTAAAAGCAGCTTGCGAGCGAACAACTCGGAATGAGGGTCCATGTTACTATCTTACTATGTTACTATGCACAAAGTACTGATTACTGCTATGTGCCGCAGGTCCGTTGGGACTTGAAAAGGGCCTAATATTTGTATGCACATTTTTTTCTAAATGTCATGGAGGTTTTAGCCAGCTTCTTACTGTATATATATAAAATAATATAAAGTAGGTTTTACATTACTCCTTCTACTATAGTTTTAATGCAGGTCTCCACCAAGCTTGCTGCACTTGCTGACCGCAGGTCAAGCATACCACACCCACATAAAATATCACACAGACAAACATGTAGACATGCTGACATTTACACAGCATCATGGCTTCCTGTTTTCTGTTGAATGCATGGAGAGTTGTGAGTTGCTGTGACCATAACAGAAGCATTTTCAGAGATTATTCATGCTAAGGAAAAGTAAGTAAAGCATAAGTGTGCTTTGATGTGAGAATGCACCCTTTATACATATATTATTGTCAGACACATCAATGGAGATATTGCATTGATGTTTATTATGTAGCTTATGCAGAGTTGGAAACATTTTATGTAAAAAATGCAAGCATAAAATGCAGCTGAAAATATGAACATTTACTTTAATTTGTCTGCTGAGCTGGATGAATTTTGGTAGTTGCTCAATCTAATTAGTAATGTCATCCATGTTCTTGAAAGGGAGGGGTTAATCTAGATAAGAAGCACAAAAACAGGTATCCTCCAGCACACAAATTGCATACCTCCCAATTTTCAGAATGACACATTTGGGACTTCTCTGTGTGGTGAAGCTGCACTACTGAAAAAAGGGGGCATGGCTTTGCAGGAAGGCCATGACTGCCTGCCTTGTCCACCATTTTCATCATTGTAGGGGCATGCACTCTGTGAGATGCTGGAATGCCCCCAGTCCCTCTGTCTCTTGTAAATAGATGCTGTGCACATGCTTACAGCACAGTGGTGAGTGACAGAAGTCTCACAACTGCCCCTCCCCCACATTTGGGACACTGCAGCTCACGGGAGGGACAGTCTCAAAAAGAGGGACTTTCCTGTGAAAATCGGGACAGTTGGGAGGTATGAGATTGATATCAGCAACAGGGTTTGAAAACTACATGGTTTAGAGTTTAGAGAGGCATAGATGGGTCCAGCATTTGGAGGGTGTGCTGGTTCCTGTAGTGCCATTTGGAGATCATAGGGGCGAATCCAGCTATGCTGGCTCTCAATTTAGATATAATTAAATATGTGCCATTATCACGTGGTCTTACATTAGGCAATTATATGACCCAGATGGGTTGCTGTTATTAGTTTTAGGGATGTGTTTTGGGTGTGGCGCCCCCTAGATTGGTGAGGTCATGCTGCTTTGGGATAACACACTTTTTATTTGCCACTTTTATTACACTTTCAAATAATTTTTATACTAATATTACTCCTTGAAATATTTTACTTGCATATTTTTTTTTGTGTATCACCTTTTAGTACATAGCTTTTACTTATTTCTTATTAATACTCACCTTAGCTCAGGCCTAGCCAACCTGTGGCTCTCCAGCTGTTGTCAAACTACAAGTTCCATTATGTCCTGCCACAGTTTTGCTATTAGGTAATGCTAAAACTGTGGGGTACATTTACTAACATTCGTAATTCCCGAAAATAGGTCAAAGTTCAATCACGAATGACATCGACAGTGTAAAACTGCAACTTTTTGAATTTATTACGATGGATTTACTAAGCTGTCGTATTCGGGTTTTTCTTTTCTTCCGATGTCGATGTCATTCGTTTTTTTTTACCTAATTTTACGGCAGTGATTAGCAAAACACTGCCGTTTTTTTTTACAATCAATCTCGGCCGGATCTGTGTGATCCGTGCTGGGGTTCTTTTTATTTTTTATTTTTAATTAAACAATGTAAAATCCCCAAAAAAAATGCGTGGGGTCCCCCCTCCTAAGCATAACCAGCCTCGGGCTCTTTGAGCCGATCCTGGTTGCAGAAATATGGTGAAAAAAATGACAGGGGTTCCCCCATATTTAAGCAACCAGCATCGGGCTCTGCGCCTGGTCCTGGTCCCAAAAATACGGGGGACAAAAAGAGTAGGGGTCCCCCATATTTTTAAAACCAGCACCGGGCTCCACTAGCTGGACAGATAATGCCACAGCCGGGGGTCACTTTTATACAGCGCCCTGCGGCCGTGGCATCAAAAATCCAACTAGTCACCCCTGGCCGGGGTACCCTGGGGGAGTGGGAACCCCTTCAATCAAGGGGTCCCCCCCCCCCAGCCACCCAAGGGCCAGGGGTGAAGCCCGAGGCTGTCCCCCCCCATCCAATGGGCTGCGGATGGGAGGGCTGATAGCCTTTGTTGTAAAATAAAAGATATTGTTTTTAGTAGCAGTACTACAAGTCCCAGCAAGCCTCCCCCGCATGCTGGTACTTGGAGAACCACAAGTACCAGCATGCGGCGGAAAAACGGGCCCGCTGGTACCTGTAGTACTACCACTAAAAAAATACCCAAAAAAACACAAGACACACACACCGTGAAAGTATAATTTTATTACATACATACACACATACATACATACTTACCTTATGTTCCCACGCAGGTCGGTCCTCTTCTCCAGTAGAATCCAAGGGGTACCTGTTGAAGAAATTCTACTCACCAGATCCAGTGGTCCAGGCTCCTCGGATAATCCAGGGTTAATCCACGTACTTGAATAAAACAAAAAAACGGTTGCCCGACCACGAACTGAAAGGTGACCCATGTTTGCACATGGGTCACCTTCCCACGAATGCCAGAAACCCACTTTGCCTTCTGGCTAAGTGGGTTTCTTCAGCCAATCAGGGAGTGCCACGTTGTAGCACTCTCCTGATCAGCTGTGTGCTCCTGTCTTCACTGACAGGCAGCACGCGGCAGTGTTACAATGTAGCGCCTATGCGCTACATTGTAACCAATGATGGGAACTTTCTGCTCAGCGGTGACGTCACTTTAGGTCAACCGCAGGGCACAAAGTTCCCATCATTGGTTACAATGTAGCGCATAGGCGCTACATTGTAACACTGCCGTGTGCCGCCTGTCAGTGAGGACAGGAGCACACAGCTGATCAGTAGAGTGCTACAACGTGGCACTCCCTGATTGGCTGAAGAAACCCACTTAGCCAGAAGGCAAAGTGGGTTTCTGGCATTCGTGGGAAGGTGACCCATGTGCAAACATGGGTCACCTTTCAGTTCGTGGTCGGGCAACCGTTTTTTTGTTTTATTCAAGTACGTGGATTAACCCTGGATTTGCCGAGGAGCCTGGACCACTGGATCTGGTGAGTAGAATTTCTTCAACAGGTACCCCTTGGATTCTACTGGAGAAGAGGACCGACCTGCGTGGGAACATAAGGTAAGTATGTATGTATGTATGTGTGTATGTATGTAATAAAATTATACTTTCACGGTGTGTGTGTCTTGTGTTTTTTTGGGTATTTTTTTAGTGGTAGTACTACAGGTACCAGCGGGCCCGTTTTTCCGCCGCATGCTGGTACTTGTGGTTCTCCAAGTACCAGCATGCGGGGGAGGCTTGCTGGGACTTGTAGTACTGCTACTAAAAACAATATCTTTTATTTTACAACAAAGGCTATCAGCCCTCCCATCCGCAGCCCATTGGATGGGGGGGGACAGCCTCGGGCTTCACCCCTGGCCCTTGGGTGGCTGGGGGGGGGGACCCCTTGATTGAAGGGGTTCCCACTCCCCCAGGGTACCCCGGCCAGGGGTGACTAGTTGGATTTTTGATGCCACGGCCGCAGGGCGCTGTATAAAAGTGACCCCCGGCTGTGGCATTATCTGTCCAGCTAGTGGAGCCCGGTGCTGGTTTTAAAAATATGGGGGACCCCTACTCTTTTTGTCCCCCGTATTTTTGGGACCAGGACCAGGCGCAGAGCCCGATGCTGGTTGCTTAAATATGGGGGAACCCCTGTCATTTTTTTCACCATATTTCTGCAACCAGGATCGGCTCAAAGAGCCCGAGGCTGGTTATGCTTAGGAGGGGGGACCCCACGCAATTTTTTTTGAAAAAATAAGCACTTTCCCACCCCTTCCCACTGATATACATGCACGGATCTCATGGATCCGTGCATGCCTATCCAATCACGAATAAAAAAAAAAGGTCTGTTTTTTTTTAGCACTTTTTTACGAGTTGTAATTTTTCACGGCAGTGTTTGTTCTTTTTTGGCTTTGCACTTCTTAGTAAATGACCGAGATTCATACTTAAACAGCCGCGTTTTGACCGATGGTGTATTCATTCGTAATTTTTTACCTGAACTTGCAAAAAATTACGAATGCCCTCATCACTGCCGTGATTAGTGTTTAGTAAATGACCGAGATTAACCGAGATGACACTTTGAAGAAAAAACGGCATCTCGGTCAAAATCGGGAGCTTAGTAAATATACCCCTGTGTTAGGGTATGTTGGGATGTGCAGTTTTACAACAGCTGGAGAGCCACAGGTAGGCCAAGCCTGCCTTAGCTTCTCTCTGGTGTGCTGCCTGGGTTAGCTAGCCCACATCGGCTTGTGTGGTACCATGCCCCGGACTTAGACTTAGTTGTTATGTCCTGATGTACATATCTTTACTTCAATGAATCATACAGTATGAAGATTATGTATTTTATTTCTTATTTGTAAGTAGTACTTGCATGGTTATAGATAGACATCAACTCCACATGCTGCTCTCCTCCTTACTCTCCTTCTACTTCCTTCTACTTCCTGATCACATGTTCATCTGTGCAGCCAGATTCTTAAAGGTACACTACCTCTTCTAGCTAATGTACATAAACTATTTACATAGATACTACATCTCCCCCTTCCTTTCATATATGTAAATTAATATATTTCTTTAAAACACATAAAATTGATTTTACGTTCAACCAATTAAACATACAACAATATGCTGACTGAATTTGAGCATGAACATTAACCCACAATATACAATACACATTAAACTGGAAAAGATTTTTGAACAACAAATTATGAGCTTTAAGATGAAAGCCATATCTGCTCAATAAGCCTTGTAGGAGGTTTAATGACTCTGCCTGCTTTCGTCCAAGTATATGATCCTTCACTCAAAGGAACAGACACAATAGAATCACTTGGTGCTGAGGATGTTATAGGTGGTATTTTGACATCATCTTGACTTGGTGCATCAGAAGATAATGATGGGAATATCTTCTTGAAATGGGACACATTCCTTGACACAGTGTGATGGTCATTTCCTGAAACAACCATTGTTCCTTTCCTTTTCACTACAGTCAAATAAAATGAAATGTTCAACAAGACCATTAGCCTGTGGCCACAGGGGAGTGATTTTTTTATGTCGAATTCCAAAATGTTTCATGAATTTGCTGAAATCATCACCTTGAAATGGCGGACCATTATCAGTCTTTATTGTTCCTGGAATTCCATAAGTAGTAAATATTCTATCCAAGGCTGGTAAGACAGATGTGGTAGACGTTGAAGATATTATTTCAAGAACAGGATATCTTGAATATTCATCCACAGCCACTAGTACGTATTTACCATTGTATAATGGTCCATAGAAATCAACATCAACATTTTCCCAGACATTGTCAGGTAGATTAGTCATCCGCAATGGTTCACTGCTAGTTTGTGTAGAAAGAAGGGTGCATGTCATACAGTTACAGATTTCCGATTCAACAAGTTGCTCCATGGAGGGAAACCATACCTTTTCACGTAAAAGTTGTTTGGTCTTTACGATTCCTAAATGACTGGCATGGGCAATATCAATTACCCTCTTTCTCAAAACAGCTGGAATAACAATTTTGTCACCTCTGAGAATTATTGAATCACCATGTACAGTAAGTTCTTGACAATGTTTATGAAGTGTTCGGAATTCTTGTTCCTCATCAGTTGAAAATAAAAACTGTCCCAGTCGCCAATCATTGGAAATAATGCAGTGTTTTACTGCTGACAAAACTTTATCTGAGGAAGAAGCCTCTTTGATGTTGGCACTAGTAAGTGAATCAGGTATTGAATTGTTAATAATAAAGTTCACATATTCCTTCACTGAAGTAGACAGCGATATGTCAGAAGGCAGAGGATTTCTGGACATGTAATCTGAGGGATTGTCAGCACCAGCTCTATGAATGATGGAGAAATTGTATGCCTGCAAACGTAAGCTCCATCGCTGTATCCTAGCTGGTTGTTTGGATTTTGGATTTCCAAAAAGTGTCACTAGGGCTTGATGATCAGTCTGGATGGTAAAGTCAATGCCGTATAGATAGAGATGAAAGAGTTCACAACCCCAGACTACTGCAAGAGCTTCCCTTTCTGGTTGAGAGTAACGTTTTTCCACCTCTGTCAAACTGCGACTTGCACATGCTACAATATGATGATTCCCATGTGCATTCACCTGAGTCAAGATAGCTCCGAGCCCCACAGGATTGGCATCCACAATAAGTTCTGTTTTCCAGTCAGTGTTGTAATATGAAATTGTGACACTATCCTGCAGACATCGTTTTATGTCATCAAATGCTTGTGATTGAGAGGAAGTCCATATGAATTTTGCATTTTTCTTTGTGAGTTCCCTAAGTGGGGCAGTCAGAGTAGCGTAATTTGGAATGAATTGGGAGCAATAGTTAGTCATACCAAGAAACGACTTGACCTCACCAGCATTAGCAGGTTTGGACATATTTGTGATAGCCTGGACTTTTTGTGGATCAGGACCAACTCCATCTTGAGAAAAGATATGCCCAAAAAATTTGAGCTTCTGGTGAAGAATGACACATTTATCTTTATTCAGTGTTAAGTTTTTGGCTTGAAGACACTGCAACACTTGACGCAGAGCTACATCATGTTCCTGGCGTGTTGCTCCAAAAACAAGGATATCATCACTGTAATTGATGGCATTTAGAACTGACTGTATAACCTAACGGATAGCATTTTGAAACACCTCTGGTGCATATACGATTCCAAATGATAGCCGTTTGTATCGTCGTAACCCAACATGAGTTGAGAATGTTATTTGCCGTGACTCTTCATCAAGTTCCAGTTGATGATAACCTTTATTTAAATCCAATTTTGAAAAGAAACTTGCACCTGTGAGGCGTTGTATGATATCATCCATACTAGGAGTGATATGGCGCTCTCTTTTAATGGCAACATTAGGACGATGCATATCAACACATATTCTCACTGCATTTGGTTAACCTGGTTTGGGCACTACCACAATAGGGGATACCCATGCTGTCGGACCAGATACCTTTTCAATTATATCTAAGTCTTCATGGGCCTGAATTTCTTCTTCCACTTGCTTCCTTATGTTGATAGGAATACGTTGATGTTCTTGAGCAATTGGGATAACTGAGTGATCAATGTGAAGATGAACTTGATAGTCTTTAAGTTTTCCAATGCCATGAAAAAGATGATCATACTCCCGTAGTAAAACATCCACATCACTTCGTAGTGGTTTTGGGTCATGTAGGACAGGAGTGAGATTGGGAGGGTCATGTAAGACATGAGTGGAATCATGAGTGTGCCCCACAATTTGTATAAGACCCAACTCTGATGCAGTATCCAATCCCAAAAGATTACCTCTTGCATACTTAGTGACATAAAATACAGCTTTTGTCATTTTGTCATTTTTGCGTGCAATTATGTCAAAAGAACCCTTTAGTGGAAGAGATTGTTTATTACCATAGGCGAATATTTTCACAGATGTTGGATTCAAAATTACTCTGCCATGCAGCTTCTTGAAACTGGTAGCATCCATTATATTTACAGAAGCACCGGAATCTATAAGAAAGTCGACAGAAGTGTGTTCTAGAGTGATGGCAGTTTTTGGACTGACCTTGTTTTTTCCAACTTGATGAATCATGTAGATAAATCCTTCTGACTTGTCATCACTGTCAGATGATTCTGCAGGCAGATCCACTGTAGAATGTTGATCCACACAACGCACTGTTTTTCTCCTGGATTTAAACTGCTGTGAAGATTGTCTAGGTGTAGACTTGATTTCCTTAGATTTACAAACAGAGGAAAAGTGATTCAGTTTGCCACATGCAGTGCAAATTTTACCTGTGGCAGGACAGTCTCCTGAATGTGGATAGGAGCGTCCACACCTGTAACATGATCTAGATTTACTTGTCTCCGGAATGGTACTTGTGTCAGTGTGTAATTTATTGCACACTTGCAGCTGGGTCATGCCCCTCTCCATGTCTTTAGCATGTGTCTCTGAAAGTTCTAGACTTCTAGCATATTGCTGCAGCTCAGTCAGCAGTTTTCAAATCATGTTTCTGATGTCTTTCTGTGTGTTGGGGTTTCCTGTTTTTTTTCTTTCTTGAGCCAGTTGAATTGCAAGATGAGTCTTTCTCTGCAACTATAACATGTGTTAGCTTTACACCAGCAAAAGTGTTAAGATTTAATTAATGATAAACATAAATTTTCTACCCCTTTAAAATCAAATATAAATTGCCACCATTTTTAACTATTACACTTCTGCTTCACTTTACATCACACTACAGTTTTATAATATTTTGTGCTTTTTTTTGTGTGTGTATAAACTTAGAGTAACCAATTTATTGTTTAATATAGAACTCTGGTTACACCTAATAGTTTTGATTGGTTATATCTTATACTCTTTAGAACATACAGTATGTTATCAACTCAGCTCTTAATCAGGACCACAAACAGTGACATAATTAGCACCACCTCTGGATGTTTTAAATGTGTCAGTGAGTAGTGAATACACCTGTGAACCTGCTAGGTGACCTGGAAAACATGAATTGTCCAAGTTTGAGACCCTATGCTTTAGAAGAATCTGCAAGGTAATTAGACAAGTTTATGTTTTAACAAGAACACTAATTACTGTATGTAAATGTTTAAAAATATTAAAATGCATGTTCTGTCATAGTGACAAGTCCACATCATGTACTTTATTGTTTTAATTAAAATTATTATTATTATTGTTATTATTATTATTATTATTATTATTAATACTGAAATAATAAAATTTGCCTAAAGGGGAAAATGCATTTTTCTCAACGTGTACTGTATCTTTTATGGTTTAATATTTAGTAAAAAATCTTTAGGTTTCTTTCTGCACAATTATGCAGATTTTTCTATGCAAATTCAAGTTTATTAATATGGGTGTGAGATACTGTACTGCTTCTACTGCCGAAGAAAAATGAAAATGCATCTGTGGAACATTACCCCCAGTGGCCATATAATGATGGAAAGTGGTACTTTGCCATACAATGACTTTTATAGCAAACATCTCTTGCACATAAGAAACCTGTGATTTTATTCAGTAGATGAGCTCAGCACAAATAGATATCTCCAGTTTAAGCAGTCTTGTTTATTTCTAATTCATGCAGAAACTATTGCAGAAATTAAAAATCTAAATATTTTCAATTTTGTACACATGTTTACTAGGTAATTATAGACCCAACCAAGCATCATAATGAGATCATTTTATGCTTAATTAAGCAATTATGTGTATTATAAAGAAGCTTATGAAATTTCTTACAACTATGCTAAACTTAGAATGCACGCAAGTTTACCTTTTCTTTTATTTCTATTATTTTTTACTTTCAGTTTATCTAACAAAATCTATACACTGGTAGGTTAGAAGCCAAATGTCAGGAATTTAAAGTCAGATTATATCTAGTAAACATCTGCTATTTAAGTGCTAGCAGGGTCAGATTAAGGGAGGGGCAATAGGGGCCTGGGGCCCCTACAGATTAGGGGCCACACACTCTGCTGTGGAAATTGGAGCAGTCGCTGAGGAGTTCATGAGTCACTAATGAATCTTTCAGGATAGGGAAGTAAATTGCCGTGAGACATTGAGTGTGATCCGGCCACGTGTGCAGGTAATACGGCGTGTGGACTGCCTATTTTGCAGTGTTCAGTGTAACTGCATCCAGTGAGTGAGTGTGTGTGTTTTAATGTTGTACTGGGATGGTGAGGGTTTCCCATTACTTTTACTACTGAGGCCACCACTGCTTCATTGCCCTGGGGCCCCCACCAGCCTTAATCTGACCCTGAGTGCAAGGTAAAACATTTTTATTATTTCTTTATAATTTGAATTTATATCATTATAAAGACCAATATTTCATTTAAATCAACATGAAAGCAGTCAATTTGAATGGTTTCAAGTACCTTTCCTGTACCATGTATTTTCTTGTTCCTGAATTTAAACTAGTGATGAGCATATCTCCAACAGTTTGGCTTATACATAGTGCAGCTACGGGCAGTGAAGTGTATGAGTTGTCCCTAACACATTTAGGGGGTCATTCCGAGTTGATCGCTCTCTAGCTAGTTTTAGCAGCTGTGCAAACGCTATGCCGCCGCCCACTGGAGAGTGTATTTTAGCTTAGCAGAAGTACAAATGCATGTGCAGCCGAGCTCTGCAAAAACAGTTTGTGCAGTTTCAGAGTAGCTCTGAACCTACTCAGCACTTGTGATCGCTTCAGCCATTTTGTGTCCGGATTTGACGTCAAACACCCGCCTAGCGAACGCCCAGCCACGCCTGCGTTTTTTCAGACATGCCTGCATTTTTGCAAACACTCCCTGAAAACAGTCAGTTGACACCCAGAAACGCCCCCTTCCTGTCAATCTTCTTGCGGCCATCAGTCCAACTGAAAACTTTGCTAGAACCTGTGCACATCCACAACGGGCTTTGTACCCGTACGGTGCGCGTGCGCATTGCGGTGCATACGCATGCACAGAAATGCCAATTTTTAGCCTGATCGCTGTGCTGCGAACAGCGGAGCTAGCAATCAACTCGAAATGACCCCCTTAGTCCTTATCTGTGTTAGTAGTAAATTCAAAAGGTATTGATGAATAGAGACTTCAGAAGCTCTTGGATGTAAATCTCATTTGTAGCTCTTCTCATTTTTAGCCAGCATAATGAAATAAATAAAACACAAGTAAAACTATAAAGTATGCAAAAATCTGGTGCATACCGAGTGATTCCCAGAGAAGAACATGAGGTTTAATGTACTGAACATTTAAAACAAACCAGTAGGGTGGAATTTCTGGGAACATTTTCTTAATCTTACTACATTGTGATTGAAAGTGATGTTTCCTCTGGTGTCTCCATGTAGGACTGCATTGGCTCTTTATCTAAATGCTATATGTTCATTATACAGTATGAACTAGGTTTTTTATATTTTTTGTTCCATCTATGAAATTTGATAGCTTGAAATGGCAAATTGAGACAAATCAATTACAATGTAAATTGAAATTAAAAGATTATTTCTCTAACAGACAAAAAGAAAGCATCAAACAGATCCCAGACAAATTAAATCAGTTAAAAAGACTCTTACACCCACTGTCCAACAATTCCAGCATTAAAACATACATTTGACTATTAGATCAAGATGATATGGTTAAGATCAGTTGAGCACAACACTGTAATTTACCACAAAAGAAGTTGATAGCAATACGTTCATTGGCTGACAACCAATTTACAGGTTGAACACAATGGACAACTTGGGTTTTTTCAACCTCATTAACTATGTTACTATTAACTATGTAACAATTCATCTAACCGATAAGGGGGGAGCCATTGTGCTTCAGGATCTACCTGATTATATTGCAGAAATTACACGCCAATTGAATGAACCAGGAACATACAGTAAATTAAAGGGAAATCCTACTTTATTATTTAAACAAGAATTTTTGGAAGCATTAATACAAGCTAAAGATACAAAGCTCATCACAGAAGAGACTTTTGAAATCTTAATACCAGAAAATCCATTTGTTCCACTCATCTATACTGTGCCCAATATCCAAAGGGGTTAAATGGCCCCCCAGGCAAACCTATTATATCTGCTACTGCTAGAGGATCTTTATTTCGGGATGCAGTCATGTGACCAGTGGTCAGGAGACCGACAGTCACATAACCTCCCAGTACATCCAACCCGCTCACAATCCCGACAGTTGGCTGGACAACCAACAGGGACTTTTCCCACTCGTAGGTGTCCACAACACCCATGTAGTGGGAATAGAACACGTGGCGACAGCAGGCTATCTGCATTTGCCCCTCTCCCACCAGAATTCCGCTGCTTGGATCCCAGCATCATGCATACCACACCCCTTTATTTCAGCCTACTTCAGTTTTATTTGACTCAGTATTACAACCATATGTACAAGCCCACCCTTGCAGTTTAATGGATTATCACCATGTTATTGAACAAACTTGATGAATTGGGTCCATTTCAGAAAGACTTATGGCTGGTGACAGCTGATGTCACAAGCCTTTACAGAATATACTTTATCAGGATGGATTATCAGCAGTAAAAGTATTATTACAGAAGAAAAGTTCCTATACAGACGTACATATGGACATCCTATTACAGCTATTGGAACTCATTTTGACAAAAAAATTCTTATTGTTCAATACTATCTACAAGACAAAGACAAGATCTTTTCTGGAAAGGTCCAAGAGAAAAGCCAGAATCCATTATGGGCAATCATAAAATATTCAACAGTCCTGTCATGCTCACCTATAAGATAGACAGGAATACTGGATTTTATAGATGTAAGAATAGCACTGAAAGATTCCCATATTACAACCACAGTATATATCAAGGATGCAGATAGAAATTCTTTTTTGCACTGTAACAGTTGTCACCCGAGAAACCTCAAACATGGACTGCCATATTCTCAAATGCCCAGAATTATAAGAATTAATAGTGATCCTATTGTAGCATATTCCCAAATTGATAATTTAATAGGACACTTTGTACAGCGAGGGCATAGCTGTAAAAATATGTTAAACACCAAACAAAAAGTTCATAGACTTCATAGAGAATTACTTCTGCACAAAAAATATAAAGCCCTTGAGAAACAATATAACACATCATCTGATAAAACGAATCAAACTTCTAAAAAAACATTGGCACATGATCAAATCAGATAAAGCTTTACCACTTAGACACACAGAGCTTATGCCTTGCTACAGGAGATCAAGAAATTTATGTGCCTTACTAGTAAAATCAGACATATCAGGTAGAATTAAATCTTCAACTACTAGTTTTCTTCCACCCAAAAAACATAGTTGTTTCAAATGTTCATGCATAACTTGTAAGTACCTAATCACAGGAAGCTAAACACAACTTAGTAACCATTAGGTATTGAATGATAGATCAAATACCCACCTCACTGAGAGGTGGGGACAATAGTGGGGCTTTACTCAGATGTAAATTGAGATGGATTCACCGTCTCAATGTCGTAATCCCTCAAGGGTTAAATGAAATGATCTCTCTAGCTTGTTTTTAATAAAGTTCTTGTTTATGTATTTGGCTCTACCTTTTCCTAAATAGCGCGATTACACCTATCATACTCTTAATGCTACAATACTTATTACATATTAGACCAAATTGTATGAGTGTATAAGCATAAACGTGTAGCTGCACTCATAATGAAGTACTACAGTAGAGATCCTTATAGCATCTATATATACTGAATCCCCTGCTACAGTATATTTGTTGAATAGCATTGTGGAATTGTGTGAATATAGCAATTCTGTGCATTTCTTAATATGCACATCTGTTTATCTTTGTAAAATTCATGTATGTTTTAGTCACACTGTTTATTGTATTGCAGTATGGCTACATTTCAACTCATATTGTAATGTTCTAGATGTCATAATTCTGAAGGTTTCCACAGAGACGCACAAACACACTGACATGCAACATGCTATACACAATGACTCAAACTTCAGTGTCATAGCCGGAAGGCAGACACCGCCTGTGGGTGCTTCACACACATGGGTGAGTGATATAAGGTGAGTCATTTATGCATTGTATGTATATCCTGATGAAAATTTTTACATAAAATTGAAACGTTGATACTCCTTTGATTGGTGTGAAGTTTCATTGAAGAGTCATGAGTGCTGCACATTGATCTATTTTATATATAATATATTATATATATAATATATATATATATATATATATATGTGTGTGTGTGTGTGTGTGTGTGTGTGTGTGTGTGTGTGTGTGTATATATAGCTTGTGCCGGGTGAACACATTGTGGAATCATGTGGTAACCAGCCCACACTGGTTACCTGTTGATACGAGTTAAATTTTAAAGTGTATAGTTTTATTGTAATTTTATTAAAAAGACTTTTATACACTATGAACACTTTAAGCGACAATTAACAATCTCATTAGAGCTTATTTGGGGATCTAATCTACCCTGATTTGTTAATCGTCGCTTAAAGTGTTCTTTACAGACCACTACGAAGAATACCCCTGAAGAAGTCCAGAGGGTCTGAAACACATAGGGTTGTTCTCGGATTGATTACGTAACCACCTGTACTGTAAAAAGTGGATTTCATCAAATGAGCTCACACCCGCAAGGTGTGATCTCTCTCTCTCTCTCTCTCTCTCTATATATATATATATATATATAATTTGTATATGGATTATAGTGAGAGAATAGCAAACAAAAAATAGTTATACAACCTAAAATTATATAGAACATTTTCTAAAAATACACTTGACCTGTTTGGATCAAATATATATTTTAACACCTGGGCTTACAAAAAAACATACAACTAAACAAATCCACTGAGAAACATAATGGGTATCATTGATCAATAAGACATTTTGGGCTTACATTGTGTAATCAATATACAGTACAGTACGTCTTCTATCTTCTTAAGTCTTCTTAAGTTTCAACATCCTGCTGTATCCTGTATGTGGTTTTATGCTACTTCCACAAAATATAACCTCTGCTGTGAAACAATATATTTTATTTCTGTAAAGTGCTTTGAAGCAACAAAATTACGACCTCTGTGGATATTATGTATGCATTTTTTAGGTAGTTAGTTGCAAGGCAACAAATTCATACACCACAATTTAAATACAACATGCTGGAATGTTAATGTGTAGAAATATCTCTCTTTGGGATGCTATTGAAACACATTATATTTATCAGCAATTTATATTATACATATTCATTGTATTCTAATAAAAATATATCAGATAATTTGATTTTCAAACAATATGATAGCACATTAAACAAATGTATTATAAAATTAAAAAACCTGCCTAAAAGTAGAGATTTAAAAACTTTTTAAGATCAATGTCGATATTGCACAAATAATGCTATTTTTTTGTTGTTGATGTAATTCCATGGAGTGTAAAGCTATCTCTTTATGCAAATTTTAATAGACTTCCATGGAGTGGAAAGCATTTCCTTGTGGATTTGACATCAATGATAAGCACGTAGGGACATCACTGGTGGGCAGTGAATCAACTATTAGGAATATTTTTGTGACCAATTTATTCATGAAAATTCAAGTGTTAAATCCTGTACATCTGCAGCTGATCACAGTGGCAAAATGTTACACTATTGATTGTGTCCCTAAAGTCTTCCTGTGCATTCATGGCCTTGATAGCATCAGAAAAAATGGAGGGATCAGTGTATACACTATAATGGCTCTTACCAGTGGAAAGCCTAAAAGTGACATGAAGTTGGCATTACCTACCAATGACAAGCTTCGCAGAGATAAGCTTGTTAAAATGGATAAGACTGATGTACCCATAAAGGAATATTGAGAGTGTTCAGTGGTGCATGAACATAGGAAGCATCAGTGACTCTGCATATTTTAATAGACTTCCATGGAGTGGAAAGCATTTCCTTGTGGATTTGACATCAATGATAAGCATGTAGGGACATCACTGGTGGGCAGTGAATCAACTATAAGGAATATTTTTTTGACCAATTTATTTATGAAAATTCAAGTGCTAAATCCTGTACATCTGCAGCTGATCACAGTGGCAAAATGTTACACTATTGATTGTGTCCCTAAAGTCTTCCTGTGCATTCATGACCTTGATAGCATCAGAAAAAATGGAGGGATCAGTGTATACACTATAATGGCTCTTACCAGTGAAAAGCCTAAAAGTGACATGAAGTTGGCATTACCTACCAAAGACAAGCTTGGCAGAGATAAGCTTGTTAAAATGGATAAGACTGATGTACCCATAAAGGAATATTGAGAGTGTTCTGTGGTGCATGAACATAGGAAGCATCAGTGACTCTGCATAAATATTGTAGTTAAAGAAATTAATAAATAGGTCCTTAAAGTATCCTCAAATTACCACATTTATTTTTATTTATTTATTAATTATCAGTTATTTATATAGTGCACACTCATTCCACAGTGCCTCATACATCCCCTCTATAGAGAACTAAAGAGTACTAACATATTTCACAGTGCTGTATAGAGTAAGCAACTAAGACATTATAAAATTAAAACATTAGAGCAGGATTATAGTATAAAATTGATTGAAAATACACATTTTTATGGAGCAATTAAGGTATCAGGATTTTTATGAAGTTATAGTAGCACAATGAGCAGAGTATAGAGATATGTGATCACAAGATGGAAAAGTGCCATGGAAATATGAAGAGCAAAATATGGTCACAGTTAAAAAGAGATGGCGATCATGTGCAGAGCCTCAGTTATGTTTTGTGGTGTTCAAGAAATGAGAGAAAATATTGAGGGAGATATGTATCAAACTTTGGTGAGAGATAAAGTGGAGAGAGATAAAGTACCATCCAATCAGCTCTTAACTGCCATTTTACACGCTCTGTTTTAAAAATTATAATTAAGAGCTGATTAGTTGTTACTCTATCTCCACTTTATCTCTTGCCTAGGTTTCATAAATCTCTGCCTAAATTATGTGTAAATTCACAGTAGACTTCACAGGTAAATGCTATTATTTCTAAGTTTATCAAGTAAATAATAAGAAGAGCATCTTGAGACTTAGGGGCACATTTATAAAAAAAAAATTGCAACATACAGTATTACCCCAAAACAACCATTTTCAAGGGTTACCCACAAACGGATGTTTGTACGGGGGACCACAGTAGATTTTGGAGATAATAATTGGACATTATAGCCTATGAGCTACCTTCCGCATACATTTGTAGGAGAGGGATTCGAAGGTATCTGATGACCATCCATTCACAGTAGCATTCCCAAACCCAGAAGTAATCACTTTACACTTCCAACAAATTGCATAGATTGACTACTAAAGGATCTCCTGCCCCTGCATTTGTTTAATGGTACACTGAGGAGATACTTAATTTCTTAATGCCATAATAATAAGTGGAGATATGAAGTAAAAATTATCCAGACCAATTAGTAAATAATATGCCCCTAAAACAATAGCCTTTTAGAATTCTGTTTGAACAGAATTCGATCCAAATTCATAACAGAGCAAAGAAGAATCAGTCTTTTCACTCATGGGGCCTTATTCAGCTTGGATCACTATTAAGACAGAAATTGTGATTTTCTCAATCCTGCTTCTGCTTAAAAGCGCATGTGAAGAGCCGCCCATAAAGGTAAAAGACACCCACTGATGCAATCACAAAGCTGCATATGCAATTGCCTAACTGCGATGCATATGCAGAAATCGAGCACCATCAGCAGTTGCGGATAACTCAGGGCAACTATGACATCAGATGCACACCCTGAAAACAGCCATGACATGCCTGAGTTTTCCCAACCACTCCCCACAAATGCCATGTTACATCCCACTATCGGTCACTTCCTGGCAATCGCTATGCGATCACACTTTGCTGAGTCTGCAATAGCATTTTGACCTTTGCACCGGTGCGATATGGTCACAGCGCATGCGCAGTCATCAGATTAATGGCCGATTTGGGTATTTGCAACTTTGCAGCTGCAGCCGAGTTAGGCCCATAGACCACAGAAGTGCTAATCACAATGTTCAGTGAACATGAGCCAAACTGGAGACATTCACATTCTTACTGAAATAACAAGCAGCCATTGATTTAATTAATTAGCCTTGACCACTATCCAAATCAACTTCTAATAACAGAAAAGAGAGGCTTTGTTTTGACCAGGTCCAGATTTAGAATTAGTACAGTTGACCTATGTCTAGTGTTTTTTTCAGAACATTTTATAAGAAAGGAAATTTAAGTGAAGGAATTAGAAAAATTAACTCATACTACTCTACGACTGAAACATTGAAACTAAAGAATGTTCTGCAAACATTACTGTGACTACTATAGGGATGGACAATAGCAATGTCCTTAAAGTCTCGCAATATGAATAGCTACCTCTGCATTGCCTTAATTCCAATAATATATGTAATATTGCAACTTTCACAGTACAACAAAAGATTATCTGTATGATTTTCTCTATTTTCTCCTGAATTCCACTTCATAATGTTCCACAAACTATACAGTTCAAAAAGTATGTCACTTTGTCTGAGACACGCAAATTAGCTATTGCCTACAGTATGTCTTCTCAATAAATTATTAGTTTAATGAGCTGCCACATCTTACAGTTATGTTCCTCTTATTGCAGCAATATATTATGAATATTATCTTTGCAAAAACAAGCAAAGTTTTCTTATGATGGTAGTTTTAACCCCACAGCCTTCAGCAATGATCAGCAATGAGTATATCTAGTGAAGTGGAACAATTACATTGTCTAGCTTACTGATAATAAAAGTAAGTAAAACATATACAAGTATTCAGAGCATCAACTCAATCTCTTTTACTGAATCACAAATCCTGCTGACATTTTCTCATTTTATTTCAAAGCTCTGAATTTTAAAATTATTTGTTGCTTTATTTTTACAAAGCATTTTAAGAAAAATAAAAACTTTAATATTCTGTAAAGCCATTTTTATAGTGTTACAAATATCCAGCCGATTCTGCAGATACGTCAATCTGAAAATCACCTTCAGTGATTTACAGTTATGTCAGCTCGTGCGGTTAATCAGACAAGATAACTGCCACCATCAAGGAGTCATTCAGTGTTCTGACACCGGGTAATCCTTCACTTCTACCTATAGTACATACACAATTATTAATATTTAAATGAAACAAGTAGCATAAGCCACATAGGCTTCCAAGTTCATTAAAGAGAATCCACTATTTATTTTAATACAAAACATGTTTCTAAAGTTGAATTACTAAAACAATTAATAAGCCTGACATACAGGTTATGATTTGCAAACAATTTCAGATAAAATAAAAATTAATAATTCAGAAAACCAGGCTTATGACAAAGACCTTAACACTTTCTGTTGTGGGGGGTGTCACAAAGATAAGAGGTATGGAGCAATCTCAATTTATAGCTGTCCTCCAAGGAAAAAACACTAACTTCAGTTAAATAGACATTTTAATCCGTGCAGTTCTGCTCCTTCACCCCCACCTTTGGGTTAACTCCTTCAATGTCAAATTCAACTGATTGAAGCATGTGTGTAAATCCTCAGTTGTTTTTGTAACACAGAAGTTCCCTGTAAAAACAGCAGGGCCAGTTAATTACCTGCTTAATTGTGTTTGAAGGCTAAGAACCTGTTGCTTATCAATACTCTGGGTAGTTTTATGTATGCTGTGTACTACAGTATGGGGATCATTTAGAGTTGGACATACATTAATTTTGTCATTCTGCATATGAGCACCAAACATGCATGTGTACTGTATACATCCATATTTTTGTGTATCTTTGACTAACATACAGTATTTATGCAGTGGTTGATCCAGGGAGGGAACCAATGGGCACACTTAAGTCTCTGGCATGTGGTGGGTTGAAGCAGGTGAGACAGAGCCTTTCCTGTCATACTAACATATATGCCAGAGTTTTAACTATATAAAGTATATGAAAAATACAAAGAATATATTAGAAATATCTTCTTTGTATTAGTCTAATCATTTTTATAGTTAAAACCCTGGATAAAAAGTCTATGGAAGGTGGGGCAGTGCCTCCGCTGCCTACCTTTTCAGCACATCTCTGATCAAATCTCAACAAATTTCCACATGTATATACTGCTGCACCTGTGTATAATGCCCACATGAACCCTTTGGCTCATATATTGTGTGTAAATCTGGCTCTGGTCCTAGCTAGTGCCTCCTGAGCCATTTACCTCACCACACATCCCCAGCTTAAGCTGAGCAATGTGGGGGCATGTTTAAGTAAATGTGACTCAGATGTGAATATATATGCAGATACACCTGTAAGAAAAGTATTTAGTGCTAGTGTTGGTGGCGGTGCAGTATATACAAAGATGATGATGACTTGACTTACAAATGCAAGAAGTCTAGCAGGTAAAATGGGGGAATTGGAATTGTTAGCATCAAAGGCTGAGTATGACATTATACGTATTATAGAAACATGGTGGGACGACTCTCATGACTGGGTTGTATACTTGGAGGGGTATTCTCATTTCAGGAGGGACAGGGCAAGCCAAAGAGAAGGAGGTGTATGTCTTTATGTTAAACCATCTCTTAAACCATACTTAAAGGAGATTGTTTATGAGGGGACTGGCGATAATGTGGAATCACTATGGGTTGAAAATCTCAAGTGAGGGTATTGATGCAAGAAAACTAGTCATAGGCATGTGCTACAAACAGACGGATATTAGCATACATGAGGAAGAACAACTCTTGCAGCAATGAAAAGGGCTGCGGGATTGGGGGCATCATAGTGATTGGAGTAACAATTCCTGTGTTAAAGCAAGGGGCAACAGGTTCTTAAATATGTTAAAGGATCACTACTTGTCCCAGTTAGTCAAGGACCCAACTAGGGGTAAATCTACTCTATATCTAGTAATTACTAATAATGCAGACATTATATCAAACACTAAAGTTGGGGAGTCTTTGGGTAACAGTGATCACTATATGATCACATTTGACATCAGTTTCAGGAAACATATCTATAAGGGTTCAACCAAAACATTTAACTTTAGGAAGGCTAATTTCAGTATGATTAGATGTGCAATTAAAGACATTGAGTGGGAAGTTTTGTTTCATAACAAGAAGACTTCGGAAATGTGGGATGCTTTAAAAGAGTTGCTAGATAGCAATATTCACAAATGTATCCCTATGGGCAGTAAACGCAGAAGTACTAAACTGAAACCAATGTGGCTTAACAAGAAGGTCAAGGTAGAAATGGATAACAAAAAGTGTGCTTTCAAAGCATTTAAATCTAATGGAAAGGAGGAGTCATTCAAGTATTACAAGGAATGCAATAAAAAATGCAAAAAAGCAATAAGAGCAGCTAAAACGGAAAATGAAAAGCAAATCACTATAAAGAGTAAAACCAATCCTAAACAGTTTTTGAAATACATAAACAGTAAAAGGTTAAAAAAGGAGAACATAGGTCCTATAAAAGATGAATTTGGAGTATTGATAAATGATGATGAAATAAAAGCGGAAATACTGAATACATTTTTTTCATCAGTGTTCACCAGAGAAGAACTGATGGTGGGAGGAGTGCATAACGACAGTGACAGTAATGATTAGTGGTTAGATACTTGTTTAATGAAGAAGTAGTCTGGGAGAGACTAAGCAAAATTAATATTAATAAATCACCTGGTCCATGATGGACTTCACCCGAGAGTTCTTATGGAGCTTAGGTCAGTACTAGCAAGACCCCTATACTTGATTTTCAATAGTTCAATTAGATCAGGCATGGAACCGAAGGGTTGGTGTATAGCTGAGGTAGTGCCATTATTTAAAAAGGGATCCAAAATTCATCCGGGTAACTACAGACCGGTTAGTTTGACATCTATAGTGGGGAAAATATTGGAAGGAATACTAAGGGATAGCATACAATCTCTACAGACCGCTATGATTATAAGCAAGAACCAGCATGGGTTTGTGAGGGACAGATCATGTCATACTAACTTTATTTAGCTTCTACAAGGTAGTTAGCAGTAATCTCGACCAGGGAAAAGCAGTGGATGTGGTCTACTTAGATTTTGCAAAATCCTTTGATACAGTGCCTCACAGGAGACTGATCATCAAATTAAAGGAGCTTGGCCTATAAAAAACTGTTTGCACATAGATAAGTAACTGGCTGGATAACAGGGTACAGAGAGTAGTGGTCAATGGGAAGTCCTCAAGCTGGACCCCAGTAGCCAGTGGATTACCACAAGGGTCCGTACTCGGGCCACTACTGTTCAACATATTTATCAATGACCTAGAAATAGGCCTGGAAAGCATAGTATCAATCTTTGCAGATGATATTAAACTGTGTAAGGTAATTAATTTGGAAATAGATGTGAAGTCTCTGCAGAATGATTTATCTAAACTTGAAACCTGAGCTACTAAATGGAGAATGAAGTTCAATATAAAAAATGCAAGGTTATGCATTTCGGGACTAAAAACAAACTTGCATCCTACATATTAATGTGTAGGAAAAAACTGTGTTCCCTAATGCACACCGAGTGAAAAATATTACTACATAATAGTCAGATAATACGGAGATCTTAGTTGCGTATATCTGCAGATATAGGGTTAAGTCCCCAGGCCAATCGACAAGGCTTCTCCGTCACTGGCCCCAGTGACGGAGAAGCCTTGTCGATCGGCCTGGGGGCTTAACCCTATATCTGCAGATATACGCAACTAAGATCTCCGTATTATCTGACTATTATGTAGTAATATTTTTCACTCGGTGTGCATTAGGGAACACAGTTTTTTCCTACACAGAATTACCCCTCCCTTTTAGCACCTGAGTGACATTACAATCTGATTGAGCAGCTTTCCATTTTGTGTATCCTACATATTAAACAGGGAAAGTCTAGGGGTAACAGTACTGGAAAAAGATTTGGGAGTGCTCATTGATAATAGGCTTAATAACCATACACAATGTCAAAGCGCAGTAAAAAAGGCAAGTAAGGTGCTAGCATGCATTAAACGGGGAATTGAGACAAGGGACGAGCATGTAATTCTGCAGCTGTATAAATCATTGGTACGCACACCTGGAATATTGTGTTCAGTTTTGGGCACCACTGTAAAAAAAAGATATCGGTGAACTCGAAAGGGTTCAAAGACGAGCTACTAAATTGATTAAAGGGCTAGATGGACTGTACTATGAGGAAAGGCTAACTAGGTTGAATATGTATAAACTGGAAAAGAGGCGTCTAAGAGGAGACATTATTAATATCTTCAAATATGTAAATGGGCACTACAAAAGTTATCAGAGGAATTATTTATTAAAAGAACACTGTTTAGGACACGTGGGTACTTGCTGAGGCTGGAGGAGAGGAAATTTCCGTATGCAACCGAGGAAAGGGTTCTTCATTTAAAAAAGGATTGGATACATTTCTGACTGAAAATGATATCCAAGGTAATAACATTTAAAATACAGACATTGTTAATCTGGGTGTAACATGATTTATAGTTGTTAAATAGTAATAAAACATTACTTCAGCAGGTACATTATAATCAACACAATTAAATACAGGTTAACACGATGGGCATTTTTCCTCTTTTCAACCTCAGTTACTATGTTACTATGTTACTATGTATGACTTTCAAGCTAAACCTCCAGCTAATAATACTTACAGTTAGTGATTTGCATTTCAGCTGCATCATGTAAAGCTGCAGCTGCCTGATGTTTTTATGTAACTGAAATTAATTGTATTTAATGTAATACTATTTGTGTTGGTTATTAGTTAAGATTTTTATAATGAATTAAACTTTTATTAATAACTGGTAAGTCTCTTCCCTCTGTTTTGTGCATGACATATGTAGAAAAAAAGGCAATTCAACTTTATCATGTACTACTCATACTATTAAGTCACAAATCACTGTAATCTATACACTTTCTCTATGCTATACTTACTTTACTAGAGGAAGGAGGTACCACTCTCAGAGCAAATTTGATTGGGAATTTGTGTCATCTTTATATAGGGCCAAATCTAAGAAGTGCCTATTATTTTCTTAAAAACCACCTTACTCTTTAAGGAATATTATGTTAGATTGGGATGTGGTCATGTGACTGACGCTCATGGTCCCAGCAGTCACCATGCCGATGCCAGAATCCTAAAAGATCACAATGCCACCCAAAGGAATGCCGACACACAGGGTCTATTCCCACTCGTGGGTGTCCACGACACCCATAGAGTGGGAATAAAGCATGTGGCGAGCTCAGCAAGCCACCGAGCCTGCTGCATGGTGAGGGTGGCGAGCCCGCAAGGGGCTCTGTTGCACTCCCCCTCCTCCCCCACCTGATGCTTGGATCCCATGGTCGGTATGCTGACTGCCAGGATCCCGGGTGCCAGCAACCCATTACCAAACCCGCTAGATCCATGGGGCCATTTGTATACTAGATATGGACATTGAACAAGTGCATTACTTTTGCCAACATATATGCCCCAACACTGCCTCAGTGATTGTTTTTGATAGAGATGGAAAACGCATTATTTCAGCATTCACAATGTCTAATACTAATCTTAACCTGTAAACTTAGCCCCTACTCTTGACCGTAGCCCTAATGTTATGTCGACATTTCACTATGTCAACATTTTGTCAATATCAATATTTTTCAAAGGCCGATGTTTTCCTCCCTGTCACCTCACTTTCATCCACATTACACTTTACTCCCTACCTGCCCACCTCTGACCGTTTTCCCTCCTAACCCAGAAGCCCACACCACCACTACAACCTCTTCATCTCTGTCATCCAAATTAATCTCACCATGCTACAGCATCCCTGATAATCTCTTTGACATCCCTCCCACAAACCCTCTCCCTTTCTCCTGTGTCCTCTGAAATTAAAGATCAGTCTGTAACAAACTGGTCCCCACTGATGACCTCTTTATTTCCAACTCCCTGAACCTCCTAGCCATTACAGAAATATTTCCATATCTTGCACTACTTCTCCTGCTGCTCTCTCCACTGGCCTCACATTGATACACATCACTTGGCCTGGGAGTTGTCCTGGTGGTGGTGTTGGAGTCCTTCTATCCTCTGGCTACTCCTGCCAATTCATTCCCCCAGAATTTAAGAAAGATTATAGGGACCTAGGACAAAAATTAAAGGCAAGAACATATAATGTAATATCCTCTGAAATATTACCTGTGCCACACACTAGTCCAGGAAGGCAGAGGGAGATTAGGGAGGTAAATCTGTGGTTTAGAGATTGGTGTAGGAAGGAGGGGTTTGTGTTCTTCGAACACTGGGTGAACTTCTCAGTCAGGTGCCATCTTTTTTTGTCCCGATGGATTGCACCTGAATGAGGAGGGGGCAGCGGAGCTGGGGGGAAGGATGGTTAGAAGGTTGGAGGAGATTTTAAACTAGGTGCCTGGGGGGGAGGGATTAGAAAGAATTAGTGGGACAACTAGAAAGCGAAGAATAGTGGGATGGATAATGTATAATGGGGGTGGAGAGAAGGGAAGGAGAAAAATAGTCAGCAATGGTAATTTAAGAGAAACCCAGGTTCCTAAGGAAACGTTATTTACAACAAAACTTGCGGATCAAGGAATTACTAAACTTAAATGTATGATTGCAAATGTGAGAAGCCTAACAAGTAAAACTGGGGAATTAGATACAATTGCACTTAATGACCAATATGACATAATAGGCATTACAAAGACATGGTGGGATGATTCTCACGACTGGGCGGCAAACATTGAGGGTTACACCCTCTTTAGGAGAGATAGGACTAACAAAAAGGGAGGTGGTGTTTGTCTCTATGTTGAACCATTCTTAAAACCATATTAAAAGAAGGTAATTTACAAGGGGACTGGAGATATCGTAGAGGCATTATGGGTTGTGATTTCAAGTGGAGGTAAAGATACAAAAAAACTTTTAATAGGGAAATGCTATAAACTGGCAAATATTAGTGTGGCTGACAAATTACAACTCTTGTAGCAAATCAAAAAAGCTGCAGGAATGGGGGACGTCATTGTTGTTGGGGACTTTAATTACCCGGACATAAACTGGAACACAGAAACAGTAAATACAGCTAGGGGTAACAGGTTCTTAAACATGCTAAAAGATGATTACTTGTCCCAGGTAATTGAGGAACCAACTAGGCAAAGTGCTATACTGGAGCTAGTACTAACTATTAATGAGGAAATAATAACAAATACTAAATTAGGGGAGAACCTAGGAAATAGCGATCACAATATGATTACATTCGAAATCAGCTTCCAAAAATAACAATATAAGGGTTTAACTAAGAAATGTAACTTTAGGAAAGCTAATTTCATATTGCTGAAAAAAGAAATGAAGGACATCAATTGGGAAATTGTATTTCATGGTAAGAATACTGCTGAAATGTGGGACGTTTTTACAACTGCGCTCAATAAGTACACTAATTTATATATTCCCAAAGTCAACAAAAACAGAAGTAGGAAATTCAAACCAATGTGGCTTAATAAGAAGGTCAAGGAACAAATGGATAAAAAAAGGCATGCTTTCAAAGCATTTAAGTCTAACGGAATGGTGGAATTATTCCAGTTCTGCAAGGAATGTAACAAAAAAGCAAAAAAGCAATAAGAGCAGCTAAAATAGAAAACGAAAAACAAATCGCAAAGGAGAGCAAAACAAACCCCAAAAAGTTATTTAAGTATATAAATGGTAAAAGGTTAAAAAGGGAGAATATTGGGCCTTTAAAGGGCGAGTTGGATGTCTTGATTAATGATGATAAGGAAAAAGCGGATCTATTTAATAAATTCTTTTCATCAGTATTCACAAAAGAGGACAGTTTGACGAGAGTAGAGCATAACATAGACGATAATAACGACCCGTTGCTTGGTACTTGGTTAAACAAGGAAGTAGTCTGGGAGAGACTAAGTAAAATTAAGATAAATAAATCTCCTGGGCCAGATGGACTCCACCCCAGGGTTCTTATGGAACTCAAAGTAGAGATATCAAAACATCTATATCTGATTTTCAGCCAGTCAATTAGATCCGTAATTAGATCCGGAATGGCGTATAGAAGAGGTAGTCCTAATATTTAAAAAGGGTGGTAAAATGCTCCCTGGGAACTATAGACTGGTAAGTTTGACATCTATAGTGGGGAAAATACTAGAAGGTATATTAAGGGATAGCATACTAGAGTACTTGGATACCTCCAAGGTTATTACTAGGAATCAGTATGGATTTGTGAAGGACAGGTCATGTCAAACTAACTTAATAAGCTTTTACGAGAAAGTGAGTGATAATATTGATCAGGTCAAGCAGTGGATGTGATCTTTTTGGACTTCGCTAAGGCCTTTGACAAAGTTCCACACAGGAGACTAATTCCCAAACTAAGAGAGATTGGGGTAGAAAACACTATTTGTACTTGGGTGAGTAATTGGCTGTTTAATAGGGAACAGCGAGTGGTGATTAATGGGATATACTATGAATGGTCTTCAGTACTCAGTGGAATACCGCAGTGTTCAGTACTCAGGCAATTGCTGTTTAACATGTTCATCAATAACCTAGGAGAGGGACTGGAAAGCACAGTGTCAATTTTCGCAGATGATACTATACTATATAGAATAATTAATTCAGACAAGGATGTTGAGTCTCTACAGAATTCCGTATCTAGACTGGAGGTCTGGGCAGATAAATGAAGAATGAGGTTCAATATAGACAAATGTAAAGTTATGCACTTTGGGACCAAGAACAATCAGGCAGCCTATAAACTAAATGGGGAAAATGTAGGGATAACGGTAGTTGAAAAAGATTTGGGAGTGCTCATCGATAATAAACTTGGTAGCAGTACGCAATGTCACAATGCAGCAACAAAGGCTAATAAGGTGTTAGCATGCATAAAATGGGGTATGGAGACAAGGGATGAGAGTGTAATCCTGCCACTGTATAAATCATTGGTGCGGCCACACCTCGAATATTGTGTACAATTTTGGGCACCACACTATAAAAAAGATATCTTGGAACTCGAAAAGGGTTCAGAGGTGAGCCACTAAACTGGTTAAGGGGTTAGAGGCACTGGATTATGAGGAAAGACTTAAAGGGTTAGATCCCAAGTGCCAGCATAACATACTACACCCATCTCTCAACTTAACCCTTTGTTCCATGCTCAATGTCTACCCCATCTGTGTCACCATTGTCTGTCTGCCCTCCCCTTTAGAATGTAAGCTCTCATGAGCAGTGCCTTGTACTTTTCCTTCTCTTACTTAGACTATCTTCTATTCCATACTCCTAACATTGGCACAAGCCCTCAGTTTCGGCAACCCTGATGCTTATTTCAGTGTCATGTCTACTAATGCAACAATATTTTTATACCATGTACTTGTCCTACATTGTCTTGTACTCTAAGTCACTGTTTCCTTGTTTTCCTCATTTGTTCTAAAGATAATAATAATAATAATAATAATAATAATAATAATAATAGTTCATAATATTATTCTATATTTCATATCTCTGTTCCTCTCTTTCAATCATCTTGCAGAAAATTGCAAAGTTTGGGATAATTTTAGGATCCATTATTCATTTGGTGAAGTCCACAGCTATTTATTTACACCCCTATTTGGATCACTATGTCCCACTACAGTGGGCCCAGAAACAATTTACCTACAGTATATATTGTAGGTGTTCAGATTCCCAAACCCCTTTCTGATTTTAAACCTATTATTATTGCTCTATATACTGTCTGTGAATGGGATCTGGCTATATGGGTAGTCACTCTTATTTTATTTTGTATTCAACTTAATTAAAATGGTATTGTTCCCTTCTCACATCTGCACTCATACCACTCGTTCATCGCAATGATGAATGTGTGCACATCTGTATATTAGTATTAATGAGGCAAAAGCCTTACTCTAATGGCTTTATCTTCAGGACTGGTTGTAGAAACATGATAAAAAATCCCACATGTACTTAAATATAATCTGCTACTCTGGAATAATCACAAGCTCTAACACATACTGTATTTCAAAATCATTTAAACAATGGCTTGTAATCTATTCTTCACTTGATTGGCTCCTCCAAACCCCTTTATCTGGTAGGAAGACTGTGGGTGAGTTGTACTAAACCTTGGAGAGTGACAAAGAGGAGAGAGATAAATTACCATCTCTGCCATGTTACAGGCAGTTTGAAAATGACAGTTACTGTAGAAGCCAATTGATTGGTACTTTATCTCCCTCCACTTCATCACTTTCTAAGCTTAGTAAATCTGCCCCTACTGTATGTCCATTCATTACTTAGTACAGTGGTTGTATGATCCAGGCCATAACTAGGTGTGGGTGGATGGTACTTAGCACACAGTGCATTTGCACTGTAGGAACACCATCTGCATCCTCACTGATTGGCTGCTGCCAAATGCACCACTGCCCGCTATAATGCCCGCTATAATGTATAATAGTAGCATTGCACCCCAGTCCTTCTCTATTGGATGCAGTGCTGCTGATATACATTATTATCCGGCAACACTGGGCAGTCTATTCCTATCTCCTTGTGTGCCCACACTCCCACACACTTCACCTTGTGCAGCAGCTTTGTCTTTCCACCATAGTAAAAAGGCCCGGCTGGTGACTCATCTCTTCTCGGCAGGGAGCCGCAGAGGGGATGCCAAGAGTTTCAACTGACCGGCAGCAGCTCCAACAGCGGCAGCTTTGACTCTATAGTATACCATATTCATAGCAACGATATCCCTTTCCCCTCATATCACCCTGCCCCTCTCTCTCCCAACCCTCTCTCTTTCCCAACCGTATCTCTCTCTCTTCCACCCCCCCCCCCCCCATACACATGTGCGCCTGCCAGCAACTTTTCAAATGTTTCTGCCAGTGGGCACGAGACCTTCATTTCAGAAATGCACAAAAAAGTGACACGTCACTGCACCCAAACGAGACTTTTATCATTCCCCTATTATTTAGTCAGGTTTTGATGCTCTACATGGCTAAACCCGGCTGATAGTGGCACAATCGGTGTGATATTGGGGAACAATTGAATATCATCCCATGATCTCCCGTGACTTTAGATGAGACATCGGGTGTGAGTAAACAATTGAATTCACCACTATGTATCCCTCTCCCACACCCCTCTCACTCGCTCTCCCCCACCCCCTCTCACCCCATCTCTCTCTCACTTTCTCTCACCCCCTCCCACCCCTCCCTCTTTTGCTCCCTATCTCTCTCCCTCCCTCTCTCTGTCCCCCTCCATCTCTCTCACCCACCCCCACTCTTCTCTCCTCTCTCTCCCTCACCACATCTCCGCCCTCCCTCTCCCCTTTTCTCTCTCTCCCCTTCTCTCTGTTACTTTCCCTTTCTTTCTCTCTCTCCCCCACCCTCTCCCTCTATCCCCTTTTCTCTATTCCTCCTTCTCTCTGTCCCTTTTTGTCCTTCCCACCCGTCTCTCTTTTTTCTATCTCCTACCCCTTATTTCTCTCCCTCCCACCTCCTCTACCTCACCCATCTCTCTCTGTCACTCTTCCTCCCTTTCTCTCCATCTCTCTGTCCCTCTTCCTCCTCTCTCACTCTATTCCTCCTCCCCTCTCTGTCTCTCTCTCCTTCTTCCCCTCTCTCTCTGTCCCTCTTGTAAACATCCCTAACTTGTACCACACTCACATACTCAAGGCTTGGAACATGTCAGCCAGGCACCAGCACAGCCAGAGCCTGGCCATCTGCACCAGGACCATTGCCATCAGCTTCTCATTTTAGCTTCCTAAGAATTATTACACCACACCGGGAAGCATCCTCCTCGCCACTACCCCTGGTGGTAAGTTGAATTTTCAGGTTATGGACCTCCCATCCACATAGTAGAAGGATTGAGGTTTATGGGCTCTACCTGGGATAATGTATATAAGGTGCTCTACCTGAAATAATGTGTACAGGAGGCTCTACGGTGATATAATTTGTGTAAGGGACACTACCATGGCATAATGTGTATTAGGGGCTCTTCTGTGGAGTAAGGTGTATAAGGGGCTCTACTGTGTCATCACTTTTATAAGGGGTACTACTGTGTGGTGTAATTTGAGCAATGGGTACTAACATAGTAACATAATTGCTGAGGTCAAAAAAAGATAATTTGTCCATCGAGTTCTGTTAGTGTTCTCCAACACTGTACTCTTTTTTTTTTTGTTTTTATTTTAGAATAATTTTAACTGCGGCAAATGTGTAGCCATTATTTATTATTACTATAGTACATGATTTACCCACCTTAACCCTGTATATCCTTATCCACTAGGAATTTATCTAGCCCATTCTTAAAAGCAATGACTGAGCCCACCATTACTACTCTCTCAGGCAAGGAATTACAAATACGTATTATCATTACTTTGAAGAAACCTTTCCATCTCAGTGTGCAAAATCTCTTCTCCTCTAACCTCAGTGGGTGACCACGTGTCCTTTGTGATGATCTTACCAAAAACAAATCCCCCGCTTGCTCTGTGTATTGACCCCTTATATATTTGTAAATGTTAATCATGCCCCTCTTAATCTCCTCTTTTCCAGTGTGCACATGCCTAGCCTATCAAGCCTTTCCTTGTATTCTAGAATCTCCATCTTAATTAATTTGGTCACTCATTTCTAAACCTTTTCTAGTTTCAGGATATCTTTTTTGTATTATGGTTCCCAAAATTGTGCAAAGTAATAGAGATGTGGCATCACTAGTGATTTATATAATGGTAGTATAACACTCTCGTTCCTTGCATCGATTCCCCGCTTTATGCCCGCTAACACCTTGTTTGCCTTTTTTGCTGCATACCTACTTTGGACACTACTGTTAAGTTTGTTATCTGTGTGGACACCTAAATCTTATCCCAGTACAGAATCTCCTAGTTTTTTCCCATTTAGTATGTAGGTAGTGTTTCTGTTCTTGCTACCAAAGTGCATTACCTTACATTTGTCTATGTTGAACCTCATTCTCCATTTTGCTGCCCAAGCTTCCAGTTTAAATAAGTCATTCTGAAGAGACTCAGCACCCCCATCCGAATTTATAATCTTACACAATTTGGTGTCATCTGCAAAAATTGACACTGTACTCTCTAGACCTACTGCTAGATCATTTATAGAGATGTTGAACAATAGCGGTCCAAGTACATACCCTTGTGGCACACCACTTAGTACCTCAGTCCAATTTGAAAAACACTCCATTTACCACCACACGCTGCTTCTTTTTGTCCAGCCAATTGCTGAGCCAAGTGCATATTTTGTTTCCTAGCCTGATGTCCTTTAATTTGTAGATAAATCTCATGTGAGGTACTGTATCAAAAGCTTTAGCAAAGTCTAAAAAGATTGCATCCACCTATTTACGCTGATCTTGGTTTGCACTGTTTCATAGAAGCCTATTAAGTTAGTTTGACATGATATATCCTTCACAAATCCATGTTGATTCCTATTAATAACCTTATTGGTTTCAAGGAACCCCTGTATACTATCCCTTAGAATACCTTACAATAATTTCCCCATTATATATGTAAGACTTACTGGTCTATAATTGCGCGGTTCATATTTAATCCCCTTTTTAAATATTGGCACTACTTCCGCTATACGCCAGTTTTTGGGGACCATGGGGGTAATTCCAAGTTGATCGCAGCAGGATTTTTGTTAGCAATTGGGCAAAACCATGTGCACTGCAGGGGAGGCACTGAAGATATAACATGTGCAGAAAGAGTTACATTTGGGTGTGGTGTGTTCAATCTGCAATCTAAATTGCAGTGTAAAAATAAAGCAGCCAGTATTTACCCTGCACAGAAACAAAATAACCGACCCAAATCTAACTTTTTCTGCACATGTTATATCTGCCCCCCCCTGCAGTGCACATGGTTTTGCCCAACTGCTAAAAAATTTCCTGCTGCGATCAACTTGGAATTACCCCCATGGTTTTGCCCAATTGCTATCAAAAATCCTGCTGCGATCAACTTGGAATTACCCCCCATGTCTGATGTAAGTGAGTCATTGAAAATCAAATATAGGGATCTTGCTAATTTGGAGTGTAGCTCCATAAGAACCCTTGGATGAATTCCATTGGGACTCGGTGACTTAATAATATTATTTTTTTAATTGGTCACAGACTATTTCCTCACTTAAAAATACATTAAGCAGTGGGACATTATCGTTATCCTCTTTTGTGAATACAGATGAGAAAAACCTGTTTTATTTTTTGGCTATGTCCCTGTTGTCTTTGATTAGGACACCCATATTGCCTTTTAAAAAGCCTATACTCTTTTTATTTAATATTTTGCTTTTGATGTATTTAAAAAACTTTTGGGGTTTGATTTATTTTTCCATTGCTATTAGGTTTTCCGTTTCTATTTTAGACGCTCTGATTCCTTTTTTGCATATTTTGGTACAGTCCTTATAGTACTGGAATGACTCCGCCTTGCTGTTCTGATTTATACTTTTTTTATGCTCTCCACTTTCTGGCCATTAGTGCTTCCCTCTTCCTGTCAAAGTTGGCATTTCTAAAAACTTAACACTAATGTGTGGTGTAATGTGACTAATGTACACTATACGGTGTAAGGTTAATTGGTACTGTTCTGTGTCCACACCCCTTTCCCATGAAGCCACTACCCTATATTTTATGAGCGCGCCTTTGGCTCACACTGTTCCTATTTTTTATATGGGGTGCACCAATTCTCTTTCTGGCACAGAGCACTAAAATATCTAATTACGGCTCTATTATGATCAAACCTTAGTTTCATGTAGACAGCCTGCTGTGGGACTTAATTGAGTCCTAAAATATGTTTCCCTCTAGTGTCTACATGGAAATGTTTATGCATATTTACCATAACATTTATTACTGTATTTTCTATGCCCAAACTTCACAAGATTGGGCTGTTGGAGACAAATTACTTCCAGTGCTATTTTTCCACTATTTTGGGTATAGTACTTCTGAGTCAAAAGGAAACCAGAGGGAATAGAAAACTGCTAAATATGACTTTATTACAGAGAATTACCTAGACTTTTTTGGAAATATATTTTTGACATATATATATATATATATATATATATATATATATATATACCCTGGTGAAGGAGATCAATATTATTTATGTTCATCCATTGTGCTTTTTTGCTATTGGTGATTATCATAACTATATCTAGCTGTGCTTTTCTGTGTGGAGTGCAGGGGATATATTATACTTTTGTCTGATATTATTTTAAGCTGGTTGGGTACAGGGTGAAGAAGGTAAATTTGAAAAACAGTGGACCAAGGTTGAAAAGGGCAATAGCCTTATGCCCTACCTGTGTTGGACACTCCATGTGTCCTTATTATAAATTGACCACTGAATTTATGATGCATTGTTCAGAAACTTAGAAAGTCTGCATGTTGGATGTAGCCTTGTAACTAGTAGTTTGAAAATAAAATATTTTATCTAGTACCTGTATTTATAACCCCCAATGCTCTCTATTGTACACAATAGTTTTGAAAATGTTTTAAGACAAATATTATGCTTATACAGTTCTCACTGAAAATCAAATTTCTGAAAAACATTTTAAAATTAAATGTAAATAAGTATATTTCTTAAATGAGCAAATGTAATATAAAAAAATATACAGTATATGCATGCAGATTTTGTTGCCTATTGTATTCCAGTATCCTAAAGTCACTCTATTACCAGCAAACAGAAAATATACTTCATTTAAAACTACCACAAAAGATTGTATTTGCTAGTTCAAGAGCAGATGTTTTCTCTTTCTGGTGGCAGCTAATCATACGAAGATATAACAAATCGTTTGGTGTAGTTATCTCAACACACTTGACTCCCTGGTGATATTGATCTCATATAGCCTCAAGGAACATGCTTCTTAATTGACTACTGCAATAAATGTTTCAGGGAAAGTAATTTTTTGTAGATCTTGTGAAATCGACACATAAAATAATGATCAGCTAGAAACCATTACTCATTCCATAATAAATGGAATAAAAATGTGCTTCTTTAACAGAATTTCAGTGGTCATAAAATGAATTAGTTTGTTGTGCTGCAAGGCCTTGGAGAACTCATTGCATTCTTATATGAGCAATTTTTCAAAGTAAAGATTTGCCATCAGAAATTCTTTAACTTAAATCCCCCATAATTTAAAATTTCAGAGATTGCTATATGAAATAATGAGAGATTTATTTCGCTACATATGGAGTGCATATGGAGTTGCATACATCATTATACTTTTATTCACTTATGTTTAGTTCTTAATGTGTCAACCTGGTGTCAGATTACCACCAGACTATTCTGTCCCTTGAGGAAGTGAAGTGTACAATATGCCAGTTATTTGATTTATCTCCCCAAGACTGTAAAATTGCAGAAAGAAATCCATGCTTCTTTTCTTCACAGTTACCACAATCGCAGAAAATAGACGTTGCAATTTACATTGTAAAAAGTTTGTGTATTGATCTGTTTGTTTTTACTAATAACATATTATACTTTACACAATAAATATAGTATTATATATTTTATAAAACACAATAATCTCTATAGTTTTTAAGTTAATTTACTAATTAACATACAGTACTATACTAAAACATTGGAAAGTATCCCCATGCAAATGTCCATGTAACTATGGGATTGCAATTTGAGATGGAAATGTACATAGAGTTAAAACATCACTTAATCCTGCATTCTGATTTAGATTTATAGTAGAGTATATCGTGTGTATATATATGTGGTGAATAAATAGTGTTTTTTATATTGGTCCACATACCATATTGTTTTTATTAGGACTTTATATTGTGATTAATAGATTGGCTGTTACTGTACATATATTCATAGCTATTACATTTCTTGGAAATTGACCCCTCCTTTACAGCTGCTTATTAAAATTAGAGATGTGCACAGACCCCCATGTTTTGGTTTTGTTTCTTATTCATAATCATGTTTTGGTTTTGGAAAAACCACCCTCAAGTCTTTTGTTTCAGATTTGGATTTCGCTTCTGTTTAAACTCGATAAAAAAAATTTGCTAAACATTTATAAAAATCAACAAAACAAGCTAAAATCATATAATTTTTGCAAACTAAATCCAAAAATGTAGATATAAAATCAGACTTCCAAACCACGGGAAGATTTAAACTGGGACTCGGTTCAGATCTCCTCGGGCAATCCGAACCAGGTTTTGCTTTGGTTTGGATCCACAAAATTCGGGTGGATTCAGTTTTTTTGAGAACTGAACCACACATTCATTTTAAAGGCTATTAGTGCCAGCAAGGTAACTTTTTATTGGTGTGTCATTTAAATGCCCTGCCTAGTATTACTTCAGTTATTTTCTCTTAAAATACTGGTCTTTAGAGCCTAGCTTTTTATTTTATATTGGAAATTGGAGACAGCTTTTTTCATATTGTTCATTTTTAAATTTGAATGATACCCTGTTGTTTGTATGTATGAGGGGTGATTGATAAGTACCCGTTTTTGAAGACAGATGGCACCACTGATGTCAAACCTGAATATCATCATTTAGTGTCATCTGTCAACCAACGACTGTCAGAATTTTAGATAAATTCATTGTGTACTTTTGTTTTGGTAGCTGTTGGAAGTGAGCAAGTTTGAGTTTTTTCTAACTATGGAGAAAGTGCAGTACCGATCGGTCATTAGATTCTTGTTTTTGGATGGGAAGACGTGTGAGGAAATCATATAAAAGTTGGAAGCCGTTTATGGGGACCTTTCACCTTCGATGACAACCATCAGATATTGGTTCAATGAATTCAAGCGTGGTCGTACATCCGTCCTCAATGAAGAGCATCCAGGTCACCGAATGGAGGTGACTATGGATGAAATGGTCAACAAAATCCATGATATCGTATTGAAAGACCGGCGAGTGAAGGTCAGAGAGATTGTTGAGATTGTAGGCATCTCATTTGAATGTGTGCAGAATATCCTACATAAACATTTGGGCATGACAAAGCTATCAGCAAGATGGGTGCCGCGTTTGCTCACTGTGGACAACAAGCGGAATTGAATGACCACTTTGAAGCAGTGTTTGGTCCTGTTTAAGCAAAATCCGAAGGAGTTTCTGTGCCGTTTCATGACTGTTGATGAAACATGGATCCATCACTAAATGCCAGAAATGTAGGAACAGTCAAAACAGTGGACTTCACCTGGCGAATGGGCACCAAAGAAGGCATAGACAGTTCCATTGGCCGGAAAGGTCAAGGCCACCGTTTTCTGGGATTCAAATGGCATAATCTTCATCGACTACTTGGAAAAAAGAAGAACGATCACAGGGCAGTATTATGCTCAATTATTGGCCAGATTCGACAACGCATTGAAGAGAAAACGGACCACAATGACAATGAGCAAGCACACTCGTCCTACAGTACGTCACCACAGTGAAATTGATGGAATTAGGATACGAATTGCTGCTTCATCCACCATATTCTCCAGATTTGGCCCCCTGTGACTTCGTCCTGTTTCCTGTTTCCAAACATGTAAAAATGGCTCTGCTGAAAGAGATTTGCATCGAACGAGGAGGTCATCGCCAAAACTGAAGCCTATTTTGCAGAGTTTGACTAATCCTATTTTTGGAGGGCTTGAAGAAGTTGGAATATCGTTGGGCCAAGTGTATCAAGCTAAAAGGGGACTATGTTGAAGAATAAATCAAAATTTTCCTAATAATTTTTTTTTCTTGCCTAACAGGTACCTATCACGTATGTGCCTATTCTGCTGAAACAACTGTGTCATTGGGTGGAAAAACAGTGTCAATTGGTATATATACACACTGATCTGGGGCTGTTTAGTGAAAGACAAGTCTAACTGGTATATAATCCATCATTCACAGAATAAAGGTGGTACTGCCCAATTTACATTCTGTTGGGGCAATCTAGTAGAAGGAAGCACTGCTTTTCTGCACTACAGAATAATGTGATGCTAGCCCTAGGGGCTAAGGTGTGGCATTGAACTTTAAAGTGGTACATCATGTATTGGTATACATGTGCAGTTGATTTTTCTATCCATTTAGGATTGAAATATACAGGGAAGCAAAACCATGCAGTACACCCCAGAGGAAGACTGCATATTTCCCATAAAAAGGATATGATGAAAATACATTACTCTCCTGTATGTGATACTGCATTTCTCCTGCATTTCCATTAACCCTTGCTAAATGCTTAAAAAAAAAGCTTTATGCAATGATCACCAGTTAATCCTGCTATGCTTCCTTGTGCTGGACCTCCTTATTACATGCAGCTGGACTTGTAAATTCTGTGGCCACAGTTATATATCTGTGGCCACATAATTTTATTCTTAATGGAGTACACTAATCTGGATGGCCCCACGTGACCTAAATGTGATGTGATATTATATTTGCATGTTTTAATAAATGGTATATTCTTATTTTTAACAAAACAAAAATGATATTTGTATGCATATGCAAACCAGAAGCTGTGGTCGGTTGCCCATATTATTTCTTATTCATGGGCCTAATAAAGTGTTTCTCTGCATAAATTAAAAACATATGGTGCACGAGGTAGGGGCGTTTCTAGAGAGGAGGAGGCCCATGTGCATGCTCCGGCTGGGCCCCCTCCTCTCTATCCAGCAGCACTGTGTAAACTCTGGGCATTAGGGTCCCTAGGGGACCCCAGCGCTGTCCCTGAGTCTACAGTGCATACGCAGATCTCTGGGAAAATAGTACGGCGGCCATTTTCCCAGTGATTTTCTTTGTGTGCATGCGCGAATCACTGGGAAAATGGTGCCACGCCATTTTCCCAGTTATTTTGGCAGCGCTGCTGCTGTGCTGTGGGACTCCTGAGGGTAACTATTTCAATTAATGGGTGCAGGATGTGCGGTGTTGGCCCCCCTGGACCCCCAGGGGCCCATGTGTACCACACACACTACACCCATTATAAATACGCCAGTGGCACAAGGTGTCTCATTGAACATTTGGGCCCTCATTCCGAGTTGCTCACTCGCTAGCTGCTTTTAGCAGCATTGCAAATGCTAGGCCGCCGCCCTCTGGGAGTGTATCTTAGCTTAGCAGAAGTGCGAACGAAAGATTAGCAGAATTGCTACTAAATATTTTCTTGCAGTTTCTGAGTAGCTCCAGACCTACTCCTAGATTGCGATCAGCTTGGTCCGTTTAGTTCCTGGTTTGATGTCACAAACACGCCCTGTGTTCGGCCAGCCACTCCCCCATTTCTCCAGACACTCCCACGTTTTTCCCTGACACACCTGCGTTTTTTAGCACACTCCCGGAAAATGCTCAGTTACCACCCAGAAACGCCCCTTTCCTGTCAATCACTCACCGATCAGCAGTGCGACTGAAAAGCGCTGCACGATCAACAGCAAAACTGCAAAGTTTTTAGTTAAATAACTAAGCGCATGCGCGCTGCGTACCATGCGCAAGCGCATTTAGCAACAAATCGCAGCATAGCGAAAATCGGCAACGAGCGAACAACTCGGAATGACCCCCTTGGTTTGAAAGCCAACTACACAACCTACAAGGCCAGTGAAAATCAAACAGTTTAAAGGGGAGAAAAAACTTTCCAAATACAGATTAAAAAAAACTGCTGCCGCATGCTACAGTACTTAATGGTATGGGTACATTTATCTGTTGTTTGATCCACATAGTGCCTCCCAAGCCTAGAGCCACCCTTGAGCCGTAGACCTTAAAGTAGAGACCAAAGGCCATGCACCTTATGCTACAGTTCATTGTTGGGTTACACAACATATTTTTCCTTCTTTTGCATAAAACTCCTTTCTTTTAGATTACTTTACCCTGGTGGCTGCTAATCACTGCAGCCGCGGGGTCCAAGGTGTTGCTGGGCTGCCTGATCAGCAGTGATCAGCTGAATGGCAGGCACTGGGGAGGGAATCAGGAAGCAGAGGGTCGTGGAGGAGCTGTGCAGTGTTCACATCAGATATGGTCATTTGTATCTGAAGCATCTACTTCAGGCAAGTGGTTAAATACAAAAAAAAAATTAGTTAATTTATTGACCTTATATAAACTTATCTTACCCTAATTTAAGAACATAACCTTAGAAATTATATGCCATCAGACTCTTTATGTTTATTTCAGATTTTGGGCCTAATTTAGACCTGATCGTAGCAGCAAATTTGTTCTCTAATGGCAAAACCATGGGCCTAATTCAGATCTAATCGCAGCAACAAACTAGTTAACTAATTGGCAAAACCATATGCACCGCAGGAGGGTCATAAATAACGTGAGCAGAGAAATTTAGATTTGGGTGGGTTATATTGTTTCTGTACAGGGTAAATACTGGCTGCTTTATTTTTACACTGCAATTTAGATTTCAGTTTAAACACACCCCACCCAAATCTAACTCTCTCTGCACATGTTATTTCTGCCCCACCTGCAGTGCACATAGTTTTGCCCATTAGAGAACAATTTTGCTGCTGTGATCAAGTCTGATTTAGGCCCTTTATTTCTACTGTCAGCTGCCTTTGCACATTTCTATCAGGATTGACATTTTTCTATAGCATGGACAAATTCCAGGAAGTGTCAGTAAGTTTTAGGATAAGTGTTGATGCTTAATCTACAGCTCTCCCAGATCTGTCTAATTTGTATATGGTATTTGCCAACTCCATTGTCCATTGTAAGGCAATGGGGTAAATGTACTATAGTGGCACGGAATGTTTCTGAGGTAAAGCAGGAAGGGACATAGACAAGATGTATTAACCTCTTGTATGCCGATGCAGGGGGGTAAAGCCATCCCCTCCGGTGATGCTCCCCTGAGCACACAGCGCATCAGCTCAGTTCTCATGCACTGTGTCTCCCTTCTCTGCGCATGTGCGGGATCTCGGTACTCACGCAAGATTCCATGCACAGTCTGGAGTCGGCACCTGACACAGGCAGGGACAGCTCTGTTCCTGCTGTGAAGATAGGGCATCGCCACCTGCAGCTGTCGAAATCGATAGCTGCAGGTGTCGGAATGGTCAGCACTGCTGGTGGTTAATATATTGCCCCCTCATATCAACCTGCAATCTTATAGATAGCAGCGCTGATATGGAGGTAGTGCCCCTGTCATTGAGCCGTACCGCTGCTGTCATACATGGGGGAAAAGCGGTATCAGCAGTACAGCAGAGAGCCTAGTTGGACCAGGTACTGAGCACTTAGAAGAAAATACAGAAATAATAGTACTTTAGTGTCTCACCTGGCCACACTGTAGCCCAGCACACAGCAGCATGTGCTGGACTGAGAAGAGCTGCAAGTGCTGCTGCCATGAAAGAGGGGGACTTGGGCTCACTCTGGGCCTCTCCATCAGTCCTGGGCCTGGATAAATAGTACCTGATCCCCCCCCCTCTCAGCAATACTGGGTATCAGTGCACATAGGGGGTCATTCTGACCCATTCGCACACAGTGGTTCATCGCTGTGGTGCGAACGGGTCTGCAATGCGCATGTGCGGTGTGTGCACCGCGCACACATGTCATTGCCTGGCGACAGGGGTCACCGGGTAACGACGCTGGTTATGAAGAAAGCAGTCGCAGCGGCGACAGCAAGAAGATTGACAGAAGGAAGGCGTTCTGGGGCGTCACCTGTCCGTTGGTGGCCATTTTCAGGGAGTGGTAAGGAAAGCGCAGGCATGACCAGGAGAACGGTCTGACGTCAAAGCCGGCCCCATCATCGCTGAGATCGTCGCACAGGGTAAGTATGTCCAGGGCTGGTCTTCTTTTACACAAAACTTTTTTAGAATAGCAGGGCTACACAAGCAATTGCAGCCCTGCTATGCTAAAATACACTCCCCCATAGGCGGAGATTAGTTGATCGCACCAGCTGCCAAAAAGTTGCTTGGTGCGATCAACTCGGAATGACCCCGATAATGGGGTATACTTACTAAGATGTGAGTTTTTTTAGAAGTGGAGATGTTTCCCATAGCAACCAATAAGATTCCACTTAACATTTATAAAACTGCTTCTAGCAGATAATAGCTAGAACCTGATTGGTTGCTTATGGCAAGATCTCCATTTCTAAAAAAAACTCACACCTTAGTAAATATAACCCAATGTCCGCTAATACCACTTCTCCCCCATACCGACGGATCATACATTTACCCCAATATCCCTTATTTAATATGGGTTTCACCTGTGCCACAACCATTTGCCAGTATATACAATACTGGAACATATATAGCCCATTTTTTATTTCAAACCTTGATCTCTTGGAAGACTGCTTCCACCTAAGTTTCCATTTGTGCCGAAGTAGATTTTCATGAATGGAGTTGTCTCACTCCAAGATGAGAATTTTGCAAATAATATGCCATATTTATAGCACCTGTGTTGCTTTAATACTGTATGTACAGTATGTTTAATGTTCATGCTTCAATAAAGAAAAACTTTATGACAGGAAACCTTAAACCTTCTCCACATGAAAACAAATGGGGAGGACATCACTAATCTGAAGAAATTTGTAAATCAAGCCTTGCAGCATTAGCCAGAATCTGAAATTCAGTATTTTGGCAGCTGTTTTGGGACTGAATCATTGCTCTAAAAACTGAAAACTGGCTTGGAAACAGTATGTCCATTGTTTGCTTTGTTTAGCATATCAATTTGTCTCAACAGTTATTGTCATTGGGGATAATTCCAAGTTGATCGCAGCAGGATTTTTTTTTAGCAGTTAGGCAAAACCATGTGCACTGCATGGGGGGGGGGGCAGATATAACATGTGCAGAGAGAGTTAGATTTGGGTGGGTTATTTTGTTTCTGTGCAGGGTAAATACTGGCTGCTTTATTTTTACACTGCAATTTAGATTGCAGATTGAACTCACCACACCCAAATCTATCTCTCTTTGCACATGTTATATCTGCCCCCCCCCCCCGTGCAGTGCACATGGTTTTGCCCAACTGCTAAAAAATTTCCTGCTGCGATCAACTTACCCCCATTGTTAAAAGACAACTAAAAGCAGCTCAGAATTCCATTTTCATCTGAATATACAAATAGTTCAACTATAAATGGGACACACTTTGGCACCAGGTGACATCATGCTTGTAGACACCCTTTCCCTTTACTACATAAAATGTTTTATTCAGTGCTTAGTAATATAACAGGTGGTGCATATTTCAAATAAGTGAAGAAGGGAGAGTGATTGAGGTGGTTGATGGTAGGCAGTAGCTATGCCCTCTATTGTGCTAGCCCCATCCTACTAAACAGGCCCCACTTCCAGTGCAGACCAAACCCACACAATAGTAGTCATACCCCTGCTGTGCTCGTCACACACCCTGCTGCAGCACACACCCTGCTGCAGCAAACAATAGGCCCTTCATGAATTTCAGCTGCAAACACATGTGGACCTTAATCTGGCACTGGCTGGACTCTGGAGGGTGCTGTGTATGCCCTGCCACAACAGTGTATCTTCCCGTGGGCATTTGTGGAGTCCAGCAGGTTGCACTGACTGCCTGTAGCCTACCAGCTACCAAGCATAATAAGGACTATAAGCTGGGAAAAACGTGCAGGTGAAGCAGCATGACAGCTGCACTTTTATTTTGTGCTTCATCAATCAGATTACCGGTCAGCCTGGCAGATCTTAAGAGTGAGTTTTAGAATAAGTTATCTCAGCATGCATGAGTTATGGGTGCTGAGCTGACTGCTGGGATGTGCTGGCTGGGTGATAGGTAAAGGATGTTGTTGGCTACTGTTGGGTTCTATACTGCTGGGTGAGGGGTGCTGTGCTGGGAGAAGGCTTTTGTATAAGGGGTGCTGTACTGAATAAAGATTTATGTTGGTGAGGGGTTATGGGTGTTGCTAGCTGCTGCTGTAATCTGTGCTGCTGGGTGAAGGGTGCTGTACCTGGAGAGAGATGCTTGGCAATACTAGTAATGGTACTAGGAAGCACCAGCCATAATTTGGTCTAGGGCATCAAATTGGTTAGGGCCAGCTTTCCCTATGGGTCATATTTATCACAATGGGTTGTGATAAATATGACCAAAATTGCATTGTGATAATTGAATACATTGCAAGGTTGTATCAATCATCGCAATGCAATGACAAAGCTTGTGAGAAAGCTCTGTCCCTGTGAATCCACTTCACACACTTATCACTGTATTTTTCACAAAAAATACAGTGAGAATGTGTCCACACATGTGGTGCCGCTGGATATCGCTACCCTCTTTCCCATCCTGCTCCTCTGCTTAGCTTACCAGCCCGGTAAGCTAAGTCTCTCCTCCAATCAGTTGGTTGCCGCGTTCCTGCTCTGTGGCCCCAGTCAGCTGCTTAGTGTTGTAAACTGAGATACCACTTCAAAGCACCTGCATCTTAGTTTACAGTACAGCATAGAGCAGCTGACCAGGTTCACAGAACAGGAGCATGGCAACTAGTTGAGAGAGCTCAACGACCACCGTTTACCGCACCCCCCCCCCCTCTACAGTGTCTATTAATCCAGCAAAGCTGATCACAGGGCTGAGTCCTAGCTCTGCTCTGCCTGCAAGAGAAGAGCAGGAATCGGGGGTACCAGGAGGAACCCTGCTTAACTCCATCTCCAGATAGCGTTGTTCTCACAGGACTCCTCTCTGGTGTTTTTACACAATTCCCCTTAGTAAATTTCAAGATGATCGTATTTGCTATTACAAGAATGGGAAATGTGACCTACTTACTTAAAATATGTGAATAAACGTGCTTGGAGTCGTTTTTTAACAAAAACTGCTCCAAAATCCGTTTAATACATTCAGGTGATAATAAAATAATGTGAAAAAAGTGTGAAAACACGCTTTTTTTTACTTTACTTTAGTAAAAATAATTTAGATAAATATGACTGCATCTGCATGATAAATTACATCTACTATTTATTGTTGTTATTATTATACAGAACAAAATAGTTTCTATAACATCTTGAATTTGATCATAAACGTAACATTTACGGATCAATAAATTGTAATGGATATTATTAATATCTGATTCATAGATTTCCATCCAATAAAATTATACTTGTGCAGAGAAAAGTTTGCACTGCTAACTTTATAATTATGAAGTTATATGAAATGTATTAAAACTGTTACAATAACATGGAGATGTAAACAATATACAGTATAATGATATTTAAAAATAAAGGTTACAAATGTTAATATTGTTAAATGTATCAAAAGTGTGTAATGTATGTGGGCTATGTAATGTCATTATATGCTATTTTTAGTACTATACACTAAAAATACTGCAGCCACTATTTCCTTTTCAATTATCCTGTTTAATATCTCATTAAATTGAGCAGTTATAGAAAAATCAACAGCTAGTTAAAATGCCACACTCATTTGCCTACAGTAAATTATTTGAGACATATTGTTATCATAACATAGAAGCCTGATTCAATTAAATATATTATGTTTATTCTAAATGGTGATTTAATAGATGCTCAGGAACACTTTAGATATTATTTTTCCACTTGTTATGTTTTTAATGTTTTTGTCCGTTAGATTTTTCAGCATCCACCTTGCCTAATAATGACATTACTGTGTATAAACATATATTTCTTTTACTGATTAGCAACATATATTTCTATTCTCATATATGCATATCAATGTATTTCATCTATAATGGAAATTTTTATAAAACATTAAATTGTAGCCAATTACAGTGGAAAATGCAGAATTTTGAAAGAGGGGTTTCCAAATAATTGGCTACAGACCAATGAAAAAAAGTCTAACCAGAATAAGCCTTTAACATACACTTTATTGTGTAGTTCAAGTGTTTTAATATAAATAACAATAAATAATATAAATAACGACATCTGGGCCAAAAAAACGTGCTTATGCAGAATATGTAACAGTATGTACAAACAAAATGAAAACGATCAGTGCAATTTCACCATTTTTTTAAAATAAATGTAAAGTAATTTAACAGTACATTACATGTCAGTATGTCCCAGTTCCATTCTACGATTGTGGTGGCCAATAAATGCTGTCAGAACATTATCTACAGCGGGGGAGGGGAGGGGGGTACTATGTTTATATGTATGTGGAGCAAAGCCTAACCATTCAGATGACTTTTCCCCACTGTGCTATGCAGATGGATTTTTAGAAGTTTTAGGGAACTAAAGCTGCACTCTGCCTCACAGGTAGTGACTGGAAGTACATATAATATCTTTAGCAGTGTGTTTATATTGGGGTATGCTAGCTAACTAGCATGGCATAGAGATTCAAAAGGTGTAGAGGGAAGAAGTGCTGTATCCTGAGCTTCCCATAATTTTTCCATAGTATCAGCTCAGCATGGAATGTTCTTAGTAAAGGAAGATCATTCTTATATATGTTTGTGAAATGAGCTATCATTTGGCTCTGATTTGCACTGTCTATAACAATAACAGATGGAATGTTGGCCAGTGCTGTCATAACTTTTGTCTGATGATCAGAGAAGCAAAGATCAAGCTCTCTAAGGGATACGGTCGTAAGGTCAACACAGCTTAGGTCAACAGCCATTAGGTCAACCACTGAAGGTCGACATGCATTAGGTCGACATGGTCAATAGGTCAACATGGTCATTAGGTCGTCATGTACTAGGTCGACAGGTCAATAGGTCGACAGGAGTTTTTCACATTTTTTCCATTTTTTGGATCTTTTCATACTTAATGATCTATGTGGACTACGATTGGAACAGTAACCTGTGCCAAGCAAACCGGTAGTGGAGTGAGGCACCTAGACCGAAGCATGGCAAGCGAAGTGAGCCATGCAAGGGGACATGGTGCACTATTTGAGGTTCCACGTCAATTTACGAAGTAAATGAAACCAAAAACATATAAAAAAACATGTCGACCTAGTACATGTTGACCTAGTGACCATGTCTACTTAATGTCCCTATCAACCTAATGCATGTCAACCTTCTATGGTCAACCTAATTACTGTCGACCTAGGTTGAGTTGACCCAACGACCCATACCCCTCTGTAATAAGGTGATCAAGGTACAGGACAGTAATGACACGCATGTAATAGATTTCAGGATTTTCTGTTAGTACATTACTTCTATTGGTTTGCTAACCACAGGTACGTGGAAGACTAGGTGTAACTCCAAATTTAAATCCCAGATCAACGGCATTCTGAAAGAGCATTGCATGCTCATTTTCAATATTCTGTCTGATTCCTGCTATTGTAAATTTTAGAACCTTAACTGCAGAGCATGCCTCCATGATATGATATGATATGCTTTAGCTTGTAGTAAGACAGTAACTCTTTCAATAAAGGACACTCTTTCAATGCAGTACTACTCAAAAGTAGTCAAAGTAAGGTGCAGATATTTGGTACTCTTTCAGTGCTGTACTACTACTTAAGTTATGATGTGGTCAAAAGTAGTCAAAGTAAGGTGCAGATATTTGGCATCAACCACACTATCTCTGCTCCAGGACACAGGATTTTCTGATGCTGGATTATAAATGTCCACTAAATATTTCACTATAGCAGGATACAAGTCAAGCAAGGTCTCCAGTGCATGATGTCGTTCTATCCAAAGGGACCTGCACAGAGACCTTTTTCTTGTAGCTTCTGGGCACTCACTAGATTTACCAGCCTCAAGAGCAGTTTGGAGTTTTGGGTGAGATTCAAAAAAAGTGATCCACAGCACCAAACATATTCCTAACCATGGAAATTTCAGAAGCTGCCATAATGGCCAGGTTTAATAAATGGGAGCAGCAAAGAATATACACCACCTTTTGATACTGCTGAGATATAATTGCAGAAGCACCTTACACTTTACCTGCCATTGACGCTGCACCATCATATCCCTGACCGCAAAGATTGTTTAAGAAACTCTGGACATATTAGTACCTGAGAGGATTTGCTGTACAATGGGGGTCATTCCGAGTTGTTCGCTCTGTAAATTTTTTCGCATCGCAGCGATTTTCCGCTTAGTGCGCATGCGCAATGTCCGCACTGCGACTGCGCCAAGTAAATTTGCTATGCAGTTAGGTATTTTACTCACGGTTTTTTCTTCGGTCTGGTGATCATAATGTGATTGACAGGAAGTGGGTGTTTCTGGGCGGAAACAGGCCGTTTTATGGGTGTGTGCGAAAAAACGCTACCGTTTCTGGGAAAAACGCGGGAGTGGCTGAAGAAACGGAGGAGTGTCTGGGCGAACGCTGGGTGTGTTTGTGACGTCAAACCAGGAACGACAAGCACTGAACTGATCGCAGATGCCGAGTAAGTCTGGAGCTACTCAGAAACTGCTAAGAGGTGTGTGGTCGCAATTTTGAGAATCTTTCGTTCGCAATTTTAAGAAGCTAAGATTCACTCCCAGTAGGCGGCGGCTTAGCGTGTGCAAAGCTGCTAAAAGCAGCTTGCGAGCGAACAACTCGGAATGACCCCCAATATTTTGCCCAGTGATCACCCTGCTGCATTATAAAAATTCTTAGAAACTCCTTCCTAATTAAGCCATCTTTACTGACTAATTGAATAACAATTGTGACACCTGGGAGTTGGCATCACAGATGTTAACAATTTACAGGTAAGTATTAGGAAGGTTGATCCTCTGGTTGAATGTGTTACTTTATTTCTTCTGGTTTTCCTCACCTCGACCTGGTATCTGTAGCTTCTAAAAGGAATGTTTCACCAACAACTCACAACACAATTCCAGATATATTACAGACATTAATTACACAATATCGCTCTCTCTATATATATAGGTATATACCTATATATATATATATATATATATATATACACACACCGATTACCAGACCCCAATTTATATGTTTGGTGCCTATTAAGACCGCAAAGCTAATCACATGGCTGACTTCCAGCTCTGCGCTGCTGCCAGAGAAGAGCAGGAATTGGGGAACCAAGTGAGCTTGCTATGGTGAGTGCTGAATTTTCTATTTGTATGTATTTGGGTAGGTGGCCATGGGCTGCATGCACCCCACCCTATGAGTGGTGAGTGCAGACACTGCACTCCGCTTCTGGGGTGGCGAGTGCTGTGGTTTTCTAAATTTGTTTGTATATTATGGGGTTAATCTTTGGTTAACTCTTATTAACCATGGTCACAGGCCTTTTCATGCACCCCTGTGTAATCTCAATTGTTCTAAACCTGTGTCAGCTGCTCCTTAGTAATTTATCAGCTAGTGTTAGGTGACTAGTATGCCTTTAAAAGCCATAAGACATGTGGCAGGCATACATTAAACTTAGTGGGCATATTTGCAGTTATATTATATGTGATACAGTTGCCAGGTTTTAATTTTTAAGGCTTTGTGGTAGTGTAGGACCTGCATGAAGGTGGGGTACCTTGGCGAGCGGTATGCAGGCTTCCGTGCATTGGCCAATTCACTAACTAAACCCCCATCATTTATTTATTGATGTTGTGAGGACAAGTGAGCTTGCTATGGTGAGTGCTGAATTTTCTATTTGTATGTATTTGGGTAGGTGGCCATGGGCTGCATGCACCCCACCCTATGAGTGGTGAGTGCAGACACTGCACCCCGCTTCTGGGGTGGCGAGTGCTGTGGTTTTCTATATTTGTTTGTATATTATGGGGTTAATCTTTGGTTAACTCTTATTAACCGTGGTCACAGGCCTTTTCATGCACCCCTGTGTAATCTCAATTGTTCTAAACCTGTGTCAGCTGCTCCTTAGTAATTTATCAGCTAGTGTTAGGTGACTAGTATGCCTTTAAAAGCCATAAGATATGTGGCAGGCATACATTAAACTTAGTGGGCAGGACACTTCCGGTTCCGGTTTCATGGAGTGAGGAGCTCCGTGTCTGAGCTCCGTCTCTCACCCCACGGCACATACCTTTTACAAGGCTCTCAAGCCTCCATTTGACCCCGGGGTCCTCCACACTACCTCCGGCTTCACCTACGATCCGGATGGATCGGTCCTCTGCACCGCAGACGCCGCCCACACTGTCTCCCCAGCATCCGCCGCAGCCGCCTCAGCCTCCACGCCAGGAGAAAAAGCGCGCTGCGGAGAACATGAAACGAGACACCGCTGCAGAGAGCGCTCTCCCTCTACATAAGAAGCCCGCAGCAGAGGGATACTCCACAAGCGGTCATGTGAGTCTGGGCTCTGATGCCCCAGTTACATATAAAGATGTGGTAGACGCCATTACAGCCACAATGTCCCCACTATTATCTAAAACAGTGGCTGATATAACAGGCCAGCTGCAGCAACTCACACACAGGGTATCTGAAACAGAGCAACGCATTGCTGGAGTCTCCCATGAGGTTGAAGACCAACACCATTCAGTTAAACGCCTTACCAATGAAATTTATCAGATTTGGAACAAGATCGACGATTTAGAAAATCGCTCGCGTCGTAACAACATTAGATTGGTCGGCCTCCCTGAATCTATCAAGGGGACTGCTTTGTCCCATTTTGTCCGCAACACCCTCCCCTCGCTCCTAGGCATAGAAGCGGTTTGCCAAGACATGGTTATCGAGAGGGTCCATAGGGTAGGACCGACACCGTCCCCTAACAGGCTGAGACCACGTGTTACCCTGTTCCGATGTTTAAACTATTTACACAAAACAGAAATCTGGTCAGCATCCCGCAAGACGAAATCACTATCCTGGGAAGGTCACAAACTTCATATATTTCAGGACTACTCCGCCGAGCTATCTAGAGCCAGATAATCCTTTTCCCCTGTTTGCTCCCGCCTTGTAGCGGAAGGGCGCAAATTTGGCCTTTTGTACCCTGCAAGGCTACGCATATATGATGGTACTTCTTTTAAGGATTTTTCCAATCCCTCTGATGCTATGGCATTTCTTCAAGAACTTGCTCATGCGACAGTCTCGGATATAAATGACATTGCGGATTGACGTAAAAGAAACCCTCTGACTACTCTCTATATGCTGAAGTTATTACCTGCATGCTAGATGTTCTCTCGAATTATCACAGTTTACCCTTATTACTCTGCAAAGATATGAACATCTTCACAATACCTTTTCTGCTTATTTTCTTCTGTGTAAGCTCAACCTTCATACTGAAGCAAGATGTTATGCACGGAATTCATATCGATACTAATTTCTTTCAATGTATTTGTTACAGTTATTAGTGTGGAGGCCTCCGAGCCTTAGCTATCTTTCTCAAGTGCCCGAGAGAGAGGATTGGGGCGCCTACTCTCCCCCCGGATGTTTCGTAATAATGTTTTTCTTAAGCTTTTTATAAGTCTAGGAAGTCTATCGGCACTTCACTTGGAGTGCCGATTTTCTCTCTCATTGGTGTCTATTCCCCCCTTCTTTTCCATTTCCAATCTCCCTCCCTTCTCTTTCCCTCTCCCCCTATGCGCTGTTCAAGGCTCTCCAGATATTCATGATGAGGATGGAACATGCTGGCTCTATGTTATGGCGGCCTACTTACATTTCCCACTAGTTCCTTGAATCATGCCTGATTTACGCTGCGCCACTTGGAATGTTGGAGGCATTAACTCCCCGGCCAAGAGGAGAAAACTTCTGTTGTTTATACAGAAGAGCGGAGTAGATGTTGCATTCCTTCAAGAAACGCACCTGACCACTGTGGAAACTGCTAAGCTGGGCATGTTTGGGTGGTCTGTTATGGCCTCGTCCTCTTACAATTCCAGAGCCCGTGGGGTAGTTACTTTAATCCGACGCTCTCTCCCCTTTGAGATTACACACAATACCCCTGATCCCAAAGGCCGATACGTTATAACGTCTGCCACAATACTGGGTAAACAACTCACACTAGCCAATATCTATGCCACCACACCATATTCTAGGACCTACTTTCGACAATTGATGACTCTCCTGACCCCCTTCATGGGCGAAAATTTAATAATTGGGGGAGATTTTAACCTGGTCTCCTCAGCTTTGTTAGATAAATCCATGTCACGCGGTACCCCACCATCCCTCCCTAAAATAGGCATCCCTTTCTTCTCAAAAACACTGCAGGTTGTAGATTTATGGCGAGCCTTACACCCCACCGATAGGGATTACACCTGTCTTTCAGCGGCCCATGGCACCCTTTCCCGCATAGACTACCTCTTTGTCTCCCATGCTCTGTTCCTCCTCATCACCGATTGCAACATAGCTCCCATCTCTCTCTCTGACCACGCATTGGTCTCCACCACAATTCACTTCCCTGATGAGCAGAACTCCCCTAAACTATGGAAGTTTCCCTCCAGACTCAACCGCTCCTCCACGTTTAAAACCATGTTGGAGGCTGCGTGGGATGACTTTAGCGCGTCTAACTCTGAGCACATTGAAACCGACCCTTCCTTATTCTGGATGTCGGCAAAGGCTGTGCTCCGGGGGGCGATTATCTCGTTCACCGCAGCCTCTAACAAAAGATACTCAACCCGCTACCTCTCACTGCAGGATGCTTTGTCTGCGGCGTTCCAAACCTACAAATTGTCTCCATCTCCCTCTACAAAACAAGCCTATCTTTTGTCCAAAACTAATTTCGAGGAATACCTGACCGAAATGGGTGACAAATGTCTCTTCTCGATCCATCACAAGTTTCACAAATTCGGAAATAAAACGGGACGTCTGCTCTCTAACTTACTAAGAGGAACCTACTCCCCATCCACAGTGCACCCCCTACGCAATCCCCAGGGTTCGTTAACCACAACCAACAAACAAATAGCACACATCATGCAAAATTTTTATAAACAGCTGTACCCCCCCCCCCCGCCGACGCATCCTCTACTCTTCCTTCCACCACGGATACCCGATCCCTACCCTCTTTTTGGGACAGCCTCCCCCGCCCCACCCTTGAGACTGACATGATCTCAACACTCCAAGCCCCTATCACCTCCATTGAGGTCCACAAAGCGATTAAGCAATTAAAACTCAACAAGGCTCCAGGCCCTGATGGTTATAGCGGTGACTTCTACAAGCTGCTGCTTACCCGCCTCAGCCCTATCCTTGTTGCGGTTTTCAACTCAATATTAACATCGAACTCCCCTCCCCCACACTTTAACTCGGCCGTTATCAAAGTCCTCCCTAAACCAGGCAGAGACCTTTCGCTCCCGGGCTCCTATCGCCCAATATCACTACTAAACCTCGACTACAAACTCCTGGCAAAGATACTAGCGGAACGCCTCAAGGTACTACTTCCCCACATCATACACCCAGACCAGACTGGTTTCATAACGGGCAGACACTCCGTAGTAAATGTACGAAAAGTGATCGCGGCCCTCCACACTTGCAACAAGCATGCGTCTCCCGAAGGGTATGCCATACTCTCCCTGGATGCCGAAAAGGCCTTTGATCTCGTTGAATGGCCTCACCTTTATGCCACCATGCGTCAATTCCTCTTCCCAGACTCCTTCATCCAAGCAATCAAGGCCCTTTACTCTAACCCCACCTCATATGTCTCTTGCAATGGGTTTCTCTCTGATGCCTTCCCCATAGGAAGGGGCACGAGACAGGGTTGCCCTCTCTCTCCCCTCCTCTTCGCCATTGCACTAGAACCCCTAGCCTTGGCCCTCAGGCAGTCTAAATCTTATAACAGCATTCTTATTGGTGACATTGAACTAAAGGTCGGTCTCTTTGCAGATGACATGCTGCTATTCATCTCTAAACCGCTCTCCTCCATACCTGAAATTATGCACCTGATCTCAGATTTCGGGAAGACGGCAGGCTACAGAATCAATGTCACTAAATCTGAAATGCTACCAATCAACATCCCCCTTCCAGACCTCTCCTCCCTCACACTTACCACCCCATTCAAGATTACTCAGTCACATTATAAATACCTAGGTGTTAACATACCCTGTGATATATCTAAGATCTACGATCTCAACTTCTCCCCAGTCATTAAAGATACACTTACCAGATTAGAGGGATGTCTTAACTTGCCCCTCTCACTGTTGGGCAGAGTCGCAGTCCTTAATCTGTTATATTCCCGAAAATATTCTACATCATCCAATCCCTCCCGATACGCTTACGGGATACAGACGGGTACAGATTGCGGAAGGCGATGACTCACTTTCTGTGGCAAGGGAAGAAACCTAAAATTGCTTTCCTTAAACTTGTGATGGATCGAGCTGTGGGAGGAGCGGGCGTCCCCGACCGCCTCTCATATTCTTTAGTGGTGTTTCTCCGGTACGCTGCAGACTGGCTATTCGGACGAAGCACATATACTGATTTAGCCCTAGACTCTGCCATCTTCCACCCCTTCTCCCCTTGTGCTCTACTACACTCTAAACGACCCTGTATCCCACCCTCCATTATGGAACACCCTCTCTTCAAAGACACTTACCTTAGCTGGGTGAAACTTCACAAAAAAATGCGCAGCGACCATACAGCCTCTCCGTATGTAACCCTATGGGGAAACCCTTCATTCAGCCCATCTCTTCACAACTCTCTTTTCACCCGCTGGAGAGAGAGAGGACTATGTACAGCCACCCAGGTATTTGACCCTGGGGGCCACACTTCACAATTTACCACACTGAGAGACAGGTACTCCCTCCCCTCTTCACACTTCTTCATGTTCCTACAAATTAGACATTATATCTCTTCCTTACCTCTCGAGTCATATATCCCTATCCCTACTTCCCCCTTAGCAAAAGTCCTCAGATACTGGGAATCTCACCCCTATAAACTGAAAAACATATACACTCTTATAGTAAATGACCCCGCCACGCCTTACATACAAAAATTGACTGCCTCCTGGAAGACAGATATTCCTGAAATGCCTCCATATGAAATTGTCACCCAACATTTTCTCTCTACCATGTCCACCCTGGGATCAGCCTACCTGCAAGAGGTACATCTCAAATCCATACATAGAGCCTACCTCCCTCCCTGTACCCAATCCTACATCGACCCAACTATCTCTGACAGATGCCCAAAATGCAAGGGAGCAAGAGCGGATTTCTTTCACTGTCTCTGGAATTGTACCAAGATTAGGCGTTTCTGGAATAAGCTTTTGGGGTTTATTAACAGCCACTTCTCGCTTTCCCTGAAACCCGACCCCCTGGCGTGTCTCTGCATAAACTTCAAAATATGGCATGACGTCAAGGGCCTCAAACCCTTGTTCCCCATGATCACTATGCTCTTCACGGTCGCGAAAAAGACGATCCTGAAACACTGGATTGTTAGCTCTGCCCCATCATTACGTGAAGTTTTAAAAATTATGCTACAAAACCTCTACCTAGACCGTAGGACCATACAGCTCCCTGACCACCCAGGCCTTGTGAGCTATCATAGGAAATGGGACCCCTATATTACCACCTTAGACCCCCCGACCTACGCCACGTTTACTCAGTCCTTTGAAAACACTTCCTGGACAATAGCCAGATAATTACAGAGCTTCAGCCCCCCTCATGTCTCCCCTCTATCCCTCTTCAATATTTATCTATCTCTCTCTCCCTCCCCAGCGGATCTTTGCCGCCCACAATCCTGTCACAGGAGAAATGCAATGTCACTTAAACTTAGGTAAAATTGTATTGATTACCCCCCAGAGCGTCCTCTTTTCTCCTTCCTTCCACTTACTTTCTGGTTTCAGTCCGACTCCCAAATTACAGATGCTTGTTTAATTTTTTTTTTTTTGCCTTCAATATGTTTTATTAATGCACATGTTGCTATCTTCATTATGATATTACTCATCGTGCACACATACTCTGGTAGCGCCATCCCCCCCCCCCTCCCCCCTCCCCACTCTCTACCCACTCTCTCCATCCCTTCCCTTACCCTTTTTCAGTTTAGTATTGTGCTTGTCTTCGCCAAGACAGCCCTAGTTATACACTATTGTTATTGGCCAGTTGTGGCCCAATCTCACTGAGCATTCGTTTATGTCTGTTATGATCTCCTTTATTTACTGTTAAAACTATCATTATGTATAAGTACTCATTCAACCTGACAAAAAACTATAATAAAACAGTTTTTGAAAAAAAAAAAAACTTAGTGGGCATATTTGCAGTTATATTATATGTGATACAGTTGCCAGGTTTTAATATTTAAGGCTTTGTGGTAGTGTAGGACCTGCATGAAGGTGGGGTACCTTGGCGAGCGGTATGCAGGCTTCCGTGCATTGGCCAATTCACTAACTAAACCCCCATCATTTATTTATTGATGTTGTGAGGACAAGTGAGCTTGCTATGGTGAGTGCTGAATTCTCTATTTGTATATATTTGGGTAGGTGGCCATGGGCTGCATGCACCCCACCCTATGAGTGGTGAGTGCAGACACTGCACCCCGCTTCTGGGGTGGCGAGTGCTGTGGTTTTCTATATTTGTTTGTATATTATGGGGTTAATCTTTGGTTAACTCTTATTAACCGTGGTCACAGGCCTTTTCATGCACCCCTGTGTAATCTCAATTGTTCTAAACCTGTGTCAGCTGCTCCTTAGTAATTTATCAGCTAGTGTTAGGTGACTAGTATGCCTTTAAAAGCCATAAGATATGTGGCAGGCATACATTAAACTTAGTGGGCAGGACACTTCCGGTTCCGGTTTCATGGAGTGAGGAGCTCCGTGTCTGAGCTCCGTCTCTCACCCCACGGCACATACCTTTTACAAGGCTCTCAAGCCTCCATTTGACCCCGGGGTCCTCCACACTACCTCCGGCTTCACCTACGATCCGGATGGATCGGTCCTCCGCACCGCAGACGCCGCCCGCACTGTCTCCCCAGCATCCGCCGCAGCCGCCTCAGCCTCCACGCCAGGAGAAAAAGCGCGCTGCGGAGAACATGAAACGAGACACCGCTGCAGAGAGCGCTCTCCCTCTACATAAGAAGCCCGCAGCAGAGGGATACTCCACAAGCGGTCATGTGAGTCTGGGCTCTGATGCCCCAATTACATATAAAGATGTGGTAGACGCCATTACAGCCACAATGTCCCCACTATTATCTAAAACAGTGGCTGATATAACAGGCCAGCTGCAGCAACTCACACACAGGGTATCTGAAACAGAGCAACGCATTGCTGGAGTCTCCCATGAGGTTGAAGACCAACACCATTCAGTTAAACGCCTTACCAATGAAAATTATCAGATTTGGAACAAGATTGACGATTTAGAAAATCGCTCGCGTCGTAACAACATTAGATTGGTCGGCCTCCCTGAATCTATCAAGGGGACTGCTTTGTCCCATTTTGTCCGCAACACCCTCCCCTCGCTCCTAGGCATAGAAGCGGTTTGCCAAGACATGGTTATCGAGAGGGTCCATAGGGTAGGACCGACACCGTCCCCTGACAGGCTGAGACCACGTGTTACCCTGTTCCGATGTTTAAACTATTTACACAAAACAGAAATCTGGTCAGCATCCCGCAAGACGAAATCACTATCCTGGGAAGGTCACAAACTTCATATATTTCAGGACTACTCCGCCGAGCTATCTAGAGCCAGAAAATCCTTTTCCCCTGTTTGCTCCCGCCTTGTAGCGGAAGGGCGCAAATTTGGCCTTTTGTACCCTGCAAGGCTACGCATATATGATGGTACTTCTTTTAAGGATTTTTCCAATCCCTCTGATGCTATGGCATTTCTTCAAGAACTTGCTCATGCGACAGTCTCGGATATAAATGACATTGCGGATTGACGTAAAAGAAACCCTCTGACTACTCTCTATATGCTGAAGTTATTACCTGCATGCTAGATGTTCTCTCGAATTATCACAGTTTACCCTTATTACTCTGCAAAGATATGAACATCTTCACAATACCTTTTCTGCTTATTTTCTTCTGTGTAAGCTCAACCTTCATACTGAAGCAAGATGTTATGCACGGAATTCATATCGATACTAATTTCTTTCAATGTATTTGTTACAGTTATTAGTGTGGAGGCCTCCGAGCCTTAGCTATCTTTCTCAAGTGCCCGAGAGAGAGGATTGGGGCGCCTACTCTCCCCCCGGATGTTTCGTAATAATGTTTTTCTTAAGCTTTTTATAAGTCTAGGAAGTCTATCGGCACTTCACTTGGAGTGCCGATTTTCTCTCTCATTGGTGTCTATTCCCCCCTTCTTTTCCATTTCCAATCTCCCTCCCTTCTCTTTCCCTCTCCCCCTATGCGCTGTTCAAGGCTCTCCAGATATTCATGATGAGGATGGAACATGCTGGCTCTATGTTATGGCGGCCTACTTACATTTCCCACTAGTTCCTTGAATCATGCCTGATTTACGCTGCGCCACTTGGAATGTTGGAGGCATTAACTCCCCGGCCAAGAGGAGAAAACTTCTGTTATTTATACAGAAGAGCGGAGTAGATGTTGCATTCCTTCAAGAAACGCACCTGACCACTGTGGAAACTGCTAAGCTGGGCATGTTTGGGTGGTCTGTTATGGCCTCGTCCTCTTACAATTCCAGAGCCCGTGGGGTAGTTACTTTAATCCGACGCTCTCTCCCCTTTGAGATTACACACAATACCCCTGATCCCAAAGGCCGATACGTTATAACGTCTGCCACAATACTGGGTAAACAACTCACACTAGCCAATATCTATGCCACCACACCATATTCTAGGACCTACTTTCGACAATTGATGACTCTCCTGACCCCCTTCATGGGCGAAAATTTAATAATTGGGGGAGATTTTAACCTGGTCTCCTCAGCTTTGTTAGATAAATCCATGTCACGCGGTACCCCACCATCCCTCCCTAAAATAGGCATCCCTTTCTTCTCAAAAACACTGCAGGTTGTAGATTTATGGCGAGCCTTACACCCCACCGATAGGGATTACACCTGTCTTTCAGCGGCCCATGGCACCCTTTCCCGCATAGACTACCTCTTTGTCTCCCATGCTCTGTTCCTCCTCATCACCGATTGCAACATAGCTCCCATCTCTCTCTCTGACCACGCATTGGTCTCCACCACAATTCACTTCCCTGATGAGCAGAACTCCCCTAAACTATGGAAGTTTCCCTCCAGACTCAACCGCTCCTCCACGTTTAAAACCATGTTGGAGGCTGCGTGGGATGACTTTAGCGCGTCTAACTCTGAGCACATTGAAACCGACCCTTCCTTATTCTGGATGTCGGCAAAGGCTGTGCTCCGGGGGGCGATTATCTCGTTCACCGCAGCCTCTAACAAAAGATACTCAACCCGCTACCTCTCACTGCAGGATGCTTTGTCTGCGGCGTTCCAAACCTACAAATTGTCTCCATCTCCCTCTACAAAACAAGCCTATCTTTTGTCCAAAACTAATTTCGAGGAATACCTGACCGAAATGGGTGACAAATGTCTCTTCTCGATCCATCACAAGTTTCACAAATTCGGAAATAAAACGGGACGTCTGCTCTCTAACTTACTAAGAGGAACCTACTCCCCATCCACAGTGCACCCCCTACGCAATCCCCAGGGTTCGTTAACCACAACCAACAAACAAATAGCACACATCATGCAAAATTTTTATAAACAGCTGTACCCCCCCCCCCCCCCGCCGACGCATCCTCTACTCTTCCTTCCACCACGGATACCCGATCCCTACCCTCTTTTTGGGACAGCCTCCCCCGCCCCACCCTTGAGACTGACATGATCTCAACACTCCAAGCCCCTATCACCTCCATTGAGGTCCACAAAGCGATTAAGCAATTAAAACTCAACAAGGCTCCAGGCCCTGATGGTTATAGCGGTGACTTCTACAAGCTGCTGCTTACCCGCCTCAGCCCTATCCTTGTTGCGGTTTTCAACTCAATATTAACATCGAACTCCCCTCCCCCACACTTTAACTCGGCCGTTATCAAAGTCCTCCCTAAACCAGGCAGAGACCTTTCGCTCCCGGGCTCCTATCGCCCAATATCACTACTAAACCTCGACTACAAACTCCTGGCAAAGATACTAGCGGAACGCCTCAAGGTACTACTTCCCCACATCATACACCCAGACCAGACTGGTTTCATAACGGGCAGACACTCCGTAGTAAATGTACGAAAAGTGATCGCGGCCCTCCACACTTGCAACAAGCATGCGTCTCCCGAAGGGTATGCCATACTCTCCCTGGATGCCGAAAAGGCCTTTGATCTCGTTGAATGGCCTCACCTTTATGCCACCATGCGTCAATTCCTCTTCCCAGACTCCTTCATCCAAGCAATCAAGGCCCTTTACTCTAACCCCACCTCATATGTCTCTTGCAATGGGTTTCTCTCTGATGCCTTCCCCATAGGAAGGGGCACGAGACAGGGTTGCCCTCTCTCTCCCCTCCTCTTCGCCATTGCACTAGAACCCCTAGCCTTGGCCCTCAGGCAGTCTAAATCTTATAACAGCATTCTTATTGGTGACATTGAACTAAAGGTCGGTCTCTTTGCAGACGACATGCTGCTATTCATCTCTAAACCGCTCTCCTCCATACCTGAAATTATGCACCTGATCTCAGATTTCGGGAAGACGGCAGGCTACAGAATCAATGTCACTAAATCTGAAATGCTACCAATCAACATCCCCCTTCCAGACCTCTCCTCCCTCACACTTACCACCCCATTCAAGATTACTCAGTCACATTATAAATACCTAGGTGTTAACATACCCTGTGATATATCTAAGATCTACGATCTCAACTTCTCCCCAGTCATTAAAGATACACTTACCAGATTAGAGGGATGTCTTAACTTGCCCCTCTCACTGTTGGGCAGAGTCGCAGTCCTTAATCTGTTATATTCCCGAAAATATTCTACATCATCCAATCCCTCCCGATACGCTTACGGGATACAGACGGGTACAGATTGCGGAAGGCGATGACTCACTTTCTGTGGCAAGGGAAGAAACCTAAAATTGCTTTCCTTAAACTTGTGATGGATCGAGCTGTGGGAGGAGCGGGCGTCCCCGACCGCCTCTCATATTCTTTAGTGGTGTTTCTCCGGTACGCTGCAGACTGGCTATTCGGACGAAGCACATATACTGATTTAGCCCTAGACTCTGCCATCTTCCACCCCTTCTCCCCTTGTGCTCTACTACACTCTAAACGACCCTGTATCCCACCCTCCATTATGGAACACCCTCTCTTCAAAGACACTTACCTTAGCTGGGTGAAACTTCACAAAAAAATGCGCAGCGACCATACAGCCTCTCCGTATGTAACCCTATGGGGAAACCCTTCATTCAGCCCATCTCTTCACAACTCTCTTTTCACCCGCTGGAGAGAGAGAGGACTATGTACAGCCACCCAGGTATTTGACCCTGGGGGCCACACTTCACAATTTACCACACTGAGAGACAGGTACTCCCTCCCCTCTTCACACTTCTTCATGTTCCTACAAATTAGACATTATATCTCTTCCTTACCTCTCGAGTCATATATCCCTATCCCTACTTCCCCCTTAGCAAAAGTCCTCAGATACTGGGAATCTCACCCCTATAAACTGAAAAACATATACACTCTTATAGTAAATGACCCCGCCACGCCTTACATACAAAAATTGACTGCCTCCTGGAAGACAGATATTCCTGAAATGCCTCCATATGAAATTGTCACCCAACATTTTCTCTCTACCATGTCCACCCTGGGATCAGCCTACCTGCAAGAGGTACATCTCAAATCCATACATAGAGCCTACCTCCCTCCCTGTACCCAATCCTACATCGACCCAACTATCTCTGACAGATGCCCAAAATGCAAGGGAGCAAGAGCGGATTTCTTTCACTGTCTCTGGAATTGTACCAAGATTAGGCGTTTCTGGAATAAGCTTTTGGGGTTTATTAACAGCCACTTCTCGCTTTCCCTGAAACCCGACCCCCTGGCGTGTCTCTGCATAAACTTCAAAATATGGCATGACGTCAAGGGCCTCAAACCCTTGTTCCCCATGATCACTATGCTCTTCACGGTCGCGAAAAAGACGATCCTGAAACACTGGATTGTTAGCTCTGCCCCATCATTACGTGAAGTTTTAAAAATTATGCTACAAAACCTCTACCTAGACCGTAGGACCATACAGCTCCCTGACCACCCAGGCCTTGTGAGCTATCATAGGAAATGGGACCCCTATATTACCACCTTAGACCCCCCGACCTACGCCACGTTTACTCAGTCCTTTGAAAACACTTCCTGGACAATAGCCAGATAATTACAGAGCTTCAGCCCCCCTCATGTCTCCCCTCTATCCCTCTTCAATATTTATCTATCTCTCTCTCCCTCCCCAGCGGATCTTTGCCGCCCACAATCCTGTCACAGGAGAAATGCAATGTCACTTAAACTTAGGTAAAATTGTATTGATTACCCCCCAGAGCGTCCTCTTTTCTCCTTCCTTCCACTTACTTTCTGGTTTCAGTCCGACTCCCAAATTACAGATGCTTGTTTAATTTTTTTTTTTTGCCTTCAATATGTTTTATTAATGCACATGTTGCTATCTTCATTATGATATTACTCATCGTGCACACATACTCTGGTAGCGCCATCCCCCCCCTCCCCCCTCCCCACTCTCTACCCACTCTCTCCATCCCTTCCCTTACCCTTTTTCAGTTTAGTATTGTGCTTGTCTTCGCCAAGACAGCCCTAGTTATACACTATTGTTATTGGCCAGTTGTGGCCCAATCTCACTGAGCATTCGTTTATGTCTGTTATGATCTCCTTTATTTACTGTTAAAACTATCATTATGTATAAGTACTCATTCAACCTGACAAAAAACTATAATAAAACAGTTTTTGAAAAAAAAAAAAAACTTAGTGGGCATATTTGCAGTTATATTATATGTGATACAGTTGCCAGGTTTTAATATTTAAGGCTTTGTGGTAGTGTAGGACCTGCATGAAGGTGGGGTACCTTGGCGAGCGGTATGCAGGCTTCCGTGCATTGGCCAATTCACTAACTAAACCCCCATCATTTATTTATTGATGTTGTGAGGACAAGTGAGCTTGCTATGGTGAGTGCTGAATTCTCTATTTGTATATATTTGGGTAGGTGGCCATGGGCTGCATGCACCCCACCCTATGAGTGGTGAGTGCAGACACTGCACCCCGCTTCTGGGGTGGCGAGTGCTGTGGTTTTCTATATTTGTTTGTATATTATGGGGTTAATCTTTGGTTAACTCTTATTAACCGTGGTCACAGGCCTTTTCATGCACCCCTGTGTAATCTCAATTGTTCTAAACCTGTGTCAGCTGCTCCTTAGTAATTTATCAGCTAGTGTTAGGTGACTAGTATGCCTTTAAAAGCCATAAGATATGTGGCAGGCATACATTAAACTTAGTGGGCAGGACACTTCCGGTTCCGGTTTCATGGAGTGAGGAGCTCCGTGTCTGAGCTCCGTCTCTCACCCCACGGCACATACCTTTTACAAGGCTCTCAAGCCTCCATTTGACCCCGGGGTCCTCCACACTACCTCCGGCTTCACCTACGATCCGGATGGATCGGTCCTCCGCACCGCAGACGCCGCCCGCACTGTCTCCCCAGCATCCGCCGCAGCCGCCTCAGCCTCCACGCCAGGAGAAAAAGCGCGCTGCGGAGAACATGAAACGAGACACCGCTGCAGAGAGCGCTCTCCCTCTACATAAGAAGCCCGCAGCAGAGGGATACTCCACAAGCGGTCATGTGAGTCTGGGCTCTGATGCCCCAGTTACATATAAAGATGTGGTAGACGCCATTACAGCCACAATGTCCCCACTATTATCTAAAACAGTGGCTGATATAACAGGCCAGCTGCAGCAACTCACACACAGGGTATCTGAAACAGAGCAACGCATTGCTGGAGTCTCCCATGAGGTTGAAGACCAACACCATTCAGTTGAACGCCTTACCAATGAAAATTATCAGATTTGGAACAAGATTGACGATTTAGAAAATCGCTCGCGTCGTAACAACATTAGATTGGTCGGCCTCCCTGAATCTATCAAGGGGACTGCTTTGTCCCATTTTGTCCGCAACACCCTCCCCTCGCTCCTAGGCATAGAAGCGGTTTGCCAAGACATGGTTATCGAGAGGGTCCATAGGGTAGGACCGACACCGTCCCCTAACAGGCTGAGACCACGTGTTACCCTGTTCCGATGTTTAAACTATTTACACAAAACAGAAATCTGGTCAGCATCCCGCAAGACGAAATCACTATCCTGGGAAGGTCACAAACTTCATATATTTCAGGACTACTCCGCCGAGCTATCTAGAGCCAGAAAATCCTTTTCCCCTGTTTGCTCCCGCCTTGTAGCGGAAGGGCGCAAATTTGGCCTTTTGTACCCTGCAAGGCTACGCATATATGATGGTACTTCTTTTAAGGATTTTTCCAATCCCTCTGATGCTATGGCATTTCTTCAAGAACTTGCTCATGCGACAGTCTCGGATATAAATGACATTGCGGATTGACGTAAAAGAAACCCTCTGACTACTCTCTATATGCTGAAGTTATTACCTGCATGCTAGATGTTCTCTCGAATTATCACAGTTTACCCTTATTACTCTGCAAAGATATGAACATCTTCACAATACCTTTTCTGCTTATTTTCTTCTGTGTAAGCTCAACCTTCATACTGAAGCAAGATGTTATGCACGGAATTCATATCGATACTAATTTCTTTCAATGTATTTGTTACAGTTATTAGTGTGGAGGCCTCCGAGCCTTAGCTATCTTTCTCAAGTGCCCGAGAGAGAGGATTGGGGCGCCTACTCTCCCCCCGGATGTTTCGTAATAATGTTTTTCTTAAGCTTTTTATAAGTCTAGGAAGTCTATCGGCACTTCACTTGGAGTGCCGATTTTCTCTCTCATTGGTGTCTATTCCCCCCTTCTTTTCCATTTCCAATCTCCCTCCCTTCTCTTTCCCTCTCCCCCTATGCGCTGTTCAAGGCTCTCCAGATATTCATGATGAGGATGGAACATGCTGGCTCTATGTTATGGCGGCCTACTTACATTTCCCACTAGTTCCTTGAATCATGCCTGATTTACGCTGCGCCACTTGGAATGTTGGAGGCATTAACTCCCCGGCCAAGAGGAGAAAACTTCTGTTGTTTATACAGAAGAGCGGAGTAGATGTTGCATTCCTTCAAGAAACGCACCTGACCACTGTGGAAACTGCTAAGCTGGGCATGTTTGGGTGGTCTGTTATGGCCTCGTCCTCTTACAATTCCAGAGCCCGTGGGGTAGTTACTTTAATCCGACGCTCTCTCCCCTTTGAGATTACACACAATACCCCTGATCCCAAAGGCCGATACGTTATAACGTCTGCCACAATACTGGGTAAACAACTCACACTAGCCAATATCTATGCCACCACACCATATTCTAGGACCTACTTTCGACAATTGATGACTCTCCTGACCCCCTTCATGGGCGAAAATTTAATAATTGGGGGAGATTTTAACCTGGTCTCCTCAGCTTTGTTAGATAAATCCATGTCACGCGGTACCCCACCATCCCTCCCTAAAATAGGCATCCCTTTCTTCTCAAAAACACTGCAGGTTGTAGATTTATGGCGAGCCTTACACCCCACCGATAGGGATTACACCTGTCTTTCAGCGGCCCATGGCACCCTTTCCCGCATAGACTACCTCTTTGTCTCCCATGCTCTGTTCCTCCTCATCACCGATTGCAACATAGCTCCCATCTCTCTCTCTGACCACGCATTGGTCTCCACCACAATTCACTTCCCTGATGAGCAGAACTCCCCTAAACTATGGAAGTTTCCCTCCAGACTCAACCGCTCCTCCACGTTTAAAACCATGTTGGAGGCTGCGTGGGATGACTTTAGCGCGTCTAACTCTGAGCACATTGAAACCGACCCTTCCTTATTCTGGATGTCGGCAAAGGCTGTGCTCCGGGGGGCGATTATCTCGTTCACCGCAGCCTCTAACAAAAGATACTCAACCCGCTACCTCTCACTGCAGGATGCTTTGTCTGCGGCGTTCCAAACCTACAAATTGTCTCCATCTCCCTCTACAAAACAAGCCTATCTTTTGTCCAAAACTAATTTCGAGGAATACCTGACCGAAATGGGTGACAAATGTCTCTTCTCGATCCATCACAAGTTTCACAAATTCGGAAATAAAACGGGACGTCTGCTCTCTAACTTACTAAGAGGAACCTACTCCCCATCCACAGTGCACCCCCTACGCAATCCCCAGGGTTCGTTAACCACAACCAACAAACAAATAGCACACATCATGCAAAATTTTTATAAACAGCTGTACCCCCCCCCCCCCCCCCCCGCCGACGCATCCTCTACTCTTCCTTCCACCACGGATACCCGATCCCTACCCTCTTTTTGGGACAGCCTCCCCCGCCCCACCCTTGAGACTGACATGATCTCAACACTCCAAGCCCCTATCACCTCCATTGAGGTCCACAAAGCGATTAAGCAATTAAAACTCAACAAGGCTCCAGGCCCTGATGGTTATAGCGGTGACTTCTACAAGCTGCTGCTTACCCGCCTCAGCCCTATCCTTGTTGCGGTTTTCAACTCAATATTAACATCGAACTCCCCTCCCCCACACTTTAACTCGGCCGTTATCAAAGTCCTCCCTAAACCAGGCAGAGACCTTTCGCTCCCGGGCTCCTATCGCCCAATATCACTACTAAACCTCGACTACAAACTCCTGGCAAAGATACTAGCGGAACGCCTCAAGGTACTACTTCCCCACATCATACACCCAGACCAGACTGGTTTCATAACGGGCAGACACTCCGTAGTAAATGTACGAAAAGTGATCGCGGCCCTCCACACTTGCAACAAGCATGCGTCTCCCGAAGGGTATGCCATACTCTCCCTGGATGCCGAAAAGGCCTTTGATCTCGTTGAATGGCCTCACCTTTATGCCACCATGCGTCAATTCCTCTTCCCAGACTCCTTCATCCAAGCAATCAAGGCCCTTTACTCTAACCCCACCTCATATGTCTCTTGCAATGGGTTTCTCTCTGATGCCTTCCCCATAGGAAGGGGCACGAGACAGGGTTGCCCTCTCTCTCCCCTCCTCTTCGCCATTGCACTAGAACCCCTAGCCTTGGCCCTCAGGCAGTCTAAATCTTATAACAGCATTCTTATTGGTGACATTGAACTAAAGGTCGGTCTCTTTGCAGACGACATGCTGCTATTCATCTCTAAACCGCTCTCCTCCATACCTGAAATTATGCACCTGATCTCAGATTTCGGGAAGACGGCAGGCTACAGAATCAATGTCACTAAATCTGAAATGCTACCAATCAACATCCCCCTTCCAGACCTCTCCTCCCTCACACTTACCACCCCATTCAAGATTACTCAGTCACATTATAAATACCTAGGTGTTAACATACCCTGTGATATATCTAAGATCTACGATCTCAACTTCTCCCCAGTCATTAAAGATACACTTACCAGATTAGAGGGATGTCTTAACTTGCCCCTCTCACTGTTGGGCAGAGTCGCAGTCCTTAATCTGTTATATTCCCGAAAATATTCTACATCATCCAATCCCTCCCGATACGCTTACGGGATACAGACGGGTACAGATTGCGGAAGGCGATGACTCACTTTCTGTGGCAAGGGAAGAAACCTAAAATTGCTTTCCTTAAACTTGTGATGGATCGAGCTGTGGGAGGAGCGGGCGTCCCCGACCGCCTCTCATATTCTTTAGTGGTGTTTCTCCGGTACGCTGCAGACTGGCTATTCGGACGAAGCACATATACTGATTTAGCCCTAGACTCTGCCATCTTCCACCCCTTCTCCCCTTGTGCTCTACTACACTCTAAACGACCCTGTATCCCACCCTCCATTATGGAACACCCTCTCTTCAAAGACACTTACCTTAGCTGGGTGAAACTTCACAAAAAAATGCGCAGCGACCATACAGCCTCTCCGTATGTAACCCTATGGGGAAACCCTTCATTCAGCCCATCTCTTCACAACTCTCTTTTCACCCGCTGGAGAGAGAGAGGACTATGTACAGCCACCCAGGTATTTGACCCTGGGGGCCACACTTCACAATTTACCACACTGAGAGACAGGTACTCCCTCCCCTCTTCACACTTCTTCATGTTCCTACAAATTAGACATTATATCTCTTCCTTACCTCTCGAGTCATATATCCCTATCCCTACTTCCCCCTTAGCAAAAGTCCTCAGATACTGGGAATCTCACCCCTATAAACTGAAAAACATATACACTCTTATAGTAAATGACCCCGCCACGCCTTACATACAAAAATTGACTGCCTCCTGGAAGACAGATATTCCTGAAATGCCTCCATATGAAATTGTCACCCAACATTTTCTCTCTACCATGTCCACCCTGGGATCAGCCTACCTGCAAGAGGTACATCTCAAATCCATACATAGAGCCTACCTCCCTCCCTGTACCCAATCCTACATCGACCCAACTATCTCTGACAGATGTCCAAAATGCAAGGGAGCAAGAGCGGATTTCTTTCACTGTCTCTGGAATTGTACCAAGATTAGGCGTTTCTGGAATAAGCTTTTTGGGTTTATTAACAGCCACTTCTCGCTTTCCCTGAAACCCGACCCCCTGGCGTGTCTCTGCATAAACTTCAAAATATGGCATGACGTCAAGGGCCTCAAACCCTTGTTCCCCATGATCACTATGCTCTTCACGGTCGCGAAAAAGACGATCCTGAAACACTGGATTGTTAGCTCTGCCCCATCATTACGTGAAGTTTTAAAAATTATGCTACAAAACCTCTACCTAGACCGTAGGACCATACAGCTCCCTGACCACCCAGGCCTTGTGAGCTATCATAGGAAATGGGACCCCTATATTACCACCTTAGACCCCCCGACCTACGCCACGTTTACTCAGTCCTTTGAAAACACTTCCTGGACAATAGCCAGATAATTACAGAGCTTCAGCCCCCCTCATGTCTCCCCTCTATCCCTCTTCAATATTTATCTATCTCTCTCTCCCTCCCCAGCGGATCTTTGCCGCCCACAATCCTGTCACAGGAGAAATGCAATGTCACTTAAACTTAGGTAAAATTGTATTGATTACCCCCCAGAGCATCCTCTTTTCTCCTTCCTTCCACTTACTTTCTGGTTTCAGTCCGACTCCCAAATTACAGATGCTTGTTTAATTTTTTTTTTTGCCTTCAATATGTTTTATTAATGCACATGTTGCTATCTTCATTATGATATTACTCATCGTGCACACATACTCTGGTAGCGCCATCCCCCCCCCTCCCCCCTCCCCACTCTCTACCCCCTCTCTCCATCCCTTCCCTTACCCTTTTTCAGTTTAGTATTGTGCTTGTCTTCGCCAAGACAGCCCTAGTTATACACTATTGTTATTGGCCAGTTGTGGCCCAATCTCACTGAGCATTCGTTTATGTCTGTTATGATCTCCTTTATTTACTGTTAAAACTATCATTATGTATAAGTACTCATTCAACCTGACAAAAAACTATAATAAAACAGTTTTTGAAAAAAAAAAAAAACTTAGTGGGCATATTTGCAGTTATATTATATGTGATACAGTTGCCAGGTTTTAATATTTAAGGCTTTGTGGTAGTGTAGGACCTGCATGAAGGTGGGGTACCTTGGCGAGCGGTATGCAGGCTTCCGTGCATTGGCCAATTCACTAACTAAACCCCCATCATTTATTTATTGATGTTGTGAGGACAAGTGAGCTTGCTATGGTGAGTGCTGAATTCTCTATTTGTATATATTTGGGTAGGTGGCCATGGGCTGCATGCACCCCACCCTATGAGTGGTGAGTGCAGACACTGCACCCCGCTTTTGGGGTGGCGAGTGCTGTGGTTTTCTATATTTGTTTGTATATTATGGGGTTAATCTTTGGTTAACTCTTATTAACCGTGGTCACAGGCCTTTTCATGCACCCCTGTGTAATCTCAATTGTTCTAAACCTGTGTCAGCTGCTCCTTAGTAATTTATCAGCTAGTGTTAGGTGACTAGTATGCCTTTAAAAGCCATAAGATATGTGGCAGGCATACATTAAACTTAGTGGGCATATTTGCAGTTATATTATATGTTATACAGTTGCCAGGTTTTAATTTTTATGGCTTTGTGGTAGTGTAGGACCTGCATGAAGGTGGGGTACCTTGGCGAGCGGTATGCAGGCTTCCGTGCATTGGCCAATTCACTAACTAAACCCCCATCCTTTATTTATAGACACTGCACCCCGCTTCTGAGGTGGTGAATGCTGTGGTTTTCGATATTTGTTTGTATATATATATATATATATATATATATATATATATACACACCGATTACCAGACCCCAATTTATATGTTTGGTGCCTATTAAGACCGCAAAGCTGATCACATGGCTGACTTCCAGCTCTGCTCTGCTGCCAGAGAAGAGCAGGAATTGGGGAACCAGGGGGGGACCCTGCTTAACTCAATCTCCAGATAGTGTTGTTAACACAGGACTTCCCCCTGGTGTTTTTTGACATTTCCCTCTAGTAAATTTCAAGCCGATCGCATTTCACATTACAAGAATGGGAAATATAACATATTTACTTAAAATATGTGAATTAAAGTGCTTGGAGTAGTTTTTCACAAAAACTGCTCAAAAATCCCTTTAATACATTCAGGTGATACTAAAATAATTTGAAAAAGGTGTGAAAACACACTTTTTTTTACTTTATTTTAGTAAAAATAATTTTGATAAATATGCCTGTATCTGCATAATAAATGACATCTACTATTTAATGTTGTTATTATACAGAACAAGATATTTTCTATAACATCTTGAAAGATTTGAATTTTATCATAAACATAACATTTACAGGTCAATAAACATTTTAATGGATATTATTAATATCTGATTCACAGATTTTCAGCTAATAAAATAACACACAAAAAATTATTTTTATGCGATGAAAAGTTTGCACTGCTAGCTTTACAATTATGAAGTTAAATGAAATGTATTAAAACTGTTACAATAACATGGCGATCAGAACTATACACAATATAATTATATTAAAAATAAAGGTTACAAATGTTAGTATTGCTGAATTTATCAAAAGTGTGTAATGTATGTGGGCTATGTAATGTCATTAAACAGTATGCTACTATTTTAAGTACTGTACACAAAAAATACTGCAGCCACTATTTCCCTTTCAATTATCCTATTTAATATCTCATTAAATTGAGCAGTTATAGAAAAACCAACAGCTAGTTAAAATGCCACACTCATTTGCCTACAGCAAATTATTTGAAACATATTGTTATCATGACATAGAAGCCTGATTCAATTAAATATATTATGTTTATTCTAAATGGTGATTTAATAGATGCTCAGATACACATTGAATATAATTTTTCCATTTAATTTATGTTTTTAATGTTTTTGTCCGTTAGATTTTTCAGCATCCACCTGGCCAAATAATGACATACTGTGTATAAACATATATTTCTTTTACTGATTAGCAACATATATTCCTATTCTCATATATGCAAATCAAGTTATTTCAACTATACTGTACATTTTTATATAACATGAAATTGTAGCCAATTACAGTGGAAAATGCAGAATTTTGAAAGAGGGTTTTCCATATAATTGGCTACAGACCAATGAAAAAAAGTCTATCCCAAATAAGCCTGTAACATACACTTTATTGTGTAGTTCGAGTGTTTTAATATAAATAACAATAAATAATATATATAATAACGACATCTGGGCAAAAAAACGTACTTATGCAGAATATGTAACAGTTTATACGAACAAAATGAAAACTATCAGTGCAATTTCACACTTTTTTAAAAATAAATGTAAAGTAATTTAACAGTACATTACATGTCAGTATGTCCCAGTTCCATTCTACGATTATGGTGGCCAATAAACGCTGCCAGAACGTTATCTACAGCAGGAAGTGGGGGAGAGTATTATGTTTATATGTATGTGTAACAAAGCCAAACCATTCAGATGACTTTGCCCCACTGTGCTATGCAGATGGGTTTTTAGAAGTTTTAGGGAACTAAAGCTGCACTCACAGGTAGTGACTAGAAGTACATATAATATCTTCAGCAGTGTGTTTATATTGGGGTATGCCAGCTTAGTAGCATAGTATAGAGATTCAAAAGGTGTAGAGGGAAGAAGCACAGTAACCTGAGTTTTCCAATAATTTTTCATAGCATCAGTTCAGCATGGAATGTTCTTGATGAAGGAAGATCATTCTTATATGTGTTTGTGAAATGAGTTATCATTTGGCTCTGATTTGCACTGTTTGTAACATTTACAGATGGAATTATGGTCAGTGCTGTCATAACTTTTGTCTGATGATCAGAGAAGCAAAGATCAAGCTCTGTAATAAGGTGATCAAGATATGGGACAATATGTAATGACATGCATGTAATAGATTTCAGGATTTTCTGCTAGCACATTACTTCTATTGGTTTGCTGACCACAGGTACTTGGAAGACTAGGTGTAACTCCTAACATAAATCCCAGATCAACAGCATTCTGAAAGAGCATTGCATGCTCATTTTCAGTATCCTGTCTGATTCCTGCTATTGTAACTTTTAGAACCTCAACTGCAGAGCATGCCTTCATCATATAATCTGCTTTAGCTTGTAGTAAGACAGTAACTCTTTCAACAAAGACACTCTTTCAGTGCTGTACTACTACTTAAATTATGATGTGTTCAAAAGTAGTCAAAGTAAGGTGCAGATATTTGGCACTCTTTCAGTGCTGTACTACTACTTAAGTTATGATGTGGTCAAAAGTAGTCAAAGTAAGGTGCAGATATTTGGCATCAACCACACTATCTCTGCTCCAGGACACAGGATTTTCTGATGCTGGATTATAAATGTCCACTAAACATTTCACTATAGCAGGATACAAGTCAAGCAAGGTCTCCAGTGCATGATGTCGTTCTATCCAAAGATACCTGCACAGAGACCTTTTTCTTGTTGTTTCTGTGCACTCTCTAGATATACCAGCCTCAAGAGCAGTTTGGAGTTTTGGGTGGGAGTAGAAAAAAGTGATCCATAGCACCAAACATATTCCTAACCATGGAAATTTCAGAAGCTGCCATAATGGCCAGGTTTAATAAATGGGAGCAGCAAAGTATATATAGCACCTTTTGGTGCTGCCAAGGTATAATTGCAGAAGCACCTTACACTTTACCTGCCATTGATCCTGCACCATCATATCCCTGACCGCAAAATTTGTTTAAAGAAACTCTGGCCATATTAGTACCTGAGAGGATTTGCTGTACAATATTTTGCCCATTGACCACCCTGCTGCATTATAAAGATCTTAGAAACTCCTTTCTAATTAAGCCATCTTTACTTACAAATTGAATAACAATTGTGACACCCGGGGGTTGGCATCACGGTTGTTAACAGTTTACAGGAAAGTATTAGGAAGGTTGATGAATGTGTTACTTTATTTCTTCTGGTATTCCTCACCTGGACCTAGTGTCTGTACCTTCTAACAGGAATAAGTTTCACCAGTAACTCACAATACAGTTCCTGATATATTACAAACAGACATTAATTACACAATATCTCTATTTCAATTTTATTTAACCGGAACATTACTGCAATCTTTCTCAGCTGTAAGAAGTTGAGGAGATTATCACATATAATGGCAGTTTAGAATAACCTCAATAAGTATGTTATTCACATGCCCTTTTCATGCAGAGAACAAAGCACAAGAAATAACATCAACACTTGGCAATCACATTAAAAATACTCTTATAATTGGGGCCCAATAAAACCTTTGTCATTTTGTAGCTAGTTATATTGAGTTCAGTGCACTTCTCTAGTCAAGTTATCTCCTGAGTTCAGTTAAAAGCGTGGGCTGAATGTAGCAATGGAAAGATTACAATAGATAACGTGTAGTTAGTTCTGCATTTCTTTCCTGTCTGTAGGCAAGTGCTTTCCACCATAACAATCTCTCCTATTACAGTGCAGCACAATGTCTTTTGGCAAGTATAGGCCTATATTGCTAATCTCTGAATAATCTAATTACTCGGCACTGTAACTGTAGCAATGTTTAGCTGGATGTTATGTTAGCTGAATGTTTGTACTATTCCCATAATGGAAGCTCTCTGCGATTTCCATGCTGCTATGTCAGGCAATAACTGCTTAAAATTGCACCACTTGGTCCTGACTCATCCTTAAACATAGTATACAGTAAGTAGCTAAGATATCTCTGTCCCTGTTATGAGCACTCTCTCTCTCTCTCTCTCTCTCTCTCTCTCTCTCTCTCTGTCTATCCCTGGAACGGCTTGTGATGTGTAGTTAGTGAAGCAGGGCTTCTGACATGTGCTCCCAAAATGTTGCTGTGCTCAAAAGTTACATTTACCCTCTGTCTGACTGAAAGCTGCATGTCCCTGTGATATTGAGACCTGAATCCTTTAAGCTCTATGTGTATCTAAGACAGTATTGTTCCTTATTGCACTACAAAGCTCTGGCTTTGTGTTTAGAAAACTGCAGCACGTGATAGCAGACTGTCTGCTTCTGCACAGAGGTCCCTTCTATATGACAGCTCTTATCAGTCTCCTAGAGGGTTCTGGTAACATGGAAGCTGGGTAATTTAATGTATAAAACTGTGTTCACTCATATAACAGGGTATTTCAGGAGAGAGTCAACAGTCAACAGGATGATTCAACAATTACTGAGACTCCTATTATTTGAAGTGTGAGAATGTATAGTCTGAAATTGGGCTCCTGATCTCACTAGAAATGGCTATTTTGCCTCAGGGCTGACATCTGTTAAATGCTCCTTAGACTCTCTCTGTTGGCTGCTGGACTCTAATGAGGTACCTCTCTTCCTCCTCACTGCTCACTGGCTACCTTGCTAGAGGAGGGATAACCTTTGTGCCGCTCCAATTAGGAACCTCTTCCAGTCCTTAGGGACACTACCAAATCAGGTTAGGTACACCTGCCTTGCTCAAGGAGGGACCACCTTTGTGCCTGTCAGATTAGGAATCTCCTCCGGTCCCTTGGGACACCACCAAATCAGGTTAGGTACACCTCAGCCCCTTCTGCTCCAAGGAGCTGCTTCACTCTCCCCATCCTCCTAAAATGGCCACCACCCAACTGCCAACAGACTTGGCACACGGCTGTTAACTGCCCCTGCTCATGCCAGCTACAGCACAGAAAATGTTTTTAATTCTTTCCCTACTGAAGTCTCAAAGCATTTAACCAGGCTGCATTTTGTAGAGGGGGAAAAAGGGCCATAGTGATAAGTTATATGTACGGGCAACCTCGATGCCACACAAGTGAAAACTGTTTTTTATTGCTGATGTCAGCCTTTTCATCAGCTATGACAGTAAAAAATTCATCCACATCTGCAAATATCATGCTATTCAGAATGTTTCCACAGATGTCTATGACTTCATTTTTAACATGCCAGTGTATCTTACATTTCTGACTGATTTATTTAGATGCTTTCTCAAATCACTGTTTTTCTCACTTCTGTAATTTGAAATAGCCTTAAAGTTGTCATTGTTAGCAGAATCACCTGTGTTACTGTCTGTATGGCCTCTTAGAGCAATATTTTGCCGCCCACTGGCTTCTATAGTCCCTTGTTAATGTTTTTAAAATCTGTGCCTAGTGATACAGCAGTCACATGGGTTAAACTAGCTTGGTGTTATTTAATGCACTAACCATTTTTGTCAAGTTAGAAAATGGCACATTAACAAATTTTTCTGCTGCATCACTTGGCAAAGAGGAAGGAGTTCAGAAAAATGGGATTTTGGTACTTACCAGATAAATCCTTTTCTTTGAATCCACAGGGGGGCACTGGAGTACTCTTGGGATATGGACGGGGCATTAGCAGGGAGAGGCACATTTACATATTTAAATTATTAAATCTTCACCCCCTCCATACTCCCAAAGGTACCTCAGTGTTTTTTACTGAGCCGAACAGGAGCGATACAGAGGATGGACAATAGAGAATTACATATAACATTATAACCTAACGGACAACAATAAGTTGACACATAACGTAATGGACAACTAAACAGTTGACATGACAATAGACAGGGATGTGCGGTGAGCTAATTGGCTCGGGAGGCACTGGCTAGCATCAGAGCCAGATTTACACATATTATAGTGTATGAGCCAAAGGGTACATCTGGTTATTGTACACAGTTGCAGTAGTATAAACTCCTGGAAATTTGGTGAGTTTTGAACAAAGATGTGCGGAAAAGATAGTCAGGTGAGGCACTGCCTCTCCTGCCATAGACTTTTTACTCCAGAGTTTTGGCTATAAAAATGAAAAGAATAATGCAAAGAAGATATTTCAAACATATCCTTTATATTTTTCATATACTTTATAGGGTCAAATCTCTGGCACATACGTTAGTATGACAGGAAAGTCTCTGCCTCACCTGCCTCATCCCACTGCACATCACTGACAATAGATAACACTCACCTTAACATTTGAACAAGTCGGTGAGAATGTGTTACCACAAGATCCACTGAACTTACCACAAGACAGGTAAAAACTGCTTTGGGTGGGCGTCCAGTGCCCCCTGTGGATTCAAAGAAAAGGATTTATCTGGTAAGAACCAAAATACCATTTTATTTTTCATCCTCTAGGGGTCACTGGAGTACTCTTGGGATGTACCAAAGTTTCCCCCTTGGGCAGGAGAGCTGTTTGGCACCTGTAACACTAGACGGCCAAAGCTAGATGCTAATGCTGCAAATGTATCAAACTTGTAAAAGTGCACAAACGTGTGCACTGATGACCATGTAGCCACACGGCAAAGTTGCGTCATAGAAGCTCCACGACCTGCTGCCCATGAAGTTCCTACAGAATGTGTGGAATGCGCTGAAACTGATGCAGGTGGTTGTAGACTAGCATGAAGGTAAGCCTGACGTATGGTCAGCTTAATCCATCTGTATAAGGTCTGCTTGGAAGCTGGCCAACCCATCTTGACTGCATCATAGAGAACAAACAATGTATCCATTTTATGTACTGTTGATGTTCGGGTTACATAAATGTGGAGCACGCATACCACATCCAAAGTAGCTGGAGTTTCTGCACCTTCTGATAACACAGGAACTACGATTGGTTGATTGATGTGAAAAGAAGATACCACCTTTGGTAGGAAAGCGGGATTCGTCCGAAGTTCCGCTCTATCATAATGAAACACCATATAGGGTGGCTTGCATGACAAGGCACCCAATTCAGAAACATGCTTTGCTGAAGCTAAGACTAGAAGAAAAACTGTTTTCCAAGTTAGAAACTAAACATCCACTTGTTGTAATGGTTCAAAAATTGAAGACTGTAAAAAATCTAAAACCAGATTCAAGTCCCATGGCGTTGTTGTAGGTGGTATAAATGGAGGTTGTACTCTGAGGACACCTTGCAGGAAAGTGTGAACTGTTGGTAAAAGGGCCAAACACCTTTGAAAGTAAATTGACAAGGCAGAGACCTGCACCTTTAGTGTAGATAAACGTAGTCCTACATCTAACCCAGTCTGTAAAATTAGCAAAAGACGGGATAACTTGAAAGATGAAGTTGGAAAATTCCGAGCTTCACACCACCCTATATAGGCATGCCAAATCATGTGATAATGAGCTGCCATAACTAGCTTTCTAGCACATAACATGGTTGGTATAACTGATTCTGGAATGCCCTTTTGTCTCAAGAGAGCGGTTTCAACAGCCACCCCATCAAACACATCTGCGCTAAATCGGGGTACAGAAACAGACCCTGTTGTAGCAGGTCTGTACGAAGCGGGAGCGTCCACGGATCATCTGTGAGTAGACCACGAAGATCCGAAAACCACTCTCTCCGAGGTCAATGAGGCGCCACTAGTATGAATGTCGTGGTCTCTCGTTTGATCCGCTTTAGCAACCGAGGAAGCAGCAGAAAAGGTGGAAACAGATACACAAGGCTGTATGGCCACGCGATTGTGAGAGCATTCACGGCAACTGCCTTTGGATCTCTTGTTCTGGACACATAATGGGGTGTTTGATGATTTTGGTGAGATGCCATTAGATCCACCTGTGGGTAACCCCACTGCTGGACCAACATCTGGATCACCTCTGGATTTAACGCCTATTGTCCTCGATGAAAATCCTGATGGCTGAGATAATCCGCCTCCCAGTTGTCCACTCCGGGAATAAACACTGCCGACAATATCACTTAGTGATGCTCGGCCCAATTCAGGATTCGAGCAACTTCCCGCATGGCCATGCGACTTTGAGTTCCTCCTTGTTTGTTGACTGATTGAACCTGGACAGTCTGAGACTGGAGCATGTGCAATGCCTGCCACAGTGCATTGTAAATTGCCCTGAGTTACAGGACATTTATTGACAGTAATCTTTCTCAGTCTGACCAGAGACCCTGAAGCTGACAATTTTGGATCACTGCTCCCCAACCTCTGAGACTTGCGTCCATCATCAGAATTTTCCAATTCCAGACTCCGAACTTTTTCCTGTGTTGAGATTGTGTACTTGGAGCCACCAGAGTAGTGATACTCTGGCTCTTGGAGACAACCGCACCATCTAATGAATTTGTAGATGCAAGCCTGACCACTGAGCGAGAACATCCAGTTGAAAAGGACATGAGTGAAATCTTCCGAACTGGGGTGCCTCGAAAGATGCCATCATCTTTCCTAACAGGGGAATGCACAAATGCACCGAGATTGACCGTGGTTTGAGCACTAACTGTACCAGATGATGAATACTTTGTGCTTTTTGTTGTGGTAGGTAAATTCGTTGATCCACTGTATCAAGAATCATTCCTAGGAATAGAAGTCTTTGAGATGGAATCAGGCTTGATTTCTTGAAGTTGACAATCCAACCGTGCTGAACTAGTACATTGTACGTTAGAAAGGCATGTTGAAGGAGTATCTGTTGAGACAGAGCTTTGATGAACAGATCGTCTAAGTACGGAACTATTATCACTCTCAGGGATCTGAGATGAGCTATCATCACAGACATCACCTTTGTGAATACCGGAGGCGCTGATGAGAAACCAAACGGAAGTACCTGAAAATGATAATGGTTTTGTTGTCTGCAATCCTTAAGTACACCTGGGGCCTAATTCAGATCTGTTTGCTCGCTAGTGTTTTTTGCTGCGCAGTGATCAGGTAACTACTGCGCATGCGTATGCACCACAATGCGCAGGCGCATCGTACTTGTACAAAGTGGATCGTTGCTGTGCACTGGTTCTAGCGAAGAATCCATTTGCACAGCCGAACGCAAAGTGATTGACAGAAAAAGGGCGTTTGTGGGTGGCAACTGACCGTTTTCTAGGAGTGTTTGGAAAAACGCAGGCATGTGGAGGCGTTGCAGGGCAGGTGTCTGACGTCAATTCTGGGCTCGAATAGGCTGAAATGATCACAGCGGCTGAGTAAGACCAGAGTTACTCAGAAACTGCACAAGCTGTTTTTGTACAGGGCGGCTGCACATGCGTTTGCACACTTGCAAAGCTAAAAAAACACTCCCCTATAGGCGGCGTCTATATGTTTGCAGCGCTGCAAAAAATAGCTAGCGAGAGAACAGAACAAAACCGAATTGAATTAGGCCCCTAGGGATTGTGTGTAAAAATAAAAAAAATAAAAATAAAAGTAAAAATAGAAATAAAGTGGAGAATCCTCCACGTGTGTCTATCCCGACTGAGCACAGAAAACACACTGAGGTACCTTTGGGAGTATGGAGGGGGTGGAGAGTTACTAATTTAAATATTTAAGTGTGCCTATCCCTGCTAACGCCCCGTCCATATCCCAAGAATACTCCAGTGATCCCTAGTGGATGAAAAAGAAACAGTGTCTATCATAAAAGGATTTGGAATATGCCAGCCATTTGAATTGTGACAGATGGTCACGTTGAAACTTTCACTGCTTTCTATACAATGGATCTTGGAAACTGAAAATCTTTGGGGGTTTATAAAAATTCACTAGAACATTGAACTTATCTGCTCACTAAGGGAATGAGATAGGGTAATACTGATGTCTGGATTAGATTAATTAATCTGTTCCTCATGAAGAAGGCTTGTTGCATCCCCTTTGTATCCAGATGATGTTCCTGCCTCATCCTCTGAGCATCCTTCTGAAACACATGGACATTCATGTAAGTTTGTTATTGTTGCGATTATTTCTGCAGAGTATGCTCTTGCCTCACTCTCAGAAGTTCCCTCCAAAAGAACTGTGCCAGGGTGCTCTACAAAACAGCTTTCAGAAGCAGAGGAAGACATCACTGATGGCAGTGCTGCAGCTTTTACAGCTACTTTAAAATATTTCTGGATAGCACCCTTTTGTTTACATGGCCATTTTGACCTTGACACTAATGTCAGAAACAACTTGTGACTTTCTATAAGATACAACAAAAGTAACATTTTGCAAAATATGTACATTTAAAAAAATATTTTCTTATTATCTTGGATGAAAACAAAACACATCCCTATCACACACTAAAACAGAATCAATATTTTAGACTAAAACAAGCAACAATACCCCCAGATTTGATACTGCACATTAAATCAATCAAAGAAACCCACCATGAAAACTACAGTAGCATTGCTACCAAACATACATAGAGGGGGCTATAAGAGAGAAATCAGACACTTGACACTCGCCAAATGCAGTGTTAAGGCTCCTTAAATCTTAACTAACTATACATATATATATATATATATACACAGTATACATATATATATATACAGTATATATATGTATATATATAAAAGAGCAAAAATGACAGCACTCAAAACCATAGTACAGAATGAATAGATGGTGCAAGGCAGTAAAATAACATAAAGGCACTCGCTTTTCCAGCTCATTGGCAAAAGCAAAACAAGCCAGCACTCACGGTTTAGATGAGAAAACGAAGAAGATTTATTCCATATCAAGGCGACAAGTGTACATACAGGCACAGCCCAACAGCTGTTTCAACCAATACAGGTCTCATTACACCCTTTTGTTTAAAATACTGTGCAGGAAATGGAAAAACTGAATACTCCAGTAAGGTATGGGTGAAGTGGACTATCTTTTAGGGTATGTACCGAACATGGGCGCCATTTTGAATTTAAGTCATTTTTTTCAATGGAAAGAGTGTTGTGTAACATGTTAAACAACATCAGAATTTGCTTAAAAGTTTATTGCTGCAAACAGATTTGAAATAGCAGTTATGGTTGAAAAGTTACAACATTTTTTTGTTGCAGGTAACTGAAGATGGCTTTGACAAAAGAGGAGAGAATTGAGGTCATTTTGATGTCTGGATAATTAAGTTTCCATGTCATAGCTGCAGATTTTAACAACCGGCACCCAGAAAGACCTCCAATTTCACGTAACACTGTCAGGTGCCCAATATTCAAATTCCGAGAAACTGGGACCGTGGCTGACAAGTCACGGAGTGGTCATCCAAAAAGTGCTACTGACAAGACAACCTCAGCAATGGTTTTAGCATCCTTCAGGAAGAGCCCACAACGCAGCATAAAATGTTTGTCATCAGAATGTGGAATCAGCCAGTTATCGATCGTACTAATCCTTCATGCCCATCGATGTCATCCATTCAAGATCCAGCTACTCCAGTACCTAGCAGAGGATGACCCAGACAGACATATGTAGTCTTGCATGTGGGCCTTAGAGCAACATCAACAGGATCTCTCTTTTGCAATAGATATCTTGTTCAGTGATAAGGCAAACTCCACCACAATACAGAGCAGGTATTCATCAGTGGTTAGATGGTCAATTTCCTGGTCATTGGATTGGCTGACATAGTTCTGTGGAATGGCCACCCAAATCACCTGACCTCACACTACTTGACTTTTATCTATGGGGTCATTTAACGCAATTCATGTATGAGACAAATAAGAAACAGACATCATCTCCAGCAACACATTGAAGAAGCGTGTGCCAGCATTTCTTCAGAAATCCTTCTGTGAGTGCATGACGATTGGATCCAGCACCTTTGAATTTGTGTTGATCAAGAGTGACAACATGTTGAACACATTAAATGACTGTCTTTTATGGAGAACAGTTCAGCCTGTAATTCCAACAAAAAAAGTATTGTAACTCGAACCATAACTGCTATTTCAAATCTGTTAGCAGCAGTAAACTTTTCAGCAAATTCTGATGTTGGTTGACATGTTACACGACCCCCTTTCCATTTGAAAAAAAACTAACTTAGATTAAAGATAGCCGATTTTAAAATGGTGCCCATGTTCTGTACATGCCCTAAAAGATAATCCACCTCACCCATACCTTTCTGGAGTATTCAGTTTTCCCATTTCCTGCACAGTTTTTCAAACAAAAGGGTGTACTGCGACTTTTGAATCACCCTGCATATATGTCAAAATCCTGACTGTATTTCTCATGTTCTTTGACTTACCTCAGCTTATTCTGCAAACAGGCACCTGCTCCACATACTATCTGCAGTCTTGATTACTTGCTGATTAGCACATGAGTAGGAATTCCTCTGTGTGAGTAATTGACAAGATCCAGTGTTCAGCAACCAGGCTCTCTGTTCATCACACCCAGCTCGCAGAAAAGTCTTTACATGTTGTTCCTGCATTTCTCTCTCAGCATAATGTCTGCTTCCTAGTGTTTGGGCCTACCAGGCTTCAATCCACATCTGACCCTAAGCCTGGAGTACTGCTGTGACAAGTCCTGATCACCTGACTGCAGCACAGTCAATTATGTGACTGTCTGAGCTTCCCTGCATAACCTTATAGACCCAGCCAATCTCTGCACACTGGCTCCTATAAGAATGCTGGGTAAGGACTACCTAATTGCCAGTGCTATGATTGTCATACCCTGTATGGTTATTTGCTCTCAGCTGCTTCCAGGTTTACTTTCTCCAGGAGATTTAATTCTGCCCTGAGACCTGCGTTCCATCCAGCTTGCAGCTTTGCCTGGCTCATCGGTGTTCCGCCATCAATACTCAGCTTCATCGGTGTTCCACCATGGATACTCAGTTTTATCAGTGTTCTGCCATCGAAACTCAGCTCCATCGGAGTTCCGCCATTGATCTCAAGCTCCATCTGTGTTCCGCCATTGATCTCAAGCTCCATCGGTGTGCCGCCATCGATCTCAAGCTCCATCAGTGTTCTGCCATCAATCTCAAGCTCCATCGGTATTCCGCCATCAATCTCCTGCTACATCGGTGCTCCACCACCGATATCCAGTATCATCGGTATCCCACCTATCTCCAGTGGTCACCAACCTTCTGCTTATTTATATTGGGACTTCGTCAGTGGTTTATACTGCATCTGAGTTTGTTGTTCCATGCTCACCAATATCAGGACTTCATCAGTGGTTCACAGTGCTGATATTACATCTTGCCATCGATGTTACATCTGCTACAGCATTGCTTTTGTTCCTATGCCTATGTTACTGCATTATCTGTGATACCGATTATTAAGTCTACTACCATCTGCCGCTATCTGTACCATCTTGCCTGCTAAATAAAAATACTTATTTTATTTCTCATTCTCCTCCATTCTGGTTTCACCTTCAGGCCTACGCTCAAGTAATGCCATATCCTGGTTTATGTACAAGAACTTTATCAAAGCTCCCAGATTCACATTCCAGTCAGTCCCTATGCCTGAGATCTCCACTGGTCAGAGTCAGACCTCAGGCATGACAATATATATATATATATATATATATATATATCTACAGTTTGTATTCATATGCAGCCGCGCTTATTGTGGCTACATCTAGATGTGAATATGCCTTGTTTGCCATGACCTTATGCACGCCTGATGTTTGCATATGTCTTAGTCATGCCGGGGTCCATTAGGGATGTATAGAGTGGCTATTGTTGCAGCTCAGTACTGCTGGGTGTGGGTATGACTAGGTGCACTGGGTGTATGTATTGCCGGTGAGTGTAGCTACATCTGTATATATCCTGTATACAAAAAGTCTGCTCATCACCTCTGTTATGTGCACCAGCGGCCACAAGAGGCTGCCACATGGACCAAATGACTCACAGCCGAAAGTAAAAGTGATACTTCAGGAAGATGTTACAGCCTCCTACCCTGCTGCTGATTATATTAATAATACTGCTCTGTTTCACACTTGTTGCATATGTAGATAGGGGGCTGTGGAGAGAGAGTGGGAGTACGGGCAGAAAAGGACATAAAGGGTGAAGAATGGGGTACGGGCAGATAGTCACTGGGGTGAGAGAGGGCGGAAAGGGTTAGGGCAGGAACTGGGTATAGAGAATGGGGTAGAGGCAGATAGAGATTGGGGAGAGAGAGGGGGAGGGTTTGGGGTAGATAGAAATGGGCAGAAAGTGAGTGGTAGGGGTATAAAGGAACAGTGGATTGTTCTTGATAAAGGTGGCAACATCAAAATGTTGATCCCAGAACTGACTCAGTAGTCCTTATTTGTCCACGGGAATACCCCTGAGTGCCGCCTGATATGCAGTTTTACATATGGGGCTTGGATGACCCAGGAGGGCCCCAGGGCAAGGTAAAAATGTTTAGCACTGGAGTGCCGGCATTTATGTATATATATATATATATATATATATATATATATATATAGTCCATGCAGGTAGCCCGGCACTCCGCTGTCCCCCACAGGGGATAAATGCTCCGGTGCCTTCCTAGGGGTGTGCTTGCCCCAATGTAAACTGGAAAATATCGGCGGCACTCAGAGTCTGTACACCTTCGATCAGCGTGAAAAAGCCATGTGCATTTATTAACGTTTCGGAGGGCGAACCTCCTTCCTCAGAACACTGCAAACAAGTGATAGCAAACAATATAACAACTTAAATACCTGCTTCTCCTGGTCCCCGTCATCTCCCGCCATGTCTGCGTTGTACACTACACCGGGAGCGCACCTCCGGTCACATGGGGCACCCAGATGCCGGAAGTGACGTCCTCCCGCGATATGACCCGCTTCTGACGTGGCTGTGGACAAAGGGGAGAGGTTACCATAGAGACGGTACACAGTTTGCCAACGGCGCCGTGTATCACGTCACTAGAAGCCAATCATGTGTTGCATACAAAAGCTTCAATATCATAATGTGCATGTAATAATAAGACACACTGACCCGCAGTGTGAAACATTAGTGACATAAATAAACAAGTGTTGTATGTGACCATCTTAGATAAATCAACTATCCAATCTAAACAATAGGAGGATAAAAACATTGTTTTTTTTTAAAAAACGTGATTAGCTGTGTAATAGACCAAATTTATCCAAGCTATACATCCTGTGTCTATAAGTATAGTGCCATCATTGATAGTTCTGTAAAAACAGTGCTAGAAATCGGCAGCGAATTGTGTTTTTATCTTTTCATATGGATGCTTATATTCTTATATAGGCATAACATTTTCAGGCATAATTTATAAAAAACAGCTTAAATTTAATTTATCATTTAGACCTCTGGGGTGGATGGTGTCCAGTCTAAAAATCCACCTGGCCTCGAGCTGTAATAACTTAATAGCCCTATTGCCCCCTCGGGCGGCTTCTGGGATATGATCCACTATCTTGTATCTAACTGACGCTAGACTATGCTTCATCTGAGCGAAGTGTCTGGCGACTGGTTGGTCGCTCTTGCCTGTCTGTAATGCTGCCCTAATGGCTGACCGATGTTGGGACATTCTTTCTTTAAAAAGACACTGTGTCTTGCCTATATAATATAGGCTGCATGGGCAAATTAGCACATAAATAACAAATGAAGAACTACATGTCAAAGGCCATGTTATGCTGATCTTTTTGCCTGTATGCGGATGCGTGATGGTGTCTCCCGTTAGCATATAGCTACAGGTCGTGCAACCCAGGCATCGAAAGCACCCTGATTTGCGGCTCAAAAAATGTGGAGCCGCTGGTGTAGTTTTAAAGCCAGTGATATCATTTTTGACCACTAGGTCTTTGATGTTGGAACTGCGAGTATAACAAGGCATAATTTTACTATGTTTGAGAGAAGATAAATGTGGGTCAGTGGTGACTATTGGCCAGATTTGTTTAATATGTTTACTTGTTCTATCACTGCCAGTGATAGAACAAGTAAACGTATTAAACAAATCTGGCCAATAGTCACCACTGACCCACATTTATCTTCTCTCAAACATAGTAAAATTATGCCTTGTTATACTCGCAGTTCCAACATCAAAGACCTAGTGGTCAAAAATGATATCACTGGCTTTAAAACTACACCAGCGGCTCCACATTTTTTGAGACGCAAATCAGGGTGCTTTCGATGCCTGGGTTGCACGACCTGTAGCTATATGCTAACGGGAGACACCATCACGCATCCGCATACAGGCAAAAAGATCAGCATAACATGGCCTTTGACATGTAGTTCTTCATTTGTTATTTATGTGCTAATTTGCCCATGCAGCCTATATTATATAGGCAAGACACAGTGTCTTTTTAAAGAAAGAATGGCCCAACATCGGTCAGCCATTAGGGCAGCATTACAGACAGGCAAGAGCGACCAACCAGTCGCCAGACACTTCGCTCAGATGAAGCATAGTCTAGCGTCAGTTAGATACAAGATAGTGGATCATATCCCAGAAGCCGCCCGAGGGGGCAATAGGGCTATTAAGTTATTACAGCTCGAGGCCAGGTGGATTTTTAGACTGGACACCATCCACCCCAGAGGTCTAAATGATAAATTAAATTTAAGCTGTTTTTTATAAATTATGCCTGAAAATGTTATGCCTATATAAGAATATAAGCATCCATATGAAAAGATAAAAACACAATTCGCTGCCGATTTCTAGCACTGTTTTTACAGAACTATCAATGATGGCACTATACTTATAGACACAGGATGTATAGCTTGGATAAATTTGGTCTATTACACAGCTAATCACGTTTTTTAAAAAAAAACAATGTTTTTATCCTCCTATTGTTTAGATTGGATAGTTGATTTATCTAAGATGGTCACATACAACACTTGTTTATTTATGTCACTAATGTTTCACACTGCGGGTCAGTGTGTCTTATTATTACATGCACATTATGATATTGAAGCTTTTGTATGCAACACATGATTGGCTTCTAGTGACGTGATACACGGCGCCGTTGGCAGACTGTGTACCGTCTCTATGGTAACCTCTCCCCTTTGTCCACAGCCACGTCAGAAGCGGGTCATATCGCGGGAGGACGTCACTTCCGGCATCTGGGTGCCCCACGTGACCGGAGGTGCGCTCCCGGTGTAGTGTACAACGCAGACGTGGCGGGAGATGACGGGGACCAGGAGAAGCAGGTATTTAAGTTGTTATATTGTTTGCTATCACTTGTTTGCAGTGTTCTGAGGAAGGAGGTTCGCCCTCCGAAACGTTAATAAATGCACATGGCTTTTTCACGCTGATCGAAGGTGTACAGACTCTGAGTGCCGCCGATATTTTCCAGTTTACATTGGGGCAAGCACACCCCTAGGAAGGCACCGGAGCATTTATCCCCTGTGGGGGACAGCGGAGTGCCGGGCTACCTGCATGGACTGTATTTGGTGGGCCCTAGTTTGAAGCCGGGGGTCCCATCTTCAGCCAAGGCACCTGCACAGCTACTCAAGCACTTTGTTTTCCAGGACCTCAGCCAGCTCTTTTGCACATTGGGGATCACAGCACTTCAGCACTTTAATTTATTGCACAGCCTAGCACTGGCACTTTATCCAGCACTACCAGTAAGTTCTTTTATACACTTACATCACTATAAGTTAGTGTGTGCCTTCTAACAGTGAACTGCTGCAGTAGAATGGCAGCAGCGGCAGTTGATTCAGATGATGCCTTATCATATATGCAGCAATGTGATACATACGAGACTCTAAGTTTTTCGGATTTAGAGGCAGAGCATATATTGCTCAAGGAACCGGTATTTGAGGAAAATACAAGATCCACTAACGAAGAATTATACAGGGAATTTTATAAATTAAAAAAGAGAGAAATTGACTTTACATACCATGGCCGGACACTCTCTGATTATCATAGAAATAAACAGATCCCAAGGGGGTTTCGAGTACAAAACTCCCCCACCATCGGACGTCATAACATTAATTTTTGTAAGCGATGGATTTCAGTCCTCAATAAATGCGCAATGGACTTGATGTTACTCGTGATTGAGGAATCCACTCGTGAAGTTAATATCACGAGGGATAAAATCAAGTCGTTTGAGGAACAGCATCTGAACTCCCTAACCAGCGATCCATCCACAAATTGGCTGGATAAATTAAAAAACCAAACAGATGCATATAGAATGGAATTGCTCAAATTCAAGAAAGATAAATTGAAAAAAGTCCAAGCGGATTATGAGCAGCACCGCGTATATACATGGCTATCTAGTCATACATCAACTACCGTACAAAGAAAGCCCATGGGCCCACGGAGACAGCGGATGCAACGCACCCAGTACAGCACATCAGCAAGTGAGACGGATGATTCCACAACTCAGGTGCAGACGTTCCCTCCACAAGGAGCCCCTTTAGGGGTAAAAACCCGGGCAGTTACGTCCGGAAGAAAAAAACACCAACCCGCAGGGGCGGCCAGTCGAGGCGGCAGGCGGGGCGGCAGACAGACCAGATCGACTCGAGCCTAATATTCAACTTGTCCTCCACCACTCTTTCCACGGCTGAAGTATCCGTTTTATCCAAAGGACTCTCATACGTCCCTACCAAAGCCCCAGATAAGTTTAAATGGAAAGTGGAGACATTTAAGTTGAATAGAACACTGAAATTAAAAGAACATTTCAATAAATCTGCAGAGCCTTCTACTGAACCGGGTCTTCCAGCACAAATCCGTAGATTGGAGACATCGTCGAAGTTCGACCCTTTATCTTTAAATCCGTCGATCAAAACCTTTACCCGTATGATGGAGAACTTGTCGGACGATCCTCCCCCACAAGTTTATAAAAACCTTACGGTCGATGAACAGTCAGCTCTGAAGTCCTTACAGGAAAGACAGGACATCATTATCAGAAAAGCTGATAAAAGGGGAGGAATCGTGGTCATGGACACTGACCAATATATCAGAGAATGTGACCGCCTATTGGCTGACACTAACACTTATAGTCCGTTGCAAGCAGATCCCACTAGGGAATATAAGGCTGAACTAGATAGCATTCTAGAGACAGCAGCAACGGAAGGGCTTATTTCACTAGATGTATTGAATAAACTCACATGCAAGTATCCGGTCATCCCCATTTTTTATGCCATACCTAAATTACATAAAGATGCTAGGCAGCCCCCTGGCAGACCAATCATTTCTGCCAGAGGGTCATTATGTGAAGCCATAGCCATTTTTTTAGACTCTTACTTGCAGCCCTGTGTTCAAGCCACATTTACACATCTTAAAGATTCAAATATGTTATTGAAGAAACTGATGTCCTTTGAGTCCGTACCAGAAGGTACCACACTCGCTACACTAGATGTAGCGAGTTTATACACATGCATCCCGCATCAAGCGGGACTGAGCGCAGTGAGGCGCCTGATTACACATAATACATTATATACTGGACCGGACATCGACCTATTCATAACATTACTTGAATTTACGCTGACCCACAACTATTTCTTGTTTAATGGTAATTTTTTTAATCAAAGAACAGGTTGTGCGATGGGGTCAGCGGTAGCACCATCTCTGGCGAATGCATACATGTGGGAAATTGAACGCGAGTTATTTTTTGAAAATGTATCCATTTCAAGGCATATTTTACTATATTTTCGATACATAGACGACTTACTGTTATTCTGGACATACGATCCACAGATGTTGTCTGCTATGATTGAAGAACACAATAAGTCACCTAGTCCTATCAAATTGACTCTCACTACACATCCCAGTGAAATCTGTTTTTTGGACATTAAGATTATGGTATATAATGGTCAGATTCAGACCTCGTTATACAGTAAGCCCACAGACCGTAATACTATTTTGCGGTATGATAGTTTTCACCCCAGGTCCTTGGTGAGAGGTCTCCCATATTCTCAATTCCTCCGAGTCCGAAGGATCACTAGTGACCCTAACGACCTAGAAAATCAACTAAATATTATGACCGAGAAATTTATTCAGAGGGGATACCCCAAGGAGTTATTACAACAAGCACGTGGCAAAGTGCTTACTTTGGATCGTTGTGATCTATTATTGAACCCCAAACCGAGACCTGTGAGAGAGAGAGTCACGTGGGTCAATGAATATAACACTGCCAGTGATAGAACAAGTAAACGTATTAAACAAATCTGGCCAATAGTCACCACTGACCCACATTTATCTTCTCTCAAACATAGTAAAATTATGCCTTGTTATACTCGCAGTTCCAACATCAAAGACCTAGTGGTCAAAAATGATATCACTGGCTTTAAAACTACACCAGCGGCTCCACATTTTTTGAGCCGCAAATCAGGGTGCTTTCGATGCCTGGGTTGCACGACCTGTAGCTATATGCTAACGGGAGACACCATCACGCATCCGCATACAGGCAAAAAGATCAGCATAACATGGCCTTTGACATGTAGTTCTTCATTTGTTATTTATGTGCTAATTTGCCCATGCAGCCTATATTATATAGGCAAGACACAGTGTCTTTTTAAAGAAAGAATGGCCCAACATCGGTCAGCCATTAGGGCAGCATTACAGACAGGCAAGAGCGACCAACCAGTCGCCAGACACTTCGCTCAGATGAAGCATAGTCTAGCGTCAGTTAGATACAAGATAGTGGATCATATCCCAGAAGCCGCCCGAGGGGGCAATAGGGCTATTAAGTTATTACAGCTCGAGGCCAGGTGGATTTTTAGACTGGACACCATCCACCCCAGAGGTCTAAATGATAAATTAAATTTAAGCTGTTTTTTATAAATTATGCCTGAAAATGTTATGCCTATATAAGAATATAAGCATCCATATGAAAAGATAAAAACACAATTCGCTGCCGATTTCTAGCACTGTTTTTACAGAACTATCAATGATGGCACTATACTTATAGACACAGGATGTATAGCTTGGATAAATTTGGTCTATTACACAGCTAATCACGTTTTTTTAAAAAAAACAATGTTTTTATCCTCCTATTGTTTAGATTGGATAGTTGATTTATCTAAGATGGTCACATACAACACTTGTTTATTTATGTCACTAATGTTTCACACTGCGGGTCAGTGTGTCTTAT